>NC_043712.1:50166314-50179166 GCF_006229205.1 Suricata suricatta | reverse complement strand
GCACCGCCCCGCGCCGGAGCGGCCGCACAGTAGCCCCGGCAGGCAGGTGCCCCAGCGGCGCGGCGGGCGGGAGATTATGTAAAGTCGTTTCTTACCCAGTGACCTTGCGGTGTTGGTGCCCCCAGCAGTCCCGGGAAGTGCTGGCGCGAGCGGTGGCCCGCACTGGGGGTGACTGCGGTGATGTCCGCCGTCTGCGCTCTTCCAGTGTGCTTTCTGAAGCTCTCCGTCCATGTTGTCCCCAGGCACCAGAGCAATGGGAGGATGGGGCTTCCTTCTGGGAAGCTCATGCATTAACTTTTCCTTGGAGAACTCGGTGGTGAAACTCCTTTGAGGTCAGGGCTTGACCAGCAGTTTGTGTGTCTTTAAACGTTTCCCGTGGGTTTTATAGCCTTAACATAACCAAATCATCATATATTTCTAAGTATTATTTTTAGTGAACCTTTTACATCTTGAATGTGCCCATATTTCTCTGTGGGGTTAATAAGCTCTGATTACACCTTATTTAATTCAGATTCTAATACTTTAAATATCCTTGGACGCTGTTGAGGAATTTTCATAGGGAAAGATAAGTGAATACTTGAAATATGACCTATTTCTTATGTAATGAGGGTGGTTAATTTTTGTGTGTGTGTTTTTACCCTTCTGAAACAGTTCTGGTTTAAGGGATCTTTAGCTAAGGACTTTGTTGATTTCTTTAAATATTTCTCATAATTTAGCCTTAAATACTTTTTATAGATTAGCCTTGATTAATACTAAGCTTTCTCAAAATTTCTCAGAAGTGGTGAGGTTTTTCGTAGGCTACCACAATAACAGTCCTAGTTTAAACCACATCCAGAAAAGGTGAGGGTTGTGTTTTACAGAATCTTGGTAAAGGTAGGGGGACAGATACAGCATGAAATTCATCTCCTCTACGTCCACATGCTGTGTCTATCACTATCCACGTACCTTTGTAGAATCAGTTTTTTTAACTAAATTAAAAAAAATTTTTTTTAGTGTTTATTTTGGAGAGACAGAGCAATAGAGAAAGAGAGGGAGACACAGAATCTGAAGCAGGGTCCAGGCTCCGATGCAGGGCTTAAACCCACCAACCGTGAGATCATGACATGAGCTGAAGCTGGACACTTAACCGACTGAGCCACCCAGGTGCCCTTGATTAAAAAAAAAAAAGTTAATGTTTATGAGAGAGAGAGAGAGAGAGAGAGAGAGAGAGAGAGAGAGAGAGAGAGAGAGTCAGTGCCAGTGGGGGAGGAGCAGAGAGACAGGGACACAGAATCTGAAGCAGGCTCCAGGCTCCTAGCTGTCAGCACAGAACCCCTTGTGAGGCTCAAACTCAGGAGCGGTGAGATCATGACCTGAGCTGGGAGTCAGAGGCTCAACTCACTGAGCCACCCAGGTTCTCTGCCTTTTTAGAATCAGTTTTATCTCACTTTGGGAGATTGAGAAAACTAGGATGATTTCAGTACAAATACCCATTAATGGTATTGTTTTTGCTTTTCAACTTGGATCTTCCTGAGTCCTCTCTGACAGAATGTTTGTAAATATATTCGTTGGTGTGATACGGAGGGCCTGTAATAACTTTGTACTTCAGATTCCTT
Source organism: Suricata suricatta (assembly GCF_006229205.1). Classification (NCBI taxonomy): domain Eukaryota; kingdom Metazoa; phylum Chordata; class Mammalia; order Carnivora; family Herpestidae; genus Suricata; species Suricata suricatta. The sequence goes on along the minus strand of NC_043712.1, from coordinate 50,177,571 downwards.
CAGGGTCACAGAACCTGCACAGGTCTGCCATAAAGTCTCAGGCAGGACTTCTTTGAAGTCACTAACCTTTTTAATTTCAGGTATTTGTCACTTCTGTAATGCAGACCTAGCACAGAATTTGCCAACACCACAAGCCTTCTTCACTTTGATTCTTAGGACTTATGTTGCAAATCTTGGTGCCCTAAAAGGCAATTCGGAACCTTGGGAAAGGCTAAGTAAGGCTTGACCCCCACCTCTGCTGTCAGGGATCTTGAGCAAGTAATTTGACATTTGAATGGGTCCTTGCTAAATGGGGTTAAATATCCACTTCATAGAATTGAGGGGCGTGCAGAGGAGTTTTTGGAACACATATAAGAAGTGTTCAATAAATGCTATTAACCTTAAAGATAATTCTAATATAAGATCCTGTCCTTTAAATTAGTAATAATGACACTGGAAGAAATTATGGAATTTAGACGTTTTAATTTTGCTACCTTAACAAAAAAGGGTCATATGGCTTTATTTCAGCCAAATCCTGAAGTTCTATGTAACATGGAAGTTCAGAATAAAAAACTAGAATTATGTGATATGAAGGAACTTCTTAGATTATTGGAGGAGGTTTGCTTGTGACAAGAGAAGTATTCGTCACACCTGATTCAGATACAGAGTCACTGAGTCTCTTTCTTTTTACTGAAAAGCCTTTCATTTTAGAGGTGAAACCACACACAATATCTTATCCATAACTTAATGGAGCACAATCTTAGCCCCAGGGAAAGGTTATTCTTCCTGTGAATGTATGTATATTTGAAGGGTGTGTAAAGCCAGTGCTAGTGTTTGCGTGTGACAAAGATATTAGGGGAAATAGCTACAGCCTACTTTTTAAGCCATTTTCCATACCCAGCTCTGTGAACCTGATCTTATCTATAAAGCTTTACACCTCGAATTAGTTCCTTTTGAGAATAGATTATATGGCCAATGTTCCTTTTTTTTTTTAAAATGTTTATTCATTTATGAGATACAGAGAGAGACAGAGCACAAGCAGAGGTGGAGCAGAGAGAGAGACACACAGACAGACAGACAGACAGACAGACAGAATCCGAAAGCAGGTTCCAGGCTCTGAGCTATCAGCACAGGGCTCAATATGGTCCTGAACTGGGGCTCTAACTTGGGAAGGGCATGGTCTTTACCTGAGCTGAAGTTTGGATGCTTAACCCACTGAGCCACCGAGGCACCCCTATATGGCCAATGTTCTTAAGTGGAGGGCCCCTCTTCAGGCACACATTTTTCTTGTTAAGGTGAAATTGAGTTTTTTGCTTATTTAGAGCAGGATGATATTTGTATTAATAAAGCCGTATACCTTTAGTATTTGCCCACGGATTTGAAATCTCTGATTAGAAGTGTCAAGACTATTCTCTTGGTTTGGAATTGAGTATTTCTACCTTGTTTCTGGCAATGATTTTTAATATCTTTGATATTTGGAGGGGAAATGCTTTTGCTAATAAAGATAATTAATAGAGTAGGAAAGACTTTTAGGCTGAGAATATATTAACAGAGCAAAATGTTGATCATCTTTTTACTTTAATATGTTTTATTACTTTATTGCTTGTGGATATAGTTTATCACACAATTAGAAGAAATAAGGTACTCTTTTTTTTTTACTGTAAAATAGGGCAAATGAACATGTATTATTTTACTTTTAGTGAGTTTTACTCATATGGAGATTTCATATTAGCAAGATTAATGTCAATTTTTTTTCACTTGTTTGTCTAAACTGGCAGTATATTAGGTAAAAATAGCTGTTTCCAGTTAAGATGCTGTTATTATACAATCTATACTTAATTTTTTTTAATTCATCAAACATTTGTTTTGGGCATACCTTGTATTGTACTAACAGGTGAAAGTTTGTTACAAAGTAAAATTTATTAGGCCATTGTATTAGTTCTGCACAAATGCCATACCAGAGTATCAAACGGAGTGTCTTAAACAACAGAAATGTATTGTCTCACACTTCTGGAGTCTTGATGAAGGGCACAGTAAGAACATGCTCCTGTGAAGGCCCTAGGCCAGTCTGTTCAGGCTTCTTTGCTAGCTTCTGTCAGTTTTTTGGCAATCTTGGGCTTTTCTTGGTTTGTTTGCAAGATCGCCCTGATCTCTCTCTTCATGTTAGCATGGTTTTCTTCCTATCTGTGTCCAAATCTCCCTTTTCTCTAAGGACACCAGTCATAGTGAATTGGAGACCCACCCTACAACAGTATGACCTCATTTTAGCTTAAGTAATTACATCTGCAATGTCCGTATTTCCAAAATAAGGTCACATTCTGAGGCACTAGGGAATAGGATTTCAACATAAGTTTTTGGAGGGGGTCAAATAACCCATAATAGCCATTATTTGCATGGAAGTATTCACCACAGTGTTCTAAATATTGTGTTTGATTTAGCATTAAAAAGGCAATTCTGTCTATAAATAATAACTTTATATTGCATTGAATGAGATATACTTTCTTCTTTTCCATAAGTTTGGTTAGGACATATATCTACATTTATATAAATGATAAAACTAAGATTTTGTTAGGCTGTATGTTATGATATAGTCAGGTGCCTGATTATTGTCCCACTCAGATTCATCAACTGGAAAATCTTAATTTCATTGGTATTTTATGCCTTTCTGTTTAACTAATTTCTTCATGCTTTCATCATATTTAAAGTGCTGTATTTTATGTAGATGTTTTGCTCACGAGAATGTTATATAAATCTGCTTATGCATTTATTAATTTGGTGAGACTTCAAACTTGTTAAAGTATTTAATGAAATATCTAATTAGTTACAACTTTGAGTGAGGTTTTCAGTTCCTTAACTGCCTGCAGTTAAGCAGTAATATTTCTACTGCTTTCAAAATCTCAGGTATGACTTTTTTGTTCACACAGGGTTTCTGTACGTGCACTGTTTGTCAGGTTCTTAGCCTGGGGTCAATAATAGACTGGAAAGACTATATATTTTCTAAAAATAAATACTACATTTTATATGTGCATTTTTCTGAGGGAGAGGCTTTAGCCTGTCATCAGCTTTGTTTTAAAGTAGGCTTCATGTTCAGTGCACAGCCCAATATGGGGCCCAACATGGAGCTTGAACTCAAGATCCTGAGATCAAGACCTAAGCTAAGATCAAAACTGGATGCTTAACCGACTGAGCCACTCATCATCCGCTTTTTTTTTAAATGTTTATTTTTGAGAGAGAGAGGTGTGGGGAGGGTTTTCAGGGCATACAGGAGATCCTAAGTGGGCTCTGTGCTGACAGCAGAGAACCCGATGCAGGTTATGAACTCAGAACCATGAGATCATGACCTGAGACAAAGTTGGATGCTTAACTGACTGAGCCACTCAGGCGCTCCTTATCATCAGCATCTTAAAGGAATTCCTAATCCCTATCCTGTCCCCTTCCCCCAGAGTAAAAATGCATTAAAAAAAAATTAATGTTTGTTAATTTTGAGGGAGACAGAGAGAGAGACAGTGCAAGCAGGGGAGGGGCAGAGAGAGAGGGAGAATCTGAAGCAGGCTTCAGGCTCTGAGCTGTCAGCACAGAGCCCGACATGAGGCTCATGAGGTCATGAGATTGTGACCTGAGCGGAAGTCGGATGCTTAACCAACTGAGCCACCCAGGCGCCCCAGGAAAAATGCACTGTAACAAACTGATCATGTCATCTGGAGAGAATGGGGTGGTTCTTAGAATCAGTCACTTGCATCTGTTTATTACTGGACTTTAGAATTATCTGCTGAAAATGCAACCACCTCTAAAGTAATTTTAGGGGCTATCAAATATTAGAAACCTTTCTAAAGGTGTCAGGATAGAATGAGATAATGTCTGTGAGAGTGTCATGCTTGCATAATAAGATAACTTGAACAATGTAAAAAAAAAAAAAAGTAAGTTGTCAATGAGCTCTGACTTACTGATACACTTGGCAAATGGACCTGAGGAGGAGTTTGAAATGAAAGTGACTGCTGAAAATAATTTCCCTTGAGACTTAGATTTTTCTTGATCAAGGTGTTGTTGTTGTTGTTGTTGTTGTTGACACTGTTACATTTTTTTTTTGGCAAGGCTTCCCCCTAGAGTGATTCTTTAATGTTTTAAATTGAGTTCATATGAACTTTACTGTCTACTCGGAAAATTTTGAAGTCTGTATCTCCCAGATGAACTAGAAATAACCTTGAAAATGCTTCAAGGCTTGGTAGGGGGAAATGGTGACTTTTTTTGAGGAGAAATGTCATTGTGTGAGAGAGGGACTTAATATTGGCGCATGGTTGGGGGTTGGTTGTTCAGCTTGCAGACCAGAGTCCTTTCTGCCAAGTCCCTTGTGCTGCATTCAGATTCCCAGGCCTTCATGCAACCCTAAGGATTTCATTAGAGTGGGCAGCTTGGAAGTGAGAGAGGAAGGCAAGACTCATTTGAATAAGGTTAATTGGAGGAGGCAGAGTTTAAGAACAGCCAGGGTGTAAAGCTGCGGGGCTTTCCTTCCCATGTTAAGGCCAGATGGGCAGGCTTCTGGAGGGTAAGAAATCAGAGGTTTTCCTTTACTTCCCTATTTTTCCCTTTATGTTCATTTCATAATTTGTACCTTTATTATGTTCTGTGTGATAATGATCAGTTGGGCGTGGTACCAAGAGGGGACCCAGGAGAGGCTCAGGAAAACAAAGTTTATTAACCTCACAGGTTTCAAAGGATAGAGACACTGCACAGTGAGGGGGCCACTATGAGGAGGGCCAAGGGTGTGGGCTCAGCGAAGGGGGTGGTGGCCGAGAGAGTACAAGGAAAGAGTGGGGAAGTGTCATTATTGGAGTCAAGGTGGAGAACACAAGAAAAGGCAGAGGGTGCTTTTTTGGTGCATTTGAATGTTACTAGGTCATAGGCAGGCAGAGAAATGGACTTGTGGTGGAGACCACCTTATCACAGTCGTGCATATCACTGTGGTCACCTGGGTGGGTTGCTCACAGCCTGTTGTATGTGAGGCTGTTAAGGTGGCAGGAAACAAAACATGAAGTATTAGAATTCTACTGTACAACCTTTCTCAATTTTTGTTTTGGTTTAGATTTTCTTTATTGTGCTAATCTCTTTGGAGTCCAGATGTTTAAAAGTGATTTATGTGGTCTATGATGGATAATAAAGACTAAGAAGAGAGCTACAGCTATATCTATTAAAATGTCATGATTGTAAGACCCTGGTAGCATTCTTGTAGAATATCAATAAAATATTTTCAAATGACATTAAATCATCAATGGAGTCCAATGCTTCATGAAATAAATTTACTGTTTATGAATATTTTACATTTAATACAACTTCTAAATATGATATTCTAGTTGCTTTGCTCTCACCCCCCTCTGCCCAGCCCCAGGTCAGATTCTATATGGTATGGATGACTGGAGAGAAGCTTTCTATAATTTGTGAGAACCAGCGAGTTCCTAGGAGGTTTGTTTCGATGCTCAGGTCTCTGAAGGACCACTAGGCAGTATTTTGTGGCCTTTTCTGAATAGTGGTATCTAAAAGAAATACAAGTGTCTTTCTTTTAATTCAAACTGAACTTTCCCCATAGATCTTACTTGGAGCAGTTCCATAATACTAAGAAATATCTCAGTATCAAAGTACAATGCGTGTTAGGCACACATGACTAGTCTGCCTGTGCTTTCTCGTGTTCAGGAAATACTGTCCTCAGTGACCACTCCCATTTGGAGAAAGAAAGATTGGGAGTCATGCAATTATTGTCCATACAGTGATATCACATTCCGGGTAAGCATTGTGAGGTCCCAACTCCTACAGTAGAGGAAGTTCTATGGTTTTACCTTGGTTCGGCAACCAGGGAAGAATTCTTTTGTTGTTTCTTCTATTTGGCCAAAATCTAAAGAGGGTAACAGGGAGTGTGGCCTCTTTGGGAGCTGTATAGCTTCTTTAGCTCACTTCCTGTTTATTTAATATTTGGGGGTTGTTTTACAGTTATCGGATTTTTTTTTCTTTGAAGTTTGTTTATTTTGTGAGAGAGAGTGGGCATGTGCACATGAGAGTGGGGGGAGGGAATAGAAAGAATTCCAAGCAGGCTCCACACTGTCAGTGCAGAGCCCCATGTGAGACTTGATCCCACAAACCATGAGATCATGGACTGAGCTGAAATCAAGAGTCCCATGAATAACCATTGGGCTGAACTACCCAGGCACCCTTGCAGTTACAGGCTTTTAACTACTCATCGCCGATTTGGACAACAAAATTCCTTTAGAAACAGGAGATTTCCCATTTGCTAGTTATCCAGTGGAATGTTTTCGGATTCCATTGATTCAGTGGATCTTTTTTATACCTAATTTTCAACCAGTAGGTTTGGTTGTGTTCATCTGAACTTTATAAGAGATCATCATGCTCATCATGCTTTGATTTAACCAAGACGTCTTATTCGATGTTTACTGCTCATAGCTCTTTCATTCTTACTTCCCACTATTTGTCTTAGGGATCCAGGATGACTGGGGGTTCTGAATATGTTTAACACATGGTTTCAAGATTGCCAAAGGGAAGAGTACGTTGGAACAATCATGGGAGATTTCTGTGGGCCGGGTCTGGACGGAGAATGTGGTAGGCAGGATGCTAAGGCTCTCAGTGAGCCTCCGTCTTCTATTGCACCCTCTTCTTTGAGTGTGGGTCAACCTGTCACTATGAAAAACTGTCACTTCTGAAATTCCTCCTCTGTATGGGAAAAGGGAGATTGTATGTTTGGGATTAATCTAATCATATGAACCCATGAAAAGCAGAGCATTTTCTCTGGTTGAAAGTGAAAGTGAAAGGGGAAGTCAGAAAGATGGGAAGCATGACAAGGACCAGACTTGCTCCTGTTACAGAGGGAGGAGCCATGTGAGAGGGAATGTACTCAGCTCTGGGAGTAGAAAGCAGTTTTTAGACGGTCGCCAGGAAGGAAAAAGGGATGTCAGCCCCACAGTTTTAAACAGCTGGGCCCTACCAACATCCTGAATGGAAGAGAATTCTTCCCCAGAGTCTGCAGATAGATAGGAGCCTGGTCTAGATGTCATCTTGATTTTGACTTTGTGAGACCCTGACTGGAGAACCCAGTGTAGCTGGCCCAGACTTTTGACCTATAGAACTGTGAGCTGATAAATGGCTATAGTTTTTAAGCTGCTAAGTTAATGATAATTGTTATGCAACAAAAGAAAATTAATAGAGAAAATAGTTACTTTTCATGTTCAGTTGGCTGAAACTCATAACATAGCCAAACTGCGGAATACCTAAGTGCAAGGGAAGAAGCAGGGAGGTTGGGAAGTATAGTCAAGCAGTGTACCCAGAATGTAGAAGTGAGTGGTGGTAAAAAGCTAGAAGTCTTTGCTCTCTATTATGCCTGTAATACACTCATTTGTATGTGTGCTTCTGAGTGTGTGTGTATGTATGTACCTGTATCTACATACATACACACAAACATAGACACAATTTAAGTCTCATTTGTTAAATCAACTTTTTTTATACATAAGGCCCAATGTTCCATGTGCCTTTTTAAATACATTTTATATTTTACAGATGTTTCCTCTTGGAACGTTTAGGTTTTTTAATATTTAGGTATTTTTTTTCTTGGTGAAATGCACATTTCCTTTTGTGGTTCCCAATCAGTTGTAAATGGTGAGGCTGTTAACTACTTTCTGAGGAGCCTCTTAGCTTGGTAGGCTGCTAGTATAGTGACTGCTTCATTGACCTTGGACTGGGGAGACTGGAGAACATTGAAGAGCTTTTTGGATTATTAGTCTCCATCAAAGCTTTTTACTGGTGGAAGTAGAGTGGTTGACTCTTCACCCTCTCTTCCTCTGTTTGTGGAAGGTCTGTGCCAACACAGACACGCTGAGATGCCCTTGTTTAGTGTGGGCACATGAAACAGCTACGTGGTAATTTGAAGTTGTTCATTAAGGTACTGAGGACTTCAGGTGCATGTGGCACATTTTGTGTTGTTTGTGTTATGTTGGTGCTATGCTCTTTGACATGATTTACAGATCCATAGCCCTGAAAGATTTTCTAAGTGTAGCTGGTGGACAGTGTCAGGCAAAATGTTGGAAAAGATGAGGTCCGGCACCTGAGATGTCCCATAAGGATGTGGTGTCAGTTGGGCAGCTTTGCTGGGGAGAGAGTACTCAGGCATGGTCAAGTGCTGAAGTAACCAGAAGGTGAAGCATCCAATTGGAATTGATTACAGAGTGGGTACAACTTTCACCCTTGTATTCTCTGCATTTACTGCTTACTGAAGTGACCCTGATGTGCTTCTTTAGGTTGAGTAAATGCTGTGTATGGTGGCTTGCTGGACATATTTATATTATTTATTAAACTGCTTAAGTGGCTACTTAGAGGCAAAGCTTACAAACTTAAGCCCTTTGCTGCCTGTGGCTGTCCTCCATCATGTAGTAGACTGACTAATGGAAGTACTTTCTGGAGATGTCCCTCATTAATACCATCATCAAGATTGTACTCATGGAAGTTGATATGCTATTATCTAGAGATTCTGTTCTAATGTTCAACTGTGCACCTCAGTTATGTCTCTTTTGCCCCTTTAAATTAAGTTTAACAAACACTTGTTTGCCATTAAGCCCTTTCCTGTTCCTCTCATCCACTACTCTCTCTGCATCTTTGGTTCCTTTGAAACTCACAAATCCCAAATTTCCATTTTTCACTTATTTTGGTCATTACCTTTACCATAAACCCAGTCCAGGTTTTTCAGAGAGATATGTACAGTGCTCATCATTCATCTTTTCTCTAAGTTTCTTCATGTGGATATGGAAAGCTTCTTTTTCCTAGCTCTTACAGAAGCTGGAAAGTTTATCTTTATTTGTAAAATTTAAATGATCACAAAATACTCAATATGGATGTATTTTATTCATTTCTTTATAAGCTCTTTCAGCTTTCTGTGTCTCAGATGTATACATTTAAAGACTTTTGATCCACTTTTACCATAAAACACCTTAAATGAAAATGAAATCTTAAAGAGAAAGCTTATTGGAAAATCGCCCCATGAGTGTATTTGTCTGAATTTGATGATTGTTATTCTACTTTTTTGAGGCAATGAATTATGCTGATATCATGTGATATGTGTTGTTTTGTCTTTTTTAACATCTAAATTCTTGATGTCTGATGTCCTTGTGTCTGCTGGTTGCTGCCATGAAAGAATAGAGTGAATGTAGGCAGTCAACTTCAGTAGACTCCAGATAGTTGTGATGGAATAATTTGTCCCCCAAATTTGTTACTCAGTTTTATCTTCATGAGTTTTTGGGCATCTGTGTCATCTTTACATTACTGACTTAACTTTAAAATGAATCATTGTATTATTTTTGTAAATGGAAAAGTTACTCTCACTTTTCATAAATAAAAGTATAAGGATTATCATACAGAAATGTTAAGTACTAGATACTCTTGCTGGAGTAAATCTGTGAGCTTGAAGTTTTTCTGCTTTTGTTAAAAAGGAGATTAACATATAAGGTAAGCAGCACATATCCCAACAATACACTGAGACTTTGTCCCTTGCTAAATCAGAATGATGAAAGAAGAATAAGGTGAATGTTATCCTCATTGAGTGAATCAATGTTATTAAGGACACATGTCTACATCAACTGTATTATTTGAAACATGCCCCCTCCTACAATTTGACCATTGTATAGATGGTTGGCCATTTTTGGCCTATCAAGGCCTATCACTCACATTTTGGCCTATCAATCTTTGCCCAGGACAGGGGATATAATTATGTATCATAAAAGGAAAGGTCATTTGCTTAGAGCAGTACTGAGTCACGTGTTCTGTGTGTAATGCTCAGAAGGGAGGCAGAGGCATACATCAAGAAAAGTTCTCGAAATCATTTAGAAAATGGTGAAAGACCATGCATCATTAAGCTCTGTAGAACATGGTCATCAGGAGCCTAGGCTTAGAGGCTCAGAAACTTCAGATCTCCAGGTGGTTTTCCCATGCTAAGGACTTGTAAGACCTCAGCCAAGTCACTAGTCACTTGACTGCTACTTGCAGCAATTGCTACGCTCTGCAGATGAGGTAATATGGTCTTGGGCATGAGTTTAGGTTCTGATATTTTATGCTGGTCTTGTTCTCCTCCGATTCATTATCTAAGTGTAGCTAGAGTGATATTTCCAAAGAACAAATCTAATGTTGCTCCTCTGCTTAAAATTCTTCCATGGCTCCTTATGGCTCCTGGCACAAAGCCCTTCTAAGGCCATTAAGGATTTGGAGTGTGATCTGGCCCCTGTTTACCAATCCAGTCTCATTGTTCATAGTTCTTTCTGTGTGTGCTTAGCTTTTACAGTTTTATTTCACACAAACTTACTTGCCTTTGAGCCTTTGAATAATACTTACTCTTTGTAGAAATCTTCCTTCCCTTTTTTCCACTTTATGCTTGACTAATCACAACTCCTCTTGAAGGTCTCAGCTTGATATTTTCTCAGGGAGATTTATCTTTGCCTCAATTGGTGTAGGTTAAATGCCTTTCCATGTGCAATGAAAATTGCCCATTGTACTTCTTTTAAGTGTAGCACTTGGCCTACTGCACTGCAGGCTCACATTGTTTCCTTGTTGGTATCCTCTAGGGTGGAAATAAAGAAGGGGACCTTGTCTTTTCTGTCCTTCATTGTGTCTCCAATATCTGGCCCACTGTGAGCATTCAACTTATATTTGTTTTCTATGTATCCATATTTATATATATTAAAAGGAATTATATAAATATTATAAAAAGTTTATTTATTTATTTTGAGAGAGAGCAAGAGAGAGTGAGTGCACACACAAGTGGGAGAGGGGCAGAGAGAGAGGAGACACAGAATCCAAAGCAGGCTTCAGGCTCTGAGCTGTCAGCACAGAGTCCGATGTGGGTCCTGAACCCACCAACCATGAGATGATACATGACTGAACTGAAGTTGATACTTAACCAACTGAGCCACCAAGGTGCCCCTATATCACATATTTTTAAGAGTTAATTTAAAAGTTAAATTAAAACATGATCTCATAGGGCGCCTGAGTGGCTCAGTTGGGTAAGCGTCCAATTTAGGCTCAGGTCATAATCTCATGGTTTGTAAGTTCGAGTCCTGCGTCATGCTCTGTGCTGGCAGCTCAGAGCCTGGAGCCTGCTTCAGATTCTATGTCTCCTCCTCTCTCTACCCCTCCCCTGCTCATGTTCTGTCTCTTTCTCTCTCTCAAAAATAAATAATTTAAAAAATAACAAATACGACCTCATAAAATTGGAAGTTTAAAATAAGCTTTCCTGGGGTGC
>NC_043712.1:50120312-50166214 GCF_006229205.1 Suricata suricatta | reverse complement strand
TGTCATGACTTTGTTTGGCACAGAGGAAGGAGGGCATGTATAGTATAGATGAGTTCTAAGTAATTTGGTGCAAGATGGTCAGTTTCATTCTCCAGCCCTTATACTGGGAGCCTCCTGTCAATTCTTGGCTTCTCGGCAAAAGGCCTGTAGGCTGTGCCATCTCAGAAAAGAAGAATGAAGTGACATGGAGACACAATAAGGATAGGAGATGTTCCAAGTTGATACCCTTTGAACTTGAATGCAGAATTCTGTTAATTGTCTCTACCAAGCTTCTTTTCTGAGGAAAAAAAAATGTGAAGTTTCGGAAGCCATGAGTGGAAAATTATTACCTCCTTCTTTCCACCCCAAAATAGAACAGGATGGAAGGACCGTGACCATGATATACAATATCAATAATGAGATGGGCAGGTGACTTTCAGCATCCTCCCAGAGGGGACACATCTGGCAGGATCAACAGGAGCACTGAGGGTGGCTGCTGGTTGGGCACAAGTGTGCCTTTATGGATGGTTTGGCTGTCTCTGGGGCCTGGCACTCTTTAATGGCTTCAATGAAAAGTGCTTCGAGCACTGAGACAAATAGGCTGTGAAGTCATTTCTGGAGTAAAGCTTGTTTTTCCAGTCTCTGCAGAATCTCTTCTAATTTCTGGAGCCAACATTAACTTGTAAGTTGAGAAACAGAGTTGAAGACTGTCTCAAGAAATTTGTTTTCTTGCTTGGCAATCTGATGGAAGTGTGTACTAAACTGATGCTTTTATTTTCTCCAAAGCTTTAGGTTTTGGTCCTCTTTAAGTGTTTAAAGATTTCAACATTAAAAAAAATCACTTTATGAGTGATTTTTGAGTTAAGATGGATGCAACATAATGGAACTTTGTTACCTATACATTCTGCACTGTGTTCTTTGGTGCTTCTCTCTCTCTCTCTCTCTCTCTCTCTCTCTCTCTCTCTCCCCCTCTCTCTCCCTCCCACCCCATCCCTCCCTCCTTCTCTCTCTCTCTCTCTCTCTCTCTCTCTCTCTCTCAGTGTTTGTTTATTTAGAGGGGGAGGGGCATAAATAATCCTAAGCAGGCTCCTCATTGTCAGCACAGGCCCGATGTGGGAATCAGTCCTACAACACCGTGAGATCATGACCTGAACTGAAATCAGGAGTGGGATGGTCAACCATCTGAGCCACCCAGGCGCCCCATAGTCACTTCTCTTAAAAGTGGAAGAGTTTTGCAGGACACTTATCTCATCATTGGGCATTACTGGTGGAAGGTGAGGTGTGAGTTTGATTTATAGGTGTTTAAATGCAGGTTATTAAAATATGCTTTACTAAGCTACTTAATAAGTTATTTATTTATGCAAGAGAGATCCTTATTTCTATCAGTGCATAGTCTTCTGTGGTTCCTAAGCAGACTGTTAGGACCATAAAGTCCTGATCGTAGGGCATCTAAGGGCTGCAAGAGGTTGTGCACCTCTGTTTCTGTAGATTAAATGACTTCACTTTTGCTTATATCATCATTTTGAAGATGCTTAGCCGTTGTCTCCTGCATCATTTAGTCATGATTCTAACCCCAGCCTAGCATCTCTGCGAGGCGTTGAAAACCACCAGAATGGTTCCCAGACCTGGTGATACATCTCACTGGCTTCCCACCACTTGAGGTTCTGAACTAGATTTGGACCTGCTATCAAAAGAGTCTTCTATTTAATAGAACATGGGGAGAGATTCATACCAAGACCATGAAAGCTGGAGAATACTGGATGAGACAAAGTAAGCATGTTTCTGCACTGCGGGATTTTTCAGAGGCTATCATAAAGTGTTCAGAATTCTAGAAGCAGGTGTGGCAGCATAGATTCCCAACCTTAATTGATTAATACAACCTCCAGCCTACCCCCTCTTCTTTCTTTTTCCCTCATCCTTCATCTCCAAAAGGAAAAACTTAAAAAAAGGATTTGTTTTAAATTACTTGTACAGCAAATAAATATTAGTTTTCTTTTAAAAATTCTTAAAGTTTGATTTTGATATTTGTTTCTCTAAGTGGAGGCATTACCTGTTTTGAAAAAAGTGTTAGGGTCTTTTGAATAATTTCTCATGTCAAACTCTTTAAAAATTAATTATAGTATATTGTTAATATATAATGTATTGATGTAACATAATAAAATATTATATTAATGTTGTATATTATGTCCTCATGACCTATGTGTTTTATAACTGGGAGTTTGTACCTTTTGACTCCCTTTTCCTGTTTTTCCCACCTTCCACATCTGACAACTACCAGTCTGTTCTGTGTATCTGTGGACTTGATTTTTTTGGTTTTGTTTTAGATTCCACATGTAAGTGAATAATATGGTATTTGTCTTTCTCAGCCTGACTTACTTCATGTAGTGTAATGCCCTCAGAGTCTGTCCATGTTGTTGCAAATGGCAAAATTTCATTCTTTTTATGGCTGAATAATATTCTCTGTGTGTGTGTGTGTGTGTGTGTGTGTGTGTGTGTATGCCACATTTTCTTTATCCATTTATGGACACTTAGGTTGTTTCTATACCTTGACAATATTAAATAATGGTTCAGTGAACATGAGGGTGCACATACCTTTTAGAGTAAATGTTTCCATTTTTTTCTTTTTTTGGTATGTATACCCAGAAGTAGAATTACTGGGTTATATGGCAGCTCTATTTTAACTTTTTTGAGGAAACTCCATTCTGTTTTCCACAGTGGCTGCACCACTTTGCATTCCCACCAACAGTGCATGAGGGTTCCTTTTTCTCCACAGCCTTGCCAGCATTTATCTTGTCTTATATGATAATAGCCATTTTAACACTTGTGAGGTGATACCTCGTTATGGTTTTGGTTTGCAGTTCCCTCATAATGTTGAACATCTTTTCATGTATTTGTTGGCCATCTGTATGTCTTCTCTGGAAAAATACTGATTTGACTCTCTGAGTATTAACTACCTAGATGGTTGCTTCACTAACATTCATCTCAAACTGGAAACTCACTAACTTTTCCCTCTTTGTTGATGAATGTGGAGTGACACCTTACCATTTTATAGTGTGTATGTGCTTATTTTACTGTTTTAGCTTCTCTTTAGGGAGAAGGCATATTGGTGCTGAACCACTTAATATATGGGAACATGGAGGCTGAGTAACTTGAGTGAAGTTTCTGCAGAAATGATGGAACTCCAAGGCCTTTTGTGCCTAAGCCACTGCTAGAAGTGCCAGGCACGCTGATGGCTGCTGTGAGGGATACGAAGGGAGAGAAGCAATGGGACAGCAGTAGGACAGCATAGTAGGATAGCATCTGCAAGTGACAACAGCTGTAGATGGCTTGCCCCGGCCTAAAAAGCTGTCTGCAAATACAGAACCTCATTGCTGCCTCACACTAGAAAGAACTGTAAGAAATGCAATTGTAGGTTGTTCAGGAATGTTATGAGGATTGAGGAGTATTTATTCAAAGGTAATTTTTTGGTAACTTTGTGGGGAAACAAAGCTTTCCAATATATTATTTATTTACTTGTTTATTTTTTAAGTTTTTTTAAGTTTGTTTATTTTGAGAGAGAGAAAGCAAGCATAAGTAGAGGGGAGGCAGAGAGAGAGGGAGAGAGAGAATCAGAAGCAGGCTCCCTGCACTGTCAGTGCAGAGCCCTGTAGGAGCTCTATCTCACAAACTGTGAGATCATTACCTGAGCTGAAATCAAGAGTCTGCAGCTTAACCAACTGAGCCACTTGGGCGCCCCAAACTTATTTGTTTTTTAAAGAGTAATTAACAGTGATCTATTGAGTTACAAATGGGTCAGTGCCATTGTACCTTGTGGTTTTGATATGTCCCCTGGATGAGTGAGATTGCTCAGAACTGGGACTCCTCTGGGGGGAGTAGACTTTATTACAGTTTATACTCTCATTTTTTATTTTGTAGGTTCCCTGATTATAGTGACTTATCCTATACTGTACAGTCTTATATTTTGTATTGAGGTTATTAGTCATGTAGAACTTTCTGAGGCCAAGTGTATCCTCCTGAAATATTGGCAGTTGTTATGTCCATTCTTTAAATGCCATGGGAGTTCCTCAGACAGTCACTGGCTCACCACCACTGCCACCACCCATCTTAGTCCAACCTCTGACCATCTGTGTCTCCCAGCATCCTCTCCTGCTTCCATTCAGATCATAGTTTAGCTAGAGTGATATTTTCAAAACCTTAGTATTTCCTTTTGCTTCTGTGTATTGGAACTTTTCAGTGGCTTTTAGTTGCAAAGACCAAAGTCCTAGATAATGAGCTGCAAGGGCCTACCTGATCTGGCCCTTGCTTCTCCACCCTGGTTTAGAGCCGGCTTTCACCTACACTGTGCTCTGGTCATCCATTTGTCTTACAAACAGTAGGAATTACATCAGTTACCTGCTGGGCTCTGGGCTAAATCGTGGGTGTAGAGAGGTGAGGAAAATACTCAGTCCCTGCCCGCATGGAACTGGCAGTGTAGTGCAGGAGGTAGACCAGTAATCCTGCAAGTATATAATTAGATACTGTCACCAGTGCAACAGAGAAATAACGGGGTCATGTGTGACATTGTGCTATGGAGACAGACCACATCCTTTTCAGCATGTAGAAAGGTTACGTGCTGTTTATTAGGGACAAACTGGGAAGCTCTTATCAGCAGAGATCATTCCAAATGTGAGAAAGGTACTACTATTTGCACATTCAAAAGAGCATTTGATGGCTTTATAGACACTTGTATATTCTATTTAAGAGAGGATAGTCTTGAAGATAAAGAACTCCTTCTTGTGTTTTACTGAAGCTAGGATCCTGGAACATCTCCAGCTGGAATAGTTTCTGTTGAATAAGACAGTGTAATAGGGTTTATATCATCTTTTTTTCTCTCTCATCAAAGACCATATCTCTGGCCATTTCAAAGTGGGTGGTCATGGAGTGTCTCTCTGAGGATGTGAATTTAAACTGAGAGGTTGAAAGTGAGAAGAAACTTGATGATGTTGTCAGCTCAGGCAACAGCATACAGGGGCCCACTTGGCAGAGGCAGACGTGGGGTTCTGTGCTCAGCCCTGTGTGGCCAGATGGAATGCCCACCCTCCCGGGGCTAGTTCACTCCTGCTCCCCCGTTAGCCTTTAATTCATGCATTACTTTTGGAAGCGCCTTCTCTGATCTGCTAGATTGGCTGAGGTTCCCCTTCATCTATTTTCTGTGGTTCATTTTTTGTGCATTAATTTTGTGGCCACTTGATTAAATATTTCTCTCCTTCACTGGTCTTTAAATTCCTGAAGTCAAGTTTCTCATTGCTTACTTTTGGGGATGATAATAAGGATAAGTAAGATGTATATAGTGTTTATAATTAGCTTAATCCCATAAACATCCTGTGGTGTGGGTACTGTTATACCCATTTTACTGACGAGGAGACTATGACACTTATAGGTTCAGTGCCTTATCCAAAGTAACAGCCATCACGTAAGGGTAGAGGCAGAATTTGACAGTGGCCATCCATCCTTAGGGTGCTGGAATAGATTTTAAATCGATCTCTTAGTAATTCATTTATTCAGCCAACAGAACAGAAGATCTAATAATGAATCGTACAGGCATGTTGTGGTATTTTGGTGTATGATAAAGACAGCATTTCAGTCATTGGAAAAAAGGGATTATTCAGTAAAGGATGAATAGTTATGTATCCATGTGTAAAATGAAATAAAACAGGATCCTTTTATCACACTTTATACTCAAATAAATTTTAGGTGGTTGGAAATGGATGAAGGTGAAAGAATGTAAAGTAGTAAGAGGAAAATATGGGTTCTCTTGAGGTGGAGAACCACTTTCTGAACATGATAGGTAAGGTCTACAGACTGCAGAATAAAGCAGGTGATTTTTGCTACATAAGAATGAAGAACTTGAGTACAAAGGCATTCTAAATATGATTGAAATGACTAATGGGATTAAGATATGCAGGGCACAACTGGAAAATAAAAGTATAAATCCAGCTTTGGCGAGGGTGTGGTGCCAGGGATTATTCTCTTGTCCTGCAGATTCTTCCTTTCTGGAAGCCATTTAAGCAATGTGTGTCATGATAAAGATTCACTTTGATTAAGGCACTTCTTGTAAAGTACCACAAGTAGGAAAATTGCAGACCTGTGCAAAGATAGATGTTCAAAATTCATCATTGTGTTAATGGTGGTGAAATATTGGTGCATTCATGCAATGGAGTTCTCTCTGGCCATTACCAAGGATGGTATCCACATCTGTCCACATGGACTCCTTGCCTTGATCTCCTTGGGGGTGTGTGCAGCTTGAACCTGTATGTGAAATTGTGGACATGACCTGTGTCTGAACATGTGGCTCGATGGAGGTTTGGAGCAACCATTCACAATGTTATTAATTATCTCTAGATGTGGGCTTTTGAAAGTTTTCTTTTTCTTAAATTTTTGGATGTTTCTTTAGAAAAAATACAAACAATGAGCATATATCTTTTGACAATAAGAAAACTATTCAGGCTATGAGAATAGATATCTAAGATTGTATCTTCTTATTTATTTTTCTGAAATAAAAGTCTTCTCGCTTATGAAATAAAAAAGTAAGACGTTTTCTTACCCTTTTTTAAGTTTTTAAATTCTTGTTACACTTATTTTTGGCTCCTGTAAATGCTATTCCCATATTTGGCCTTCCTAGCCACTGTGTTGGAGATGTTTGAAATATTCAGGGTACTGAGCAGAAGGTCAGACATAAAGAAGGAAATGGGGTTCCGAAACATTTTCATCAAAATTGCATGACTACTGGAGTTTATTCTACAGCACAAAGCCTTCCTGGATGAACTGGATCAATGTTTAATAGAAACACAGCATTTTAAGCATCAGTGTTCCTAAAGTGTTCTGTTTTTAATTAAATGTCCTATGTTCTTTAGCCTTACAAGACAGAGTAAGTCAGAAGGAGAGGGAAAAAAACAAAACAAAACATCCATGTCAAAGATAAGAGTGTAATGTTGAAGGGAGAATTTCAAATAACCGCCTATATTCATTCTCTCTCTCTGTCTCTCTGTCTCTCTGTCTCTGTCTTCCCTGGAAGATAATATTAAACAGCACAGCTGGTTCAGATTCTGATCTTTTCTCCATCACATCTTTAGAGAAGAGTTTAATAAAGCATTAATTATGTAGCAACTCTACACACACTGTAGACAGGGATAATCTGGCTGCATAATTTTGCTAATGTTATATCTACAGAATCCTATTTCTATCCTATTGTAAAGTATCCATTTTTAGTTACTGGTTTTGCAATGACAAGCAGCATTTGGTATTCAACTCTCTAGCTGGTTCAATGAGTACATACTGCTATTTTGGATTTCGTGGAGAATGGACTTTAAAGATAGGCTATATGGTATTTCCCAATGTCGGGACACATTGAAGGTTTAAAAACTTTTGATCCCTTGTCCTAGGTGACAGATTATTGGAAGGTAGGGCAGAGGGAAGAAAAGGATACATTGTGTAGGTGAAAAGTGCCACATGAATTTAGGGTCAGCGTTTGGGATATGGAGATTTAATACTGGAGTGGCAATAGATACTTCTATATTTTTCTGCATTTTTCCTACAATTTTTTCTGCAAATTTTTCTTTTTCATTAGCTCTGTGATAACCATTATGATTATGACCCCCTTGATCAAGGTTTCCCTCTGCATCTTAGATAACTGTAGACACGTACCACCTGAGCTTTTCCTGAAATGCCGTGTGCACATGTTGTTTCTTCAGCTTTATGGCCTCACTTGGCATCTTCAGCTGATAGCACAGGCCCTGGTGGGGGTTGGGCGTGGGTTGCCTGTCACACACAGGTTTGTTTCCTCTTGTTGTAACCTCATGTGATGTCATATTATTTAATCTGAGTCACCCTATTAGCAAAGGACTTTGAGCAAAATGCGTGAAAGGTAGAAAAATACAGGGTTTAATGTTCAGAGGATATTTTTAGACTTAGAAGCAGTTTACTGCTTTTTATGAAATGGTCAAGTAGAATGAATGGTTCATGTTTCCATCCTATGTGTGTTTTTTTTTTTTAAAGGATGAAACTCTGGTTATAAATTGTGTGTGTGTGTGTGTGTGTGTGTGTGTGTGTGTGTGTGTGTGTTCGGTTCTCTATGTTCATTGAAGTGTGGTTATTTTGTCCAATGGCTATATGGATAGTGTTCCCTTTTATCCCTTATAAAATATCCTTTTTAGTTGTTACATAAATCTTCATTCCACATAAGTTTCAGAAAAGGTGATAGTAACTAAAAAATATTTTAATTGTTAGAGATAAAGGTGGATTCCAGTGAGTGTTCAATTGACATTGCTAATTTTCTGGCCCTCTTGAATGCTTAAGTGAGAACCAGAAATAATTTTTTAAAAATTATTTTGTGTGGCACAGTTCATCTGATGACTTTTTGAGTCCTCCCCTCAAGAATTTGGGATATGGTCATTTGGGGAGAGTCTCACTGCAGAGAATTAACTGTCTGTAGTGGGTTTGATTCTGCTAAATAGTTACAAGTAATTCTGGTTTCCATAATTACAAAAGAGAAGTAGTTAAGCTTGGAAACTGTGAATTGTTAGTTTGGGGCTGGAGCTCTTGCAGATCATTTCAGGTAAGGGAGGCTGAGACCTCACCATTTTAAATGCATTGCAGAAAGCCTTCTGGTTTAACTTGATGAAACCCACTTATTCCTTCCAAGATCCCCCCCGCCACTTTTGAAAGCCAACTTGGCATTCCTTACGTAAAGTATTAAAAAATGAAGAGCTCTGTTATTGGACAGTATGACTTAAAAGAGGAAGTGATTGAAGAATTATAATCAGACATCCTTGGCATTCTCACTGGGCCCAAGGCAAGATGCTCTTGGCACCTGAGCACCCTTCCTCGGGACCTCCTGGTCCTCTCCAGGCTTGTGAGAGACCAGAAATGATCTCAATTCATGGGACCATGACTTGGGAATGGGTTTGAGGCTCCCATTTTCTTTTAAGTTGCTGGCAATAAGACTTGAATTTGTTCTCAATGCACTATTTAAACAGTCTGTCTGTCTTGACTCTCTTCTGCCTAGAGGCTTGGTTTCTTTTATACTACTTAAGTCCACGAGATCCTTTAGAAACATTCCTGTATTCTCTATGATCCTGTCTACCCCAAGATGTTGCATTACATGCAGGGGCAGTACTTTTCTTTAGCTTATTTACCTGAAAAACCCATCCAGTGGCATGTCAGTTTGATTGCAATTTTTTTTTGGAAATACATTCTTTTTATTTATTTTTTATTTTTGAGAGAGTGTGCATGTGTGAGTGGGGGAGGGGCAAACGGGTGAAAGGGAGAGAGAGAGAGAGAGAGAGAGAGAGAGAATATATCTTAAGCAGGCTCCATGCCCAGTGCAGAGCCCAGCATGAACTCCATCTCATAACCGTGAGATCATGACCTGAGCCAAAATCAAGATTCGGACGCCTAACCAACTGAGCTACCCTGGCAGCCTAGTTTGATTGCTATTCTCTAAACTCATTTTTTTACTTAGGGCATCAGTGGTAGGTCACTGTTGAAGTCAGTTAATTTTATGGCTGCATTATGATGAAGTATAGAAAACTGTCTCTGATTTGGTACATTTTAACCAGAACTTTTTTGTATGACTTTAGTTCTCTCTTTCCAAGTGTCTTGTAGTATATTCAGCTCTAGAGGTATGAGCCGCCTTGTCTCTTTCACCCTTGCTTAGAAGGAGTCCTGCTAATCAGCAGGTCTGGTGACTGTCACAAAGGCGGATCTTGACTTCCAGGTGAGTCTTGACCCCTCATAGAGGGAGTGACCCTGGCCCATATAGATCTAGCAATGTAAAAAATAACTTAAATATTACTGATTTGTGAAAGAAGGATTATAAGTGATGGTAACAACACAGTTGATTGTCATATTTTCCTCTTTATTCTTCCATTTATTTAGTTTTTTTAATTTTGTTTGGAAAATGGAATGAGACAGGTAGGAAACATCCGAACCAGAATGACACAATTTCTCATTAAGAATAATAAATGACTTTGGTTACTGAATCATTTGGTTTTTGTTTGTTTGTTTGAACTAACTGAAGGGTGATTAAAAGAAACCCTAGAGTTATTCTAGAAACTGATGTGCCCTAAAGAACACTCCATCTCAAACCCCCTGCAAAGTACACTCAACTCTTCCTCATTGTGGTTCTTTTCTGGGAGATTATTTTCCTTAGGTAGCATGTGTTAATTTTATTCTTTAGTCACAGGCAAAGAGGCATGTTTGTGATGGAGGCTTGAGCCTCATGACGGAGCAGTGCTGTGTGTGTCTGATGCCCATGATCTGGTACTCGGTGTCTGGGCCTCTGCTTAGCTGGGCTCATTTCAGGAAGGTGAAGAGTTCTTATTTGCTTATGAGAAATCTTCTGAAATGTTAAATATTTTGAATGTAAATTGAATCCATTTAGCCTCCTTAAAACCCCAGTTACGTGTATACCCACGTTAATAGCAGTGTTAGGCACAGTGGCCCAAAGGTGGAGCTTATGTATCTATCACCAGATGAATGGATAAACAAAATGTGATATATCCATACAGTGGAATATTATTATTTGGACTTAAGAGGAAGGTTCCTGTCACATGCTACAGTGATCAACTTTAATGACATTACGCTAAGTGAAATAGCCAGTTACAAAGATGATTACTGTGTGCTCCTAGTCATATGAGGAACCTAGGGTAGTCAGATTCATTGAGACCAAAGGTAGAATGGCAGTTGCCAAGGCTCTGGTGGAAGGACAGTGGGAAGTTAGTGTTCACTGGGCATAGAGTTTCAGCTGGAGAAGTTGAAGAGAGTTCTGGAGATGGGTGGTGGTGATGACTGCACAACAGTATGACTGCACTTAATGCCACTGACCTGTACTCTTAATGGTTCATGTGGTAAATTTAAAGTTATGCATATTCTGTCACAATTAAAAAACAACAATAGCCCATAATGAATCACTCAGATTTCTTCTGGCTTCTGGTCACAGTGGGGCATGGTCCTCCTGGTCCTGTAACTGTTGCTGGGTGTGATAGGGTGAGCAAAGCTATTGGTTGGCAGGGACCCTACGCATCATCTGCGCTGGCATTCACATTTGACAGCTGAGAAAGCTGGGTCTCAAGTGAGGTCGTTGGTGGGAGTAGTCCTCCTAACTGCTGGCTCATGCAGTTTTCTGTGGAGGCGGGTGAGAGAATAGTAAGAGGTGAGATGTGGAGTCATAGAGCCTGCACTCTGCTGTTGGACCCAAATTCACAGATGGTTAAATCCTCCAAGCCAGTTTCTGAGTCTATAAAAGGGGAACCATACCAGTACTCCATGAGGTTTTTATGGGAATTATTTGAGTTGACCCATATTAGGCACTTAGATTAGTGTTCTTGTACAAAATAAGTAGCAGATGAATATTAGCCACTTATTATTTTGTTATTGTTGCTGTTACTGGTTTCTGCTGCAAGGAGGCTTTGGGGACAGAGGCCTTGGGATTGAGGCTCAGTTGTAGTCACCTGTTAGCTTTCTCTCCTTAGCCACACTGCTTAGTTGGCCCATGTTAACCAGCGTGGAATGGGGTGGATGACATGCTTGTCTTGCTGTGGTGGTTGTGAAGGAGGGGGTGAAACACTGACAGGAGCCTGGGTTAATGCTGGTCATCTCAGTCAGTCTTCACGGTTCCGGGCACGCACATCACTGTGGGCAGGAGGCCTGGCCTCTATGAAGTCATGGTCTTCAATGGCGTGCTGAGAGCAGACGTGCTAAACTCTGATCTCTGGCTGAGGGTGGAGGTGTGTTCTCTTGGGTCTGCTTTCCAGACCTCCTGAAGAAGGGAATCCCGAATCCTTTAGGTCAGTTATCCCCGGAAACTATCAGCCTGCAGGTAGAGTTTGGCTTAGCTTGAGGCCTGGGTGGAGTTGTTAGTGTTATTGCACAGGTACTTTTGCTTCTGACCCTAGATGAAGAACGTCACCTCATTCCTGACTCATGACTTGTTAGCTCTTTTTTACTTGCTCAGCTCTCCTAGCTTATGGTGGGAGACTTCATCCAGATTTGAGATGATCAGGGAGGTCATTTGTGCTCAAGGAAAGTTCATTTAACAAACAAGTCGGGGTAAGAGGCTGGAGATAGAAAATTAAACGACCTTGCCCTGGGGTGGGATGTGGGGCTCAGCACTAGAAGAGAACCAGGTGGAGATGTGTTTCTTAGGCCAGGCAGGGATGACTGGAGCCAGGGATGCAATCAGACCATGTATGATTTAACAGTGTGTGTTTTTGTGTTCAGTGATATATAAGTGTTCACGTGTAAGTGAGATATATATGATAAACTGCATATCAAAAAATTCATGGTGTGGTATTTGCCATACTCTGTGGCATTCCTAGCTAAAGAACCACTCAATGTGTGGACATCCCAATGGGGTGAATCGGAATGACTTGAAAACGTGCCAAAATGGGCAAAGGACACAGCGTCTGTCTGAATCTGTGCGCACACACAGATCCATCAGGTCCAGATATTTTGTCTGCTCTAAAATTTCTACACTTGACTACATGATCTTTTTCACTAATGGCTTATCCTTTTTTTCCATGTAGTACTGATCCAGTGGTTCTCACTGCTGAGTTAACATCTCTTGGGTGAGCTTTAAAAAAAAAAAAATGTTCGGACCCCACCTCTCCCCAGACTACTTGAAGGAGAACCCAAGTGATATTAGCACACAGCCCCAGCTGAGCACCATCAGCCTATCCTTTGCTTAAATAGCATCTGCTCTCCCTTTTGACTGATGTGAACTATACCAGTCTTCTTGTTTTAGTGGCCCATTGTTGTGCCAGTTGGGTTTCTTCTTATTAACCATCCTGAGAGGTTTGAGTGAGGAGACAAAAAGCTAAAATCCCTTTAGAAAGTTTATTATCATATTTGATGGCTTTGATGAGGCAAAAGCTTGATATTCTCCCAAAGTCTGAGCCACTTAACCTTTTCTCTTTGATGTTTTCCTTTCTCTTTATTAGGTGGGTAAAGGAGTAATTTAGTGTTAAGTGTTCTGTGTCCTGTGATGTTGAAAACAACCACAACAGGTAAATAAAATTGTTAAATTCACAGTGTGTCTTGAATAGCTTCATATCTCATCTGGGCAGCTCTTTTCTGGCCGTGAAATGACCGTTTAGAAATGGGTATCAGGGCGCCTGGGTGGCTCAGTTGGTTAAGTGTCCGACTTTGGCTCAGGTCATGATATCCTGGTTCCTGAGTTAGAGCCCTGCATTGGGCTCTGTGCTGACAACTCAGAGCCTAGAGTCTGCCTCGCATTCTGTGTCTCTTTTCTTTCTCTTCCTCTCCCCCGCTTATGCTTTCGCTGGCGCTCTCTCTCTCTCTCTCTCTCTCTCTCTCAAAAATAAGTAAACATTAAAAAAATAGGAATGGACATCAGCAGCTGATAATTTCCCATGGCTTCGTGAAAGGTGGAAGCGCCGCCACAAACACAGTGCTCTCGGAGGAACCTGTTCCTCAGCTGATGCCTGTCCTTCCTCATCCTCTTACAGGGGCTGCTACAGAGCAGAAGGGGTGTGTCTCAGGAAAGCACACTTTACTGTGGGTCTTTAAAACAAAGACACATTTAGTTGAACAGTTAAGTCACATAAATCCTATTAGGGCTTTTCCAAAGTATTTTTTTTTACAGGCTCTTTAATCGTAGCCTATATATTTAAGTCATACTGTGGGATGTACAATTGGCTATTTGTCTCTGTTTCTTCGAAACTGGAATAGCTAAAACTTCCAGCAGGCTCTGAGAGCTTGCCTGTTGTGATTGTGTTTGTTTCAATCCATAGCATAATGGATTGAAATTATGTTGAAATTAATGTGAAAATTATTTTTTTAACTTGGTCCCAACACAAACTGACCATGGGGAGTCGTGGATTAAATGCACTTCATTTAATGATACATTGAATGCCTTTCTGCCCTAAAAATTTGTGCTCAGTGCTAGACATATTGATGATATGAAATGTTTTTTTTTCTCTGAAGAAATTCATGATTTTTCTTTCCCTTTAGCTAATCTGTTGACATTAAAATGGAATCCGTGTTTTTGGGGGGCTGACTTGCACTTGTATGTAAACAACTGAGGGAGTTAGATATTTGGAAATCTTTTTTGCATTTGGAATTTGTAAGTAGCCTTCTTCATGGTCAGACCTTACTGTAGAAACCTGTTAAAGGGCACTTTGATAAACAGGCTTGACTCTCACCCAGATAGGTTGGAAGTAACGAGCATTTTCATTTTGAGTCATTTTGAGTCATACTTTTTCACGTGAAGCGACAATCTGCTGATGGATGAGGCATCGTGATATTTTAAGCTGCCTTGACATTGCTTAGGCAAAGCATTGTCAGGAACGGAGAGGTTTCAGGGAGTTGCACATGCTTTCATGATTTTTCACTGTCTTTCCTTACATAGACTTTTTAAGAAAGCAAATAAAAGTATTCAGGGCTCAAAGGATAGAAGTTGTCACCTGGATTTGAGGTTGAAATTAGATTGGGGGGAAACCATTGTTTTTAGTAACAAACAAGTGGAAATACAATTTAACCAAACATGTTTAGTTCTGGTAAATGTAAGACACTTAAAATTCCTATCTCTTAATATATAATATATAAATAACATATAATAATCTAAAAATAATGGTTTGGTGGATGGAGATCTAAGAGACCCACTGACACATAAAGATGCCATATTCGGTTCACTGTCCTTATCCACAGTGGTAAACAGATCCCAGAATCTGCTACTTCTGCCTCACATTGTTGGGGCTGTGGGCCATGCAGAGCTGATGAAGGCATGGTCCTTGCCCTCAGTGGCCTTACGTCCACTAAGAACTCAACATTAGTGAGCACTCAATGAACAATTATTGTCATAGTCCAGTGAAGTTAATAATGGCATCCCCATTTATATATCTGCCAGTGGAAGTTGGAGATATAATAGCTTGCTCAGCACCACAGTCTATAAGACTGTAAGAGAGAGAATTAGAGTTTGAGCCCAGGTTGTCCAGTTCCGTACCAAGTAGTTCAGATGAAGTTTTTCTGTGATTTTGGGAGAGAGGGTGGAGACCAAAGAGAAGGAGCAAAGAGATTCAGTCTTGTGTTTAAGAAAATCCAGGGTGCCTGAGTGGCTCAGTCACCTAAGCTTCCAACTTCGGCTCAGGTCATGATCTCACGGTTTGTGGGTTTGAACCCCACATTGGGCTCTGTGCTGACAGCTCAGAACCTGAAGCCTGCTTTGGATTCTGTGTGTGTGTCTCTCTCTCTCCCTGCCCCGCCCTTGCTCTTACTCCGGTGTCTCTCTCTCAAAAATAAATTTGAAAAAAAAAAAAAAGAAAATCTATTGAACACTCTTTTTGTGTCACAGTCTTTACCTGTGAAACTCTGACAGGAGTGCAGGTAGCAAATCAGATGCCTACAGACGTCAGGCAGGTAGAGGACAGAAGCCTGGAGGAGGGGCGGTGGTGAGCTGGAAAGCCTCCCAGTGGGGCAGCCTCTGCAGCTGTTGCCCTGGGAAAGTGAGCCCAGTATGGCTGATCTGTATAGGGCAATTAATTAAAGGTTTAAAAAACGTCTCTGGGTCATGAAAATAGATCTGGGGGCCATATCAAGTTGGTGAGTCTCTACTGTGCCTCTGTGGACATGTACTTGAAAACACTTTGGAGAGAATTATTGGGCATGTTGAAAAAGTTTGTTCTCTTAAAGAAAGTTCCAGATCACAGTACAAAGCTACAGCTGAACTCGGTAAGGCTGTCCCTTGAGAAGGGCCATGCCTCTTGGCACATCCCCGCCTGGGCTCCCCTTGGTGGGTGGCAGACCCTTGGAAACCACAGTAACCCCATAGTAGGAGGCACTGCACCACTGTTCTCTAGGAGTCATTTTGCCATTTCTGAATGCGCCAGGCTACTAACAAAGGTACTCTCAGATCCAAGTGCACTGCACAAGCATTTATTTGCTAAGTGAGGGTGGGACCCTTGGTACCACTCTGAGTTTTCTTAAGGCAGTCATTGTGTTATAGTATCATCTGTATGCGCTTTTAACTCTACAGGTGTGGATTTGATATGAGGCTCCACCTTGTTCTCCCTGTAAACTGTGGGGAAGTTCCGCCTTCTCAAAAATGCCTCAGGGTATTGAAAGGATTAAATCTCTAAATGCACATTAAGGGGCTGGGATACAGCAAATGATAGCTTCCTTTCTTTTCATCCTTTTAATTGATTTCTTGATTCCTGGAAGTGATAACAAATGAGCTTTCTGAAGATCAGTGCTGTGGCGCAGGGTGTTGATTCTGTTTACTGTGTGCACTGGCCGACAGGCACCTGCTCAGGCATGAGAGGAATAACAGATGGGAGTTAAAGGCCTCTTTCTCTCCTCATGGAGGTTATGATTTACGTGGAGAGCACATGAAAGCATTTGTTTGACTGTGGGATTAGTGTAAGTGGTGAATATACTTGGAAGACTATGGTGACTTTAATGGGGGTAAATGCATGTTGGAATGGGAACTGCGAACTTTGGGGAAACTTCTGCCTGTCCCAGCACATACATAAGAAACCAGGGTGTAAGCACTGGGATGATTGAATGAAGTCTAGATTTTGGGGGGGAGGTATGTCAGGGCAAGGAGCACAAATTTTACACAGTTAAAAACATTTTTTAATTTATTTTGAGATAGAACAAGCAGAAAAAGGGCAGAGAGAGAGGGAGAGAGAGAGAGAGAGAGAGAGAGAGAGAGAGAGAGAGAGAAAGAGAAAGAATGAATCCCAAACAGGCTCCACGCCCCTGGACTCCATCCCAGGACCCTAGGATCATGACCTGAGGCGAAGTCAGGAGTGAGACACTTAACCCACTGAGTTGTTCATGAAGTTTTTAAGCAAAGCCATACTAGAGTAAATTTTCTTAGTTTTTTTTTTTTAAGTTGTTTTCTATAAACTAGCTTGCTGACTCACAGGTGGCATTGTAATAAAAATAGGCTGGTGCCTCCTCAAAATGAGGCCTTCTTTTATGTTATAGGAACACTTTTTCAATTGAATACATTGTAATTACTCACCTGTTCTTTAGGTTACAGCTCCTACCACTAACGTTAATACAGTTAAAAGATTACTGTGTGCCTAAAGAGCAAGTGTTGTTAATACAAGGGTATTAAACAAGGCTCTCATTTCTTTTCAGTAAAGGTCATTTTCTTAAATTGGGAATTCTTTTTTTCCCTTTCTCGAAGACTGTGCTTATTCATTATGATATTTCATTTCATGAAAAATGCAAATAACTTCTTTAATTAGTTTTTGTGTTCATGGTATAGACCTTATATAGTACATATAACCTTGTAAATAGAATATATGCTTTATCAGTCTTATTTCATAAAGTTTAACAATTATTTTGCTATAAGGAAATACACAGGTAGAGTAACTCCACATGATTTTGACTCTTATAATAAGTAAATGGATGAGTAGCTTTTTACAGATCTTCTAAACTTGCTTCGGAAGCTCTTTTTAGAGAAATGGATCATAATTTCTATATTCCTTGAATATTTTCATTATTATGAAAGTAACTTCTGAGGTTAATTTTTATGGGATAAGTATGGGTTTACAACAGACGTATAGTATATTTTGGTTTCTTCCTTTTTGCTAACTTTCTTTTTGCTTTTTGAAAACTAAAATATATTCTACAGAAAAATAAGCATTCTTTTATCCTCAGGGCATTTCAATTTGATAGAAAGGAAAGCTCATTTAGAGCTTTATTGGCTCCAGTTCCTTCCAGCTACAGCATAATCAGAGACCTTGAATTTTCATGTCACAGCAGTGGTGTTCTTGGGATGCATGTGAACTGAGTTTGGGACATCAGATCTGGGACTCCATAACTGCTGACCATAGCTCCCCATTATTAATCTCACAATATCGCTCTGACATTCTCATAGTTAAGCTGGTGGGTCACTAAGACATGGACTTAAGCTTTTACTGCCTCTCAGAAAATGTCCAGTTAACTTTCATCACCAAAGTCTTCCTTCTTTGGGAACTGGCATGCCTTGGTCAATAAACCCTGTTAGAAGAGGATGAGAAGGGGCATTGCCTTGACCTCTATAAGTGCCTTGACCTCTACCAGTGTCCACAGAAGGAGGCAGCAGGAATTGCCGACCCCCAGAGTCTGCCTGACTTCTCTTATCTTTCGTGTGCATTAGGGGAATTGGAGCGATGACTTGCCCATCTCAACACTTTCCCAATATACAGTAATATGATACTTTATGGTTCTTTAAACCCCTCCTTGTGTGCATTTTGTTATTTCATCCTAGACACAACTCTGTGAGGTCAACAACTGCTAGTATTGGTTCCAGTTGTACATGCAAGGAAATTATCTCAGAGCGGGTGGAGACTGTAGGAGCTCATGCGGCGGCAGACCTGTCTACATAGGAAGGTCCAAGTGTTCAGTGATGGCATTGTCTTGTGTCTTCCATCTGCAGTACTGCTCATGGGTAGGACAGGCAGGAAAAGCCCTTCCTGGAACACTCTTGTGGCTGACTTGTGGCAGTAGCTTTTGCCAGCGCTTTAGGCTATGTTATGAGTCCATATATGTAGTGTAACATCTGTTGTATGTGAAGGACACAAAACCCCCCTCACTTTGCCATACCTGGGAGCTTGCCACAAGTGCAGAATCTCAGGCTCCAACCCAGACATAAGGAATCCCAATCTGCACTTTAGTAAGGTCTGCAGGTGATTTTATATGTACACCAGCTCTAGAATACAGAGGATAAGAGATCCTACAGTTGAAAATAAGGTGAGAGGTAAGAGGTATGTGTGCGTGTGTCTGTCTGTGAGGATTTCCTTTTGTGTATGTTTGTAAATGTGAGTCTGTTCATCTCATTTTACTTTGGTAAAAATAACAGATTTAATGAGATATAATTCACAGACCATACATTCACGAATTTAAGTATTTTTAGTATATTCACAGACTTGCATGGCCATCAACACAGTCAATTTCAGAACATTTTCATCACCCAAGAAGAAACTCCATGCCCACCTGCACACACTGGCCATTTCTTCCCATAACTCTCCCCTCTTCCTGAAATCCCCTGAGAGTCACTTGTGTACTTCTGCCTTTATGGATTGGATTTGCCTATTCTGTACATTTCATGTCTGAAAGAAATCATGCAATATGTAGTTCTTTGTGTCTGGATTCTCTCACTTAGCATGATGTTTTCAAGTTCCATCCATGCTGTAGCATATATCAATACTTCTTCCTGTTGCTGCTGTTTTACCTGCCTTAAATGTATTCCGGGCAAGATTAAGGAGATGCCAACCTTTTTCTTAGCTTTGATGAATCTGAGACACTCTTGTCATCGGATAGTTAAGAGTCGACAAGAGCAATTTCTTAGTGGGATGATGGCTTTTCTGATGCCCCAAGCTCTAGGATCTGAGAACTTTGTGACAGTGAAATACTAAGAGTATTGTGACATGCTTTCAGTTGACGAAATAAAATATTTTAGTGTTTTCCATTTTCCTTCCAAGTGAAGTTTTAATTCCTTCATTTTCAGCCACTTCTCCCATAAAAGCAGTGGTATGCCATCCATGCCCTGTTGAAAACTGTGCCTGTCTTTACAAAATACCCAGCTGATGTTGGTGAAAATTAAAATGACAAAATATTGTATTCAGATAAATAACAACAATGGCTATATTTTTGGCAAGAAACCCCATGATTGTCCCTCCCCCACACAGTCTGTTTCCTTCAGTTCTGAATGTTTAGTAATTTGAAGCATCCCAGAGGAAGATAGCATTTTTCCCTTTGTTGCCTGTGCTAAGCTCTGAAAATTTAATTTGTCAAATAATGGACAATTTGTTTTCCTTTAGATATTTAAAGACCTTTTAAGGAATCTGTTATGCAGAATACCTCACTGATTGGGGAAAATCTTTGCTTGGCTCTTGGGCTCCAGTGAGCATTTCATAATGTACGTAATGTGTGGTGACCAGGAAAGATGTTTTCATACTTATATAGAAGTCATTTTAACATCTCACTGCTCTTTTGGTTGTTGATCAAGCATTTGGAAATGCTTATTTGGGTTTTAGCAACATGAAAAGCTTTCCTTTTCCCTCTTCTCTTCTCCTCTACTTAGCTCATCTTAATGCCACTAAATAACTAGCGCCTTATTGGCTGGCTGCCTGGTAAACCAGATGACTGACAACAATACTGGAGATCTTGTGTGGTCATTTTCTAAAGGGTTTTGTGCTTCTTTTATACTCTTGTCTCCCTCTCCTTTGGTGGGTAGACTCAATTATTTGGCTGTGTTTGAGAAGACTCTGGGCAAAGTGCCACTTATCTGTCTTTTCAACTTTTGGGGACATGCTTTTTTAACAGATTTTTTTAGGGTATAAGTTTCCGTCTTTAACTTGATTACTCTTTTTCTAGGTGCTATAAAATACTGATCATTCATAGCAAATTATAAACATTCTGTTCTTCAGTCTCCTGACAGAATTGCTGTGGTATGTATGTACAGTTGTGTGTATAATGCTGAGAATGCATGGTTTCTGAGAAGAGAAAAAAAGATTAAAATATCCTTGCCTCCTTTGGACTTGGAAGTTAACATGACTGGGTTAGCCAGATCCCTCTGTTGGAGGAAATAGGAAAGATTGGATTGAATCCTATGTCAAGGAAATTGACTTGGCTGTATTTCAGGTAGCAGGATGGGCTGGCCCACTAAAGATCTGTGTCAGTATCCTTAGCGGCCCTGGAATCGGGACAGGATGACTATTTTTTGTAATAGGTCAAACTCTGGGGGAAAAAGGGCAGGAAAAGCAGCATTCAATGAGAAACCTGTGTGTCAGGGAGTGTTGTATAAATACTATGCATACTATTCTTGTATAACAATCCTGTGAGATATGTACTGTTATTATTATTATATTATTATCACCAACACTGCTGTAGAAATGGGGAAACTAAGGCCCAGATAGTTAACTAAGTTTGCTAAAGTTATATACCTGGGAATTGAGTGGTAGAGGCCCCCAAGCTGATAAAGTTTATCTTTAATCTGTCTCTGCTCATACTCTTTAAAAGGCATAGTTGTTATGAAGGTGATATTACTGCTGGAAAAACAGAGGACAAAAATACAAGATCCCTTAAGGGACTCAAATTTCTCTGCACCCAGATCTCTATACAGTAGCATTTCCAGGTATAGGGGTAATATTCCCTGACCTCCAGGATCTCCAGGGGTGCCAAGCTGCCAGTGACACCCCAGATTCATCTGGGAATGGCCTTCTCTCCCTGCTGGGAGAGTCTCCTGGGACTGTGGTGCTTCCCAACCATTCTGGACACTTTGGCTGTACGGTTCCTGTTCACAGGTGCTAAGTGACTGGTAGTAACCCATAGCCTAATGTTGCTTGCACAATTGGAGAATCAGTGCTTAACACCCTGATGAGCACCCTCCAGCAGGCCTGGGTTCTGGACCTGCCTGATGTCTGTTTTGCAGAAAGTGTTCTTTGATACCTGTTAGCAGTTCTCAAATAAACCATGTTATTTACCGGATATATTTTCTAAAATGGTCCTTTTCAAAAACCTGTATAATCTTTCCATCTGTGGTGTTTCCCCTTATAACACCTTATTTTTTTATTCCCCCCATGAGTACACGCTCCTTGTGAAAAACTTAGAACAAAAGTTAAATAAAGAAAAGCTACTACCCCATTAGGAAGAGATCCTTGTTAAAATCATTCTGTATTTCTTTTCTGTAGAAAAATAGTAATGCTAATCTCCTAGAACTCAGTCAAATGACAGGTGTAATCATTTTTATCAGTTGAAAATTTAGTAGTTTAAAAAATTTGCTTTCCAGAGTTATGCATTCTCTACCGTATTGTAGGTTGGAGTCCTGTGAATCAGGAAGTTAAAAGCTTGTGCTCAGTGGCAGGACCCCCGTGAGACCCAGGATGGTGAGGTCTTTCCTAATTAATGCAGCCTTTGTTTGATGGCGGTGAGCTCCCTACCCATTATTTTATTTACCTCACACCAGTCTTAATGTTTGGAGGAAAATTTATTTACTAAGCTCTTGTGTATATACCCGTATATACCACACAATTGATGAAGCACTTAAGTTCCTAGAAAAAATATAAAGTAGGTAGCTGGTAGCTGTAAGGTTTTTTAAAAAAGAAACAATGACACTGGCAAAGAGGCTTGATTTGATGGCTTTCTGTGATATACACAATGATTCAGTGACCTGTTTTTTTGGAAGGTGGCAGCTAAATTTTGTTCTGTTGTGGGGGAAACATGTATGCATACAATTTCAACCATAATTGGTTGAAACCTAATAGGTTGAGGTGATACTTTTTAAAAATTGGAAACCAGGAGAAATCTGCCAAAATGAATTCTGTATGCACTCAACTAATAAAAGAAGCTGTTGTGTTTTTTTGTGACCTTGGTGTTTTTATTTTTATTTTTGCACCGTGGTGGAGGGAGGGAGGGAAGAGGCTGAGGATCTGGGAGGCTGATGATCTGGGAATTGGAGCAGAGTGAATAGGTAGATTATGAGTATGTGTTATGAAATCACGAAGGGGAATAAAATATTGCTACTGCTTTATCAAAAAATGTTTTCTCCTTCTTTAAGAAAAAAGAAGGTATCAACTTTGAGCATCATATCACTGATATAATTTTCTTGCACTGCCTCTTTATTAAGAGAGCCTGCTGTTTTAGTAGATTATTGCATCTTTAATCTAAAGAGATTGGTAAAAATAGTTTACGTACTCATTTTTAACTTTAATTTTTTCTGAATAAGACAGTCAGCATAGTGTAAAAGGTTAGATGCTGTTGTAATTACTCTAGTCAGCCTGGCTAGTCTTCTTCTCCAGAGGCAGCCAGTGTTCTGTTATCACGTGTTTCCATCCTAGATAATCCATGCATATGTTGGCTAAAGTGTGTATGTTCTCTTCCTCTCCCTTCTTTCCTTTCTTACACAGATGCTGGCATGTCAACTATGCCTCTGTGTCTGTCTGTTTTCACTTCATGTACCTTGTGGATTATTCTGCATCAGAACATTAAGAGTTCGCTCATGATTCCATGGTTGGGTAGTAATCTATTGTGTTATGATGTCATCTTGCTATTGGTGGATGTTTAAGATGTTTTCAGTTTGCTCTTTTGAACATGCTGCAGTTTATAAAATTGTGCAAATAGGTAGATTTGGTTAGAAATAAGTAGAAACTAATAGCTGAAAATGTTTTTTAAAGTTTTTTAAAAATGTTTGTTTATTTTGAGGAGGGGAGAGGGAGAAAGAGAATCCGAAGCAGGTTCCACATTTAGCACCGAGCCCGATGCGGGGCTCAATCTCACAACCCTGAGGTCATTACTTGAACTGAAATCAAGAGTCAGATGCTTAACCAACTGAGCCATCCCAGTGCCCCAGCTGAAAGATGGTCCCTGGAGGTTAGATTGCTGTCATTGTTTCACAAACTGGTGCTCACTTGGAACCCTCATCAGTAAGACAGATGTTACTGGAGCAGAAGGAAAACAGGATTTAATAGCCAAATAAGCTTGGGAAATGCAGTATTCCCTATTTTCTCTTGGAGCTCCATGAAAGAATAAGCACATTAAAGACTTAAAGTACTCATGTGGTTATAACAATAGCAACAAAAAACTTTCAAAGATAATTTTTCAGACTTATTTGAGCATCACATATTACAAGATTCGTATTAACATCGGTCAACATAGTTTCAAGGAAAAACTAGTTTGGGGATTGTTGACCTGTGTGATTCCTCCCTGACTCCCAGATTCCGTAGATAAGAAAAACTAGCTAACCATTTTTTTTTTTAGCTGAAAAATTGCTTGCCTCTGGAGTCCTGTTTCTTGACACCTGTAGGTTTGCTCACCTCTCTGATCCTAATGCTTAATGTGAGAAATGCCTTGTTTGGAACGTTGTGTGTCAGGACCTTCTTGTGTTCATGGGCATGAAGGCAGGTGGAATCCAATGTGCTGGGTGGACCCAGCAGTAGTGACATTATGTATGTGGGGACAAAAGCAAGAAGTTCATTTTGGCTGAGGTTTGGGACTTAGTAGAGGGTAGAGGAGAGTGGTGAGACTTCATAAAATGAGCAGCAGTTGTGCAGAAGTTGCAGTTGGGAGTCCTGGTGTGGAATATAGGGTGGAAAGCTGTATATACTGTGTTTCTCCAGCACACTGGTTCTCAACCAGGTTCTCAGCACCCCTCCCCCACTCCGGCAGTGTCTGCAGACATTTTTGGTTATTGTGACTGGGAAGGTGCTATTGGCATATAGTGGAGATAAGGGATACCGCTGAACATTCTACAATTTATACAGGATAAAACAGGTCAACAGAGAAGTATGCAGTCCAACACATCAATAACATGTTATTGATAAATCTGCTCTAGTGGGATCCTACCAGAGTTGGGGACTTAGTAAGCTGTCAGTATTTCTTTGTCCAGGCATCTGAAGTGGTATAAATCGACCATGTGGCATTTTGGATTGGAGCTGCTGCCTACATGCTAGAATTTGACAATGTAGATTCAGGACTCCTTCGTCACAGTTCTGCAGTTTAAAAAGCTCTGAAAATGTAAAGTTTTTTCCTAATTTATTTATCAGTAAAACCTTACCTGCATTGACTGTCTTGATGAAGTTTCCAAGGAGTCTTGATTTACTTGATTTTGTGTGAATGTGTTTGATGGTAAGGTATTGGCCCAAACTGAGTTGAGGTTTTATATAGAATGGTTGGTACAGTGTATTATCTTTCTAAAATGTGAGAAATTCACTATTAGAAGATACTTTGGCCCCAAGATTTCTGATAAGGGATTGTGGATTTATATGTTGAACTAAATTTTTGCCTAATTTGGATTCTTTTAAGGAATTAGGTACTTTTAGTGACATTTATTGATTTTTTTTATTCCAAAAATGACACTGGGTTCCTGTGAAGAATTTGATGAGTGCAAAAAAGGTAATATTAGCAGCCATTCGTGTAGTGCTTGCTGTGTGTCCAGGGTGTTCTCAGTACTTTACGTGTGTCTAAGTCCGTCTTGAGAATTCCATTGTTGTTTACAAGATATTTTGGTACAGTGACTTCCCCAAGATCCCATATCTAGTATATAGCAGATCAGGCTTTAACCTCTGGCACACAGAGGAAAATTATCCATCACCTTGAGAGCTAGAGTAGTTAACTGCTTGAACAGTTAAAAGAGTATTTGAGGAACCATACTTTATTTAAATAGTTTTCTGTTGTTAAGCATTTAGACTGTTTTTAGTTTTTCACAGTAGACCATTGAAATGAACATGTTCATGTATAAATATTTGTCTACATTTCTGATTATTCTTAAATAAGAAATTTCTTAATAAATATTTCTTTAAAAGTGTGTAACTTCTTACAAATTCTTCATATATGTTGCAAAACATGCCAGTTTCATACTCCCACCAGCATTCACCCTCATCAAGCACTGAATATTAACATTTTTTTCCCCTTGAGTTCTGATTCAGAGATGTAGTGTCTTGATGTTTTCTGAGAAGATGAGACAGATGGCGGGACAGTTTTTAATTTGTCAGGATCCTAGGGTTAAGAAAAACTCTCAGGAAAAAAGCATCCAACTTAAGTAGTTGAAACAACTTATTTCTAACACTTCAAATTAAAAATAAAAATTGTAGCCAGTTTCTTTTCAGATTGATCTATGAAGTTAAATTGTGACTCCATTTTAAGTTATGAGGAGTTGGCAGAAATAATATCCAGCATTAGGGGATGTTCTGGTCAGAGTCTTACTGGTATATGATCATTGTTTGGCTAAAATGGCCATTGCATAAATATTTATGGAGCATTTACTATGTGGCATACACTGCAACTCTTTCAGGCAGGTATGCTTCTTATCTCCAGTTAATTGATGATCCTGAAGCAGAGAGGGCATGAATCATGCGGTCATAGACCTACAGCTACTAAGTGGCCGAGTCAGGATCTGAATCCAGAAAAAGCCTGACGTTGAGGAGTTGGTGCTCTAATCTGGGTATAAGAAAATAGTGGCTTAGGTGGCAATCCACGAATGGAGTTGGAGAGAAATGGAATGATCAAAAAGTTCTTTTTAAGATGGTATTCATCAGAGTTGGTTAATTTATCAGATTGGACATGAACAAAGAGGGACATGCATAGGTTTTCTGGCCTGAGTGACTTGCTAGATGGTGGTACCATCAGTTGGATGGGGAAGACCAGGGAAGAGAGAGGAGCATGTGGGGGGAGGGGAGAGGAGGGGAGAGGAGAGGTAGTAGAGATTATTTTAGTTTTAGATTAGATTGGAGGAGTCTGAAAGATGGAGATGCTGAGGAGGCCATTACATCCAAAATAGTTGGGAGTTATTAACTTGGAAGCTCACCAGATTTGCCCTTTTAGTTAAGTTTATCAGAAAATTATTTTCTTTCATTTTTTACGGTGTGTAGTTTATGAGGACACTTTACAGCTTTTAAAGATGTTGACAAATTTCACTTGATGGACGTGGTTTTCATATATCGAGCATGTAAAAATTTGTTTCTCCTTGCCCTTTTAAAAACTTACTTTAATGCCTATAGGTAACTTTATAATTTGATTGTACTTTTACTTCCACAATCAACAATGTGTGAATGGGTAGATTATTGCCATTTTTCTTCATTGTAGGTAGTTTTACAGTGAATGCCTTTGTGCATAAAACACTTTCAGCATCTGGGATTATTTCTTTGGAGATAGAACAGAACTAGAATTGTTGGATCTTAATACCTATTACAAAATTACCTTCTTGTGCTAATTTATGTTCCACAAATATGTTCAAGACTTACCTCTTACTCAGCCAGTGGGTTGAATGTTATCTTTGATGATCTTTGTGACACCTTCATTCACTTCCTACTTTATAGAAGATATTCTATAATCACAATCATGTGATGGTTTTGTATAGTGTGTGTTTATTTCACATTCATCAATACCAGATTCTCACAGAGTATTGCCAAGAATGTTCACAAATCTAATCAGATAATAATGTGGAGCTCATGATCATTGTTCTTTAACTCTGTCTGAAGTATTGATGTCAGGATGGTATTTAAAGTCACTCAAGATTCAGTCTGCCAGGGTCTGGCTGATGACAGCAGAAATACCTAGAATTCTGGAAAAAATGACTGTTTTTCAGTGTGCAATTTGCCTGTCTCTCTGTGTGGTAGGGAAATAAAGCTATTATGTGCATAACTCAGGAGAGTTACCTGGTTATTAAAATTAGAAGACTTTTTCACTGGAATTTGCTAGTAATTGTCTCAGTTTTCTACTTTGTTTTCCATTTTTTCCCAGTAAAACTTTTACTCTTCAACCTTTAATTTCTATCATTTTCCCCCTTTGGTTTTCAACAGCCAGTGTCCCTATTTTGTGCAGTTTTCTTGAAGTTACTACTGATTGCTGTCTTCAGAGTCATGGTCTCTGGTGTTTTTTGATTATTCTCAAATGAAATTTGGGGTAAACTAGAATCAAAGTGTTCATCATTTTGGAATTTTCTGCATGAACTGACCTTTATCTTATGACCTTTCAATGAATTTGCATTATGAGTTGTTATGAAAGGTTATTATTTAGGGATTATTTACTAGACTGGTTACTCACCAGAGGGACACATTAAGGAAAAAAAAAAGAAAAAAGAAGTTTGTCCACCCATCTGGTTCTTCCCATATCCTCCCAAACCATCTTCAACCAGAAAAATTAAAATATGCAAATAAGCCATCTGCAACGTCCAAATGGGAGGATAACTTCCATTTCTTTGTCAGAGATCTGCCAGGGGCTGGGTGGTAATTTCAGTAGCTTTCTTAAAATGAAGAGGACCTCTTAAAAGTACCTTGATTAAAAATGTACCCTATTATAATAGTAGGGACTTTTGGAATTGGGTGCTTGGGCCATTTAATGAGTTTTAAAAAATCTTCTGTTTCTAGACTCAGCCTCTAATGGTGGGATGTCTGTGTTCCATCAACTTTTTAAAGAAATTCCTCTACAAGGAAAAAAAAAGTGATCTCAACTAAAGAATATGAAAGACTATTAATCCAGATTGAATAACACTTTGGGGTCTGTCTTCTTCCTTATGAAAGTAGGTGCCCACAGTGTCCTGATTTTCAAAGTGAGAAAGGTAAGAGGCAGCCACAAAGAATGATGGCTCCCAAGTCCGACGTGTAGGTCCTTCATTTAGAGGGTGTGCACTTAGGACATTGAGAACAGACTTAAATTGTGAATCTGTTGCTGTAGGTTTAAAATTTTTTTCTTTGTAGCCTATTTACTTTAATGAATTATGTATTTTTCAGAAGCGTTCCCTGGGGATATAATAAAAATTATTTGTTTTTAGCAATACGTGAGAGATCACTTGGCTCTGTTGCTGTAGTTTTTGAGCGAGGACTGGACTTGCCGTCGTATTGCAGAGTGAAATTATATCTACTCTTTTAACTCTTCCCTTTATCTTAACGGTAGTGGATGACCATTTTCCCTTAATTTGCTGTTGTTTGGAAGCATGAAACAAAGCATTGATTCTGTTCTTTCTTTTTTTCCCCTTCCTTCTGAGTGGGCCCCTTAGAGATAAGAGTGAGGAATAAGAGGTAGGTGTCTGTGGTGTTCCTTTTCTCAGGCCTCAGGCTATGTCAGAATGTTCCCCAGATTGAGAAACTATGGCTCATGTCAGTGTTGAGTAGTGTTTGAGGAGCTTGTGGAAATCTATGGGGGGTGGTCTAGTCAGTAGATTGGTTGGAAATATGGACTTAGGTGGTGGGGTGTCCATATGTAGTTCAAACCTCAGATGTGAACGACATTTTACATAGGCTAGCATATAGACTGAGGACAAGAGACCTGCCAATTTTAGGGGATTCATTGAAAAGTTGCCAATGAAGAAGTGAGATAGGGAGTAGGAAATCCAGAAGAGATTGATGTTTTGGAAACCAAGACATGACAGTGTTTGAAGGAGAATGTATTCAGGGAATGAGAGCACGTGTTTTTTGTTTATTTTTCCTTTTTTGGGGGGGGGGCGATTTTAAACTTACAGAAAAAGTACAAAGAATAACTTTGTACTCTTTACCCAGATTCATCTGCTGTTAATATTTAAGCCTATTTACTTTATCATTTCCTACACACACAAGCACACACACACACACACACACAGTTTTTCTGAACCATTTTGAGGATGTCTTACATGTGTCATGGCCTTTCTTCCCCCAAATACCTCAATATTCATTTCCTAAGGATTGGGATAGTCTCTTAGATAACTGCAATGCAATGATCAACTTCAGTAAATTTAATATTGATATAAAAATCAACTCTAATATTTATATTCTAATATAGCTGGTTAACTCAATGATGTCTTTTATAATATTTTCCCCTCCAATGCAGGATGTAGTCTAGGCTCAGATATTTTATTTCATTCATTAGCTTTTTTTAATATGAAACATTTGAACAGCCTTGTTTTATCTTTTATTATATCAACAATTTTTTAAGAACACATCCTTCCCCCCTTAAAAAAATGGAATGATCCTAAGTTTGGGCTTGTTTGATGTTTTCTCATGATTGGATTTTGGTTATATGAACTTATTTGGACACAATATCCTTCTCAGGATATCACATGTGGGGCTAAATAATGCCCATTGGTGGTGATAACTTTGATCACTGTCAAGACGTTGTCCCTTTTCTTGACTGTACACTTATATTTTCTTCTTTCCCCCTTGTAACTAGAAAGCAATCTGTGAGGACACACTGTATGATCATGCAAATATCCCACTTTTCATCAAAAGTGATGCAATATTTATCATCCATTGGTGATACTGTCAGTTCTAATCTTTACTAATAAGTGCCCAATCATGAGTTTTGAACTCAGTGCTCTTTCCATGTTTACCAGCCAGCCTCAGCATTCTGCTGTAAGCAAGGACCCTCCCTTGCCTGTTATTGCTATGGAATAGTGAAGTCTTGTTTTCCAGTGGATTAGAAGTCACTATTGAACTCCATTATTTTGTTGCTCAGATTGTCACAGAGTTCGCCAGTGGGGGCTCCTTCAAGCTGGCTCATGACTACATTGTATTTCTCCATGATTTTATTACATTTTGGCATTGTAAGATATTCCAGGCTCATTTCATACGTACTCTGTCCCAATCCTGGAATCTGCCATTTCTTTGAGGAGCTCAGTTCCTTTTGGTGGAGAAAGGTCATAGCATTTTGATGTGCATAGTTTCAGTGATCCTCTCTGCCATGTGAAGTGTTGGGCCCAGACTTAAAAAACTGCCAATTTCTTGGTTGGTGAATTTAGTAGAGGAGAAACCTTAGGTAATGAGGAAGGGCAATTTGGATCCACAGTTGTCAAGTGAAGAATATGTATTCAGAGTGTATCTGAGGTGAATTTTGTTCTTGTATTTATTTGTAATCCTTGGCTGGAGTTAGCCTCACAGATGGTGGTGTCCTTTTTCCTCTGGCCATACATTTTTTGTGAGGGGTCTGGCCTGCATTTAATGATCATGGATATTCTGGTCTTCTCTCCTGCCTACGTTTTTAGTTGTTCTGTTGTCTCACCAAGCTTGGGGGTTCTCCTTTAACATTAGATTATCAGGTGTGAATGGGCAGGTGGAAGAGGTGAGGGGAAAGATGCTTGAACCTGCATATGCCATTTCATCCAGGTCTCTTGTTGCTGCTTCCTGGTCCGGGAGCCCTACCTTGAGTCTTGCTGTGTAGGATGGGGAGAATCACAACTGTCCGGCTGGGGGGACGTTTCTCTTACAAGCCACCTTTCTTCATTGTCCTCCACCCCAATCACCAGGTGATTTCTGACATTCTCTTACTGTTTGGAACTATTTAAGACATTTTCCTGTGTGTCCTACCACAGGTTGTCTGGACAATTGCCGTGAGTGGTAATTGGGCAGAGATTAATTCTGTTTTGCACATGAGGAAGACAGCAAAGACAGCTACTTTCCAAAGGGGAGACAGCTGGTAATCTGACAGAACCAGGACTTCAACTCAGTGTCTCTGTCTCTCAGTTTTGTGTTCCTTCACCTTGGTCTTGGAAATTCAGAGACTGAAGAAGGTACAGAAGTCCTCTAGATGTGGCCTAGAGATGGAAATTGGTGGCGATAGGAGGGGGAGTAGATTTCTTGCTTCTTAATCAGCTTCCTGTGTGAAGCTGATTACACATATTGAGTGTATAATTATTTCTTTTTTCTTCTTTAAATGTTTATGTTTATTTTGAGAGAGAGGAAGCATGTGAGCAGGGGAGGAGCAGAGGTGGTTGGGAGGGAGAGAAAGAATCCCAAGCAGGCTCTGTGCTGTCAGTGCAGAGCCTGACGCAGGGCTTGAACACACAAACCGAGAGATCAGGACCTAAGCCCATATCAAGACTCAGAAGCTCAAGTGACTGAGCCACCTGGAGCCCCAAGGGTATAATTTTTCACTGTGAGAGAGAAGCTGTGTATCCTCATGGGAAATCATACCCAGAAGTATGTCCAAACCCCAGGGTTACCCAAAGGCAATTAGGGAAAAGTACGCAAATTAGTCTCACTGCTCTGTGGTTGATGAAGCAGAGCAGAAAAGCTGTTCTTTTCTCCTTGCTTTTATTTTGGACTTTGTCACCTGATCTGATCTGATGGGCTCTCTTGCTGGGGTGGAAGAGGGATCCTCTTATTTCTCTGGTTGTGGTTCACAGAAGGCGGCTCTGGCCATAGCCCACAGCAGATGGAGCTGGTGGGAGCCCATGCTTGTACGCCTTGGCAGGTGCAGGCTGGGGATGGATTCGACCCTCCACCTGGCACCTGCTCCTTGTATTGCCTCCTTATGTCAGGAGAATCTCACCCCATGGGAGCATTTCCACATTTCCTCTGGCCTTCGGGTCAGGTTTGGGAGCACCAGCAGTGAAGTTGAGGGAGACCTTTGTGAGGGGCAGTGAAGCAGATGGTTTGAGGTTAGAGAACCCTACAGCTGCCTTTTCCAGGAGCTTCACTGGGCCCAAGGCATGTCTTTAGGAAAGCCATAGTTGGGCTGTTTCTCTATTTTCTGCTCCTGTTTGTTGTTATTTAGTAAAGACTTCATGTGTTTGAATTTTTCTAATGGCAGTGGTGATATTTTTGTTGTTGTTGTTTTTTAAGAAGAAAACAGTGGTAATTTAGTGCAGTTACTTCAAGACCCATACTAGAAAACCTTCATCAATAAATTTAAGGCCATTAAGGTTCTTAGGGCATCTATGGAGCCCTTTGAAATAAAATGCAAAGTGTTGTATGTGTGCATGAATGTGTTTTCTGAAGAGAAGCTTTCATACTTTTCTGCAGATTCTGATAGGTATTTTTTAGCCCTTCTCCAAAGCACTTCCTCTAATAGGTCATAGGTCGTTCCCACCCTTTCTCAGAGGCCTGGCTTTGCTGGCTGTGTTGCTCGTAGGTTTCTAAGTACTTAAATTGTGGGAGAGTCCAGGCAGAGGAGGCCTCAAAAATGGTCTCTCTTTACTGCAACCGTTTGGGTCTTGCCTTCCCTCCCGCCCCCTCCCCTGCTCTGGTTTCGGTTCCCTGAGCAGGGCTCTGAGCTAGGATGGTTCTTATTCTCCTATGTTAGGCACTGGACTCTGTGCTGAGTGACCTCCCCTCATTTAATTCTCATGACTTCCCCTCTCAGGTAAGTGGTAAACATTAAATGCTATGTTCAGGCTCTTCAGTAGATGAAGTGGGATGGTAATCCCACTGGTAAAATATGCCAGATTTGAAGGCCACTGTTCTTTCTGTACACTCAAGGAACAAAACACCAACTGTCATTTTTCTCAGCACCCACCAACAAGACATGCTTCAGTTCTGCTCCCTCTTGTTCATCCTGTGCTGCTCTAAGACGCCCCAAAGCATGGATAGGCCCAGGGGCCGCCTTCAGCTCATCTTCCTGTGACATACAGAACACTTGGCTTGTTCTTCGGGGAGTCATGGCAGAGCTTTCAGGAGGCTCTTGATCCCCAACCTTTGCTGGGTTCTTCCCTCCTTGCCCAGCAGAGAGCTCCTCTAAAAGGGAAGGCTGGAAGGTATGGCCTTCTCACCTGCTGCGGCTCAGCTGGAGTATGAAAAGGAACAGAAATGAAGTATTAGCAAGCACACTCCATCTGTTATCTGGTTTTTAAAATTAGAAATAATAATTAACCATAATCATAATTACAAGGTGGTTTTAATGTAGTCACATTGGCATGAAAAATGTAAACCTTGAAGCTTAGGAATCTTAATTCTGGGAGTGTAATTTGTATGTAATGCTATGAATATCATCAATTAAAATAATAAATTGCTGTGGCTGTGCGTTGATGGCATTCTGAGGTGGTAAAGGTATTTATTTTCCTACTGTGCACCTCCATCCTTCTGTGGTAACTGTGTAAACAGAGGATCAAACCCAGATAAGGCTCGTGAGGTAGAGGTTTCAGATGGCCTTAGCAGAAAAGACACATAGTGTCCAGAGTGGCCTTGGGGCTCTTTGTATGTGAAATGTGGGGATTGTTTCTTTTCACTGC
This sequence comes from Suricata suricatta, assembly GCF_006229205.1. Classification (NCBI taxonomy): domain Eukaryota; kingdom Metazoa; phylum Chordata; class Mammalia; order Carnivora; family Herpestidae; genus Suricata; species Suricata suricatta. The sequence goes on along the minus strand of NC_043712.1, from coordinate 50,132,832 downwards.
TCTAGGGACTCAGTGATATAGTGGAGGCCTGGAAAGGGCTGGCATTAGCCTCTCCTCTGCTGCGTTTCAACCTCTTCATACTCACATTTGGGTCGCAGGACTGATGCCTGTCTGAGGAAGTATTTTTTTAGTACACAGCACAAGTCACTGAGTATCAGAGACCATGGGAAAGTTACTTAAGCTTCCTGAGCCTCAGTTTCTTCTTTTGAATGTGACATCATTCGGGATCATGGGTTGTTGAAGTCTAAATGAGCCAAAATAGATCACGCACTTAGCATTGTTACTGGCACATGGGCATTCAAAAAGTATGGGACTCTTTCCCCTGCTCTCTTACCTCCCTGTGTGCCCCCAATGCAAATAGAACCTTCTGGTGGGCTGGAAGTGGAATGGGAGCATTAATCTATTTCTCATACATGATGCCAAACTTAACAATACATCTCTAGTTTTGGAGATGGCCAGATAACTTTATTTTGGGGTGCTTGTATGTTTGCTAATCTGTGTGTGTATGTGTAAATCTGGTTCCTGCCTAATGATATGAAGGTGCCTTGGTGACTTCAAGCCTTTTGACTCTGATAGGAAGATCTCAAGGTCAGAAGAGTAGAATAATAGCATATATTGAAGCTAGAAGCCTTAGCAGCTTGTTTGCAGGGTTTTTTGTTGTTGTTGTTATTTATTTTTGTTTTTATTTTTTTGAACAGGTAGTTTTAATTTTCAGCAAAAAGTTCTGGGTAGGTTTTATCTAGCTAGAGAGAATTGCATATTGGGCACTAACTGTTAATGGATGAAATCCTGCCAGCTACCCTTTTATAGATCTTCTGTGTGAAACCAGGCTTTGTATAGGTTGCCAGCTAAGAATTGATCTTAGATCCAATTCCCTCAGAGAAGCTTTAATATTTTTAGAAGTAACGCTCACCCTAGCACAGCATACAGTGATATGTAATACCAGCTCTTTATAAAAATCCATGTTTTAATTAATTTCTAGAAAATTAAATTGCCTCCCCTTTCCCCGATGCCTTTTGTGTAAACTCTACAAAACTGAATCAAAGTTCAGGATGTGGCCTTTACAGAACACTTGGTAATGAATTGGGATGCTGACTTGAGAATATGAGGCTGACATGAGATGGCTGGGAGCTAGGGGCCCTGGGTGACCGTAGCTGTGCCTTTCTTGAAGTGTGTGATGTGGACCTAGTCTCAAAGCCATTCTGTGCACTTATGAAATGGGGCTATACGATCTCTAAATCCCATCATTTTTCAACTTTCATAAATTTATTTTAATTTCATGATAGAAATGAAATACAGTGTTTGCAGTCCTCTCTAAGTTGTGATATTATATCCCTTTAGAACCATGTAGCCTGGGTAGTGCTGAAGCATAATTTGGGGGAAATGAGATTTGAAAAACCAAGATATTGATTTTTGGCACTCTGGCACAATATCCTCATCATGTTAAGTGGGTTGCCTTGATAAATATTCAAAGAACATATTTAAGTTGCCTTAAACCTGTTTCTTTCCCATTTATTTATTCAGGTTTCACTTTTTGTGATTGTCCACTTTCTAAAGCCACCTTCTGCATCTATCTGTGGCCAAGGTTCTCAGGTCAGCAAAGTCCTACAGTCCCGTTCATTGACACTGATTTGGACTTTCAGATGCTTCCTTGAATGTTTCTTTCTATATATTCTGACTTCTCTTCAACCAGTGTCCAAAGTCTGGTTCCCAGACTACCTGCAACAGAATTACCTGGAGGTACTTGATAAAAGTATGGATTTCTGGTTCACATTTCATTCTTCTAGGAGTCAAGTCTCTTGGGGTAAGACATAAAAATGCTCATTTTTAGCAACCTTCCTAAGTGATTCTCAATTTTTTTCATGTTTATTTTTGAGAGAGACAGAGCATGAGAGGGGGAGGGGCAGAGAAGGAGAGGGAGACACAGAAACTGAAGCAGGCTCCAGGCTCTGGGCTGTGAGCACAGAGTCCAAAGTGGGGCTCGAACTCACAAACTACTAGATCATGACCTCAGCTGATGTTGGATGCTCAAATGACGAACCACCTAGGCACCCCTCAAGTGACTCTCAAATTTAAATCTGTCTCAGAATCACTGTCTTTTTTGAAAATTGGGGCTAGAGTCATGTTCTCAGGATCTAGCAAATAACTAGAGTTCAGTGAATATTTTTGAGCAAATGAAACAGTACATGAATGGTGAATATGTAGTAGTGAATTAGAAAGCTATAAAATAGCTTTACCAGCCCATTTATAATGGAAGGCTGTGAAATATTTATTAAATGAATGAATGGTATGGGAGTAATTTTTTTTCACTAATAAATTTCTAATATACTAACTTTCATTCTGTAACAGTCTTCCAAACACAATATATATCTGTGTTAGAATATTACTGAGTACATACTGGATATAACTAGATGCTGCTCTGGTTGGGTAAGGTGTCTTTGGCCACCTCGTTGGTGAGAAGCTTTTGGGAGAACACATGCACGGGGTTTCAGTGTTAGGAGGGCCATCAAGCAGACTGGGAGGGTCAGAATGTGATGGGTGGGGAAAATGCAAAAGGCGCATGCTATGTCTCCTTGCTTTCGCTTATTTTAAAAGCTTGGTGGTGGGTACCTAACATCACAGGAACTAGAGAGTAAGCGGGCCAAAGATGTATGGATAAAAATTACTGCTAATTAGCAGTTAATCTGGAAATCACAAATTTCCTTTGTGTGTGTGTGTGTGTGTGTGTGTGTATGTGTGTGTACACATGTATATACATTGTATAATACTCAGGAACTCCATAATCTGTGTGTGTGTGTACACATGTATACACACTGTATAATACCGAGGAACTCCCTAATCCTTGTGTGTGTTTGTGTACACATGCATATACACTATATAATACTCAGGAGCCCCCTAATCTGTGTGTGTGTGCGTGTGTGTGTTTACACACATGTATATACACTGTATAATACTCAGGAGCTCCCTAATCTTTGTGTGTGTGTGTGTGTGTGTGTGTGTGTGTGTGTGTACACAGGCATATACACTGTATAATACTCAGGAGCTCCCTAATCCGTGTGTGTGCATGTGTGTGTGTACACATGTATAAACACTAATACTGAGATGCTCCCTAATCCTGTTTGGGAGATGGGAGATGGAGCTTGGTTCTGAGGCCCAGTTTCTGTGTGCTCTTTGTGGTCAGGGCAGGGCTGGATCAGTGATAAATTCTTCAGTCATGGCCCCTTTCTCCCATAATGACTGTGGAGGATTAGGATCCTCTAATTCTTCAGACACTTGGGTAGTCAGCATGTAAATCCAATCAGAACGATGGAAATGAGATATGTAGCAACTGATTTAATTTGTGACCATTGATTGCATTAGAAAGTATGCAGAGCCGACACACTCTGTGATTGCCTGGTAGTCCAGTTTTAATTTGAATTACGGTGTAGAGATGGTGATTCTAGAGAAGAGTAGATGAGGGGAGGAATTGAAATGATCTTTAGTAGCCTTCTTGGAAACAGGTCTGTTAAAAATCAAGCCTAGAAAGGAGAAATGTACAAACTTAATAGCTAATGATGTATATACATAGCAGACTCTTCACTCTTGTCACATTTCTTCTAAGTTATTCTGTTTTGGCAGTACATTTTGTTTTTACAAAATAAAAAACTTAGTAATTCATTTTGCAGAGAGCAAGATGGATACCAGCCATCTTTATCCCCCCAGAATTCATGATAACAATCGTGTTTATGATGTTCCTAACGTGAATTTTTTTTCTAGTCTTCTGGGTCCCAGTTTTCTCATGTTTAAAATGACAATTTTGAGTCATGTGAGTGGTTCAGTCAGTCAGGGCTCCAATTTTGGCTTGTGTCACGATCTTGTGGTTCATAAGTTTTAGCCCCACAATGGGCTCTGTGCTCAGACAGCTCAGAGCCTGGAGCCTGCTTCAAATTCTGTGTCTCCCTCTTTCTCTGCTCCTCCCCTGCATGTGCGCTCGCTCACTATCTCTTTCTCAAAAAAATGAATAAACATTAAAAAAAAAATAAGACTTCTGCGCCACAACTTAATATCAGAGACTTCTTTCAGCTCTCATAGTTAGAATCTGGATAGGATTCTGTTTTCAAAGTGGATAATCAGTTTAAGAGTATACTTTAGTTTTAGTATTTTAGATCTTTTCACTTCTGATTTTTTCAGTATCTTTTAAAAATTATTTTATTATTTTATTTATAAAGTTTATTTATTTTGAGAGAAAGAGAGAGAGGGAGTGAGCACACAAGCAGGGGAGGGGCAGAAAGCAGACCCCTGCTCCATCAGTGCATAGCTGGATGTGGGGCTCAAACTCAGAAACTGTGAGATCATGACCTGAGCAAAGATAAAAAATCTGACGCTTAACTGACCAAGCTATCCAGGTGCCCTTCAATATCTTTTCTTTAAAAAACTTTTTGGGGGCACCTGGGTGGCTCAGTCGGTTAAGCGTCCGACTTCGGCTCAGGTCATGATTTCATGGTTTGTGGGTTCAAGCCATGCGTTGGGCTCTGTGCTTATAGCTAGCTCGGAGCCTGGAGCCTGTCTTCGAATTCTGTCTTTCTCTCTCTCTCTCTGTCCCTCTCCTGCTCTCACTCTCTCTCTCTTTCTTTCTCTCAAAAACTCAATAAAACACAAAAAAAAATTAAAAAAAATTTTTTTACTGCCTCCATGTCTGCCCCAACCCCTTTTCCTAGATTTATTGAAAACATATTCTAAAATTTGATTGAATTGCTGTAGGGAGGCTCTGAATATCATGTTTAACCTAGATTTTGGGTAAACTGTTTGTATTACAAGGCTGGTTACAGTTTCATCAATTCCATGAAAACTGCTGATGGCGGATTTCTGTTCTGTCCCATCCTCTATGCTCTGTTGACCGGTTCCCTTGCAGTTTCCAGGGCAGTGATGGTGACTAGTAAGAGGCCTTGCTTATGCGGCAGAGTGAAGTAAACCAAGGCCTCCGGGAACCATGGCCATAGTATATTCCTGGTTTTGCCGTGTATGGCTTGCGTGACCCTGGGGACACCGCTGAATGAAGGTTATAGAAGAAAAGCATTAAAATACATGACCTGATACTGATTTTGAGCACTTTTCTAAAAGTGACTGTAGTGTCTTCTGAGTTGTCCATTTGTACTAGCTGTAGTTTGAATACAATACAAACTAATGTTCTCATTCTCTAAATATTGGTTATCTAAAGATGGAATAGAGTAGGTGGTTCTGTACTGGGTATGTAAGATGGTATGTGGAGATGTAGGAAAAAATCTTAGAAATTAGTATTTCTATATTTTTCTCAAACCTAAATTATAAACTTTATATTTTGAACTCTGTATGGACTCCTATAGTAGGGTCCATACAGTTTATAAATATGAATATTTGCATGCTGAAATGTTTTACTGATTAGGATTTACATTCAGAGTTAGTATACCAGTGGAATAGATTATATGACTTTTATGCCCAAAAGACTGTATTTCACTAGGACATTCCAGTGTCTGACTGTTAGCAACAAGATCCTCCACCTGTCCTTGTGAGAGGTTATGATATACAATAATTTTTTGAATGTGTTCTATTCAACAAACCTTTATTGATTAACATTACCTTGGGGTGTGTTGAAAGGTTAGTAGGGTTTGAGGATGGCGTCTTTGTCTCTATAGTATATTGTTAAAATAAAAACAACAGCTTTCGTGTTCTGACTCCCTCTCTTGTTCAGGTCTTCTGTTTGCCGCCATGTGTTAGGTGAATCTTGGATATTTCCAATTGTTCCTGCTGCTTTTTCTCTTGCTGTCATTTTGTGGGGTTTGTTGCAATGTTAACCCCACCAAACAGGACTTCTAGCAGCTTTGTAGATAGACATAAAAGGACTTAATTTGATATCCTGAAGAAAACAAAGCCTTGCTGTACTGGATGTTCAGATAAGCCGGGCTGGGTGACACTGTTGGTAAGTCAGCGCTTCAGAGATACTAGGGCTAAGTGTTCTGAATAGCACCCTAATTATAGGATCTTGGGTTCTAGTGGGGCCTTAAAACATCTTATGTTCTTTTTATTTAAGTGTATTTGTTTTGAGAGAGCATGGTGCGATTGCGGGGAGGGGAGGGGCAGAGAGAGAGAAGGTGAGAGAGAGAGAATCCCAAGCAAGCTCCGTGCTGTCAGGGCAGAGCTCCATGTGAGGCTCAGTCTCATAAACCACAAGATCATGATCTGAGCCAAAATCAAGAGCTGGACACTTTACTGACTGAGTTACCCAGGTGTCCCCAAACATCCTTTATTCTAACCCACTCTTTCACTGACCTCTGCAAACACTTTATAGTTTTCTGTACTTTTTCCTGAAAATGAGCTTTTTAATTTCCTGATCAATACCTGGAAGTACTTAGTTTGAAAATTAGAGGGGTTGGCTTTGTTGATGCCTTTAGAGCTGTTCCTTATTGACACGTTCATGTTTATGATTTGAAATCTACATTAAAAATGTCAATATGTTGTTTTAGTTTTGAGATGTATCTGATAATTCCTTTCTGGGCTTCTTAAAATCTTTTTTGTTGCTGTTGTGGGGGGTAGTGAGGCATTTTCTTTTTAGGTTGTTTTAAAAAAGATTTTTGTAGGTCTTAACGACTTTTTTTTAAACTCTGGAGAAGATTGTTTTCTCTACATATTTATAGGAAAAAGGATTGATGAAAGGGTTGATATAACATCAATCAGTGAATGTCATTTACTTGAACGCTGGCCTAAACTTGCCTTTGCTTTAAGAAAGAGCTTTTAAATTGATCAGAACTTCACAAGCAGCGTGAAAGCATTAAAACACGGACAGATGTTCTGTGTCATGAACAACCTGCCTAATCTGTCTGGAATTCCCAGCATTTTATCCCATCCTCACCCCTTCTATCTTTGCAAACAGTGTCCTGTGTTACTTTTCAGCTTGATTATTTGTGTAAGAAAATGTTATGATGCCCAACAGTGTGGTAGAGTCATTCCATTTTCCATGTTGACTGTAACTCTGAAAAATGACCTTCTTCACTGGAATCCTGCCATGGTACAGCGTCTAGGCATTTAGCTGTTCTTACAATGTTAAAGGAAATGCGATCTTATCTTTAGGTCCAGGAAGATTATTTTTCCCATTAGTGCAAGATTACAACACAGAGAGTGTGTAGTCTTTACATCAAGTCAAATATTTACCCTATACTGGAAAACAATTCAAAATAGACATTTAATTCAAATGTAATCTCTCGTGTCTGCTGAACTGGCACTAATTACCTTATGTTTGGCATCGTTCTAAAGGCAGAACCAGAATTAAGGCTAGTTGTCTCAATTGTTGAAACAATGTGTGCACTGCATTTCCTGTGTGATATTCTTTGTGGATTTAAATTCATGGAATCTACTCTAGGGTGTTGGACATTAGAGCAAAAAGGAGGTCTTCAGTCACCTGTGCGTGTGATGTGTTGTTACTGCTCAGTTTCTTCTATTTTGCTTGTAGTAGAAAGCCTGCTCTAAATTGCTGATTGTCTGGAAGGAAAAAGAATTCAAAGATGGACAGTTAAGACCATATCACAGCTTTGACACTTAATTAATATTTTATTAATGAATAAGCATTTATAATTGAATAAGCATAGCTAGTAAATGGAGAATGGTTAGGATATGGCCATCACATTCAGGACCAAACAGATCATTCTCAAATTGCCAGTCTTACAGTATAAGGGTTGCTTTGCAACTCTGGGGGCCCCCTTACAACTCCCACAACGTCTGCTCGTAGCTCCCATTTGGCCCTTATCACACTGTTTGTTATCTTTGGGTTTGTCTGTGTTCTTACCTCAGTTATGAACTTCCCAGGGTAGGAACTGTGTCTTAACAAAAGAGTGAATTCATGTAGAAGACAGCATTGCACACTGGCCTTCCTAAGATCAGAGAAACAGTGGAAACTCTGTGCTCGTTGGATACAGAAATGTGTGTTGAGTCCTGTCATGTTTGTTTACAAACTGGGAACCATTTGACAGTGTCTTTTCTGTCTCTTTTATTTTTTAATTATATTAAAAATTTTTTAATATTCGTTTTTGAGAGAGAGAGAGAGGGAGGGAGTGAGAGCGTGACTTGGGGGAGGAGCATGGAGAGAGGGAGACACAGAATCTGAAGCAGGCTCCAGGCTATGTTAGTGGAGACCTGATGCGGGGCTTAAACTCATATACTGCGAGATCATGATCTGAGCCAAAGTTGGACGCTTAGTGACTGAGCCACCCAGTTGTCCCTCTTTATCTCTTTTATATTTTTTTTAGAGAGAGAGCATGAGCAGGGGAGGGGCAGAGGGGGAGAGAGAGAGAGAGAGAGGGAGGGAGGGAGGGAGGGAATGAGAATCTTAAGCAGACTCCATGCTCAGCACAGAGCCCAACCTGGGGCTCAATCTCATGACCCCGGGGCCATGACCTGAGCCGGCTTCAAGAGTCAAGCACTTAACGACTGAGCCACCCGGTGCTCTGACAAATGTCTTCTCTTTTTTGAGCTTCATCTTCCTTGTCAATTAAAGTGTAATAGTAACCTCAGAAGTCATTGTTAATGTCTTCAGAACCACATCTGTGGTGGTTTTGTGGGAGCCAGAGAATTTACTAAAGTGCCTTGCACAGTATGGTGCCTGTGGCATCAGCAGGTGCCCAAATGGTATATGTCATTGTTCGACTCCCACTCCTCTCTGATACACCTTTTCATCTTAAAACACTGATTTCGTGGGACTGATATTTTTCAAGATATCCCAGAGTAGCCCTTCATATTTTCTCAATTTCCAGCACATTTTTATTCAGAACAAAACAAGTAATTATGCTATTGGCTGTTTACTTATTTATTCATCCATTATACAAAATTTTTATTGCATATTAGCTGCATCTTAGGGCTGCAGATATGAAAATGAACAAAATGTATCAATTCCCCATCCTTGTGGAGTCTCTCAGTCATAGTAAAGACAGAGAAGAGTCATCAAGTAAATGAAAACAGTTAGTTGTAAAAACTGCCATGCAGAAAACCAAATGATGAAAGTGAAAATGGCCCTTTGAGAAGGTGACCTGAGCAGAGAGAATGAGACACTGCCTCCATGTCCCTCCTCTTTGTGGCTGTAGGAGACCCGCAGAATAAGGACCTCTGCCATGTGGGCTCAGCTTGAACCACCAGCCTCACTCTGGTCACCTGGCCATTTGAACCAACCTCGACAGGTAGATGGGCATCTCTCTCTTCTAGCTAGCGTGGTCCTGCCACTCACCCCTCCTCATTGGTCTGTTGGTCATCAGACTTGGGGTGGGAGGGTGTCTGGCTTCTCTCATTTCCTTGGCTCTCAGATTTCATGGACATCAGAATCTCTGGGTTTCTCAGAACTGCATTGCTGGGCTCCACCTCCAGAGTTTCTGATTCAAGTAGGCCTGAGAATTTTCATTTCTAGCAAGAGTTGTTTGCAAGCTCCTCTGGAGATTTCTGGGTGTAATCTGAAATCACCCCTACATGCAGAGGGCAGAGACAGACTGGACAAACAGCAGGCCCCTCCAGATCATTAGGAAGCAGGTTTAACAAGCAAAAGAACTTACATGTGAGACTTGTCTCAGGCAGCCATGGGATGAGTAGATCTCTGCACTTCACCCTCAGCCCCTAATTCTGAAAGCTTATGTCCAGGAGGTCTCATATGGGTTCATTCATGTGTATCACTCAGATGGTCTCAACACCGCATCACTGTCTCAAGGCTGCATCCTTGGGGCAGCCTCTGGGAGCAGGGAAGATAGGTGGAATGCACATTCTGAAGACAGGAGAGGAGATGAAGAGCCTTAGATTGCTGGGGTCCAGCTCATGGGTCTCCTAGCAGCCATGTCCCCTCGATGACCTTCAACAGCAAGTTCCCACATGAGGCTGATGCTGCTAGTCTGAGGATGACATTTTGAGAGCCACTGATAGCTTTTTGCCCTCAGGCAAGTAAGTTTATGTATTGTATCTATTTGATATATCTATAAAATACATACAGAATTTACATAGTGTCTACTGTATTCTGAGAACTGTGATAAGTGAGAATACTGTTACATTATTAATATTTATAACAAAGCTTTGAAGTAGGTATTATCCTTTCCCCCTATGCTACCAATGAAGGCACTGACAGGTGGAGCTGGTGTTTGAACATAGGCAGTCTGTGCTCTTTCTTTATATATCTATATATATACATATATTTTAAAGATGTTTTTATTTATTTTTGAGAGAGAGAGAGACAGCATGAGCAGGGGAGGGCCAGAGAGAGAGAGAGAGAGGGACACATAGAATCCGAAGACAGGCTCCAGGCTCTAAGCTAGCTGTCTGCACAGAGCCCAGTGCAGGGCTTGAACCCACGATCCATGAGCCAAAGTTGGATGCTTAACTGACTGAGCCACCCAGGCTCCCTGGCAGTCTGTGCTCTTAACCACTAGGTAAAAACAGAGGTAGTGGTTGTGTCTCCATACTGGGGTTTTCTGTGATGTTATATGACATAAGCTGTAGAGTGGACTGTGTGTGCATGTGTGTGTTTGTTTAAGGTCTCCTTTTCGTATCCTCATTTTCATATGTAAAAATGAAGGCTAATTTTCCAGTCATTAAGCCCTCTTGTATGTTAAAACACTGGCTAGAAAGTGACTTTTTGGCAGCAGTGGCCAAAGTATAGTTATATCACAGTGGGTCAATGAAGGTGAGTCGAATAAAGCTGTGAATTCTGAATTGTGGGAATTAAAGTGTAATCATTGCTGTTTTCTCTTGTGACATTGGAGTAGATTTCAATTCTGAGATTTCCTGCTAGTTACACAAAAATGATGAACTACAAAAGAAAAAAAAAAGTGGTGAAAGGGATTTTTGTCAAATTTCATTACTTTTATATCTTTCATAGTATGGGAAGCAGGCCATAGATGGAGAAAATATCTGTAAAACAGAAGTCTGATAAAGGGCTTATGTTCAGAACATATAAAAAACTTGTATGAACACAATGATAAGAACAACAACAACATAAGAAGAAGAAGACAGGGAACGTAATTAAAATTTGGGCAGATGATTTAAATAGGCATGTCATAAAATAAGATATGCAAATAACCAATAAGCATATGAAAAGATGTACATTGTCACTGGTTGTCAGGAAAATGCATATTGAACCCACAGTGAGATAGCACTCGTGCCCACTAGATGGCTGAGTTAAAAAGACTACCGATAGCAAGTGTTGGTGAGGATATAGAGCATCTGGAACCCTTATATGTTGTTGGTGGGAATACAAATTGGAAAGTAGTATGGCAGTGTCAGGATTATAAAGTTAAACATAAATTTGCCATATAACTCAGCAGTCTGAGTCCTTGGTATTTGTCAAAGAGAAATGAAAGCATGTCCATAAATACTTTTATGTGAATGTTCATGGTAGCATTATTCATAATAGTGCTCAATTAGACACAACTTAAATGTTGCATGTCTTATTATGCAATGTGAGTCAAAAATAAAAAGGAATAAAATATTAGTATATGCAGAGACATGTTGAATTTTAATGAATGTTTAAAAATTATGCAAAGTGAAAGAAGCCAGATTCAAAAGAATAAATTTAGTCTGATTACTTCTATATCAAATTCTAAAATTGCCAAAACTAGCAATAGAAAGCAGATCAGTGGTTGCATGTGCTGAAAATTGGGGAGGTTGTCTCTACTGCAAATGAGTACCAGGAACACGTTTTAGGGTATGTAAAATTTTATTGTAATTTTAATTATAATTAAGTTGGAAAATTATAAATTGTACCTCAAGAAAGTATTAAAACATTCAAAATATACATAGCTTCTGCCGACTTATCTTATTTGATTCTACTAGTGAAGAATATTGCTGTGTTGCTTTTAAAAAAATCTACAAGGAACTCACCAAACTCCACAACCCGAAAAAGATTAATCCAGTGAAGAAACAGGCAGAAGACATGAATAGACACTTCTCCAGAGAGGACATCCAGATGACCAACAGGCACATGAAACGCTGCTCAGCATCACTCATCATCAGGGAAATACCAATCAAAACCACCCTGAGATATCACCTCATGCCAGTCAGAGTGGCTAAAATGAACAAATCAAGAGACTATAGATGCTGGTGAGGATGTGGAGAAGCGGGCACCCTCCTGCACTGTTGGTGGGAATGTAAACTGGTGCAGCCACTCTGGAAGACAGTGTGGAGGTTCCTCAAAAAATTAACAATAGAACTCCCCTATGACCCAGCAATAGCACTGCTGGGGATTTGCCCAGGGATACATAAGTGCTGATGCATGGGGGCACATGTACCCCAATGTTCATAGCATTACTTTCAATGATAGCCAAGACATGGAAAGACCCTAAATGTCCATCAACTGATGAATGGATCAAGAAGATGTGGTTTATATATGCAATGGAATACTACATGGCCATGAAAAAGAATGAAATCTGGCCCTTTGTAGGAAAGTGGATGGACCTTGAGGTTGTCATGCTAAGTGAAATAAGTCAGGCAGAGAAGGACAGATACCATAAGTTTTCACTCATAGGTCTAACAAGAGAAAACTAAC
>NC_043712.1:50118663-50120212 GCF_006229205.1 Suricata suricatta | reverse complement strand
GTGAAATAAGTCAGGCAGAGAAGGACAGATACCATAAGTTTTCACTCATAGGTCTAACAAGAGAAAACTAACAGAGGACCAAGGGGGGCGGGGAAGAGGGAAAAAGAGTTAGGTAGAGGGAGTGAGGCAAATCATGAAAGACTCTTGAATACTGAAAAACTGAGAGCTGAAGGGGGAGGGGTTAAGGGGAAGGGGGGTGATGGTCATGGGGGGCACTTGTAGGGAAGAGCACTGGGCATTATATGGGAACCAACTTGACAATAAACTATAAATTAAAAAAATTTTTTTAATGTTTACTTATTTTGAGAGAGAGAGAGAGAGAGAGAGAGAGAGAGAGAGAAAGAGAGAGAGAGAAACTGCAAGTAGAGAAGGGGCAGGGAGAGAGAGGAAAAGAAGCAGGCTCCAGACTCTGAGCCATCAGCACAGAGCCCAGTGCAGGGCTTGAACCCACATACTTTGAGATCATGACCTGAGCTAAAGTCGGACGTTTAACCAACTGATCCACCCAGGCGCCCCCGGTTGTGTTTCTTAATTAAATGTAGTAATAAGGGATCATTTGTCTAGCATGGTATATTCTTATTCTTATGCTAGTCATTATATGAATAGAGAACTTGGAAAGAGTTTACTTTTTTCCTTTATTATTCTTTATTTTTTTTTAAAAGCATATAATCCAATTTTCTGGCCCTTTACTATTTTTTTTGAGACTATTATTCCACTTACTGTGAAAAAGGACAGGTTTGTGGCACACATTTTCTGTCTTGAACTATAGAGCTTGTTCTTCACAATGTAAAAGAAAACTAACGACATTTGTTTTTATTTAAAAGTGCTTCTCTACCAAAATTCAAATGGGAAGAGATAGAAAGCATGAATAGACCGATAACCAGTGAAGAAATCAAATCCATTATCAAAAATCTCCCAATGAATAAAAGCCCAGGGCCAGATGGCTTCCCAGGGGAATTCTACCAGACATTTAAAGCAGAGATAATACCCATTCTTCTCAAACTATTCCAAAAAATAGAAATAGAAGGAAAAATTCCAAACTTATCCTATGAAGCCAGCATCACCTTGATACCCAAACCAGACAGAGACCCAGCAAAAAAGAGAACTACAGACCAATATCCTTAATGAATACAGATGCAAAAATACTCAACAAGATACTAGCAAATAGAATTTAATAGCATATAAAAAATTATCCATCATGATCAAGTGGGATTCATTCCTGGGTTACAGGGCTGGTTCAATATTTGCAAATCCATCAATGTGATATATCACATTAACAAAAGAAAAGATAAAAACCATATGATCCTGTTGATAGATGCAGGAAAAGCATTTGAAAAATACAGCTTTCTTAATAAAAACCCTTGAGAAAGTTGGAACAGAAGGAACTTACCTAAACATTAGAAAAGCAGTTTATGAAAAGCCCACAGCTAATATCATCCTCAATGGGGAAAAACTGAGCGCATTGCCCCTGAGATCAGGAACACGACAGAGGTGTCCACTCTCACCACTGTTGTTTAACATAGTACTGGAAGTCCTAGCATCAGCAATC
>NC_043712.1:50117782-50118163 GCF_006229205.1 Suricata suricatta | reverse complement strand
ACAGCCTCCTTGACCTCCACCGCAGCAATCTCCTACTCGACACATCCCCAAAGGCAAGGGAAATGAAAGCAAAACTGAACTCTTGGGACTTCATCAAGATAAAAAGCTTCTGCAAGGCAAAGGAAACAATCAAGAAAACTAATAGGCAACCGACAGAATGGGAAATGATAGTTGCAAATGACATATCAGATAAAGGGCTAGTATCTAAAATCTACAAGGAACTCACCAAACTTCACACCCACAAAACAAATAACCTAGTGAAGAAATGGGCAGAAGACATGAACAGACACTTCTCCAAAGAGGACATCCGGATGGCCTACAGGCACATGAAATGATGCTCAACATCACTCATCATCAGGGAAACACAAATCAAAACCACAC
>NC_043712.1:50066293-50117682 GCF_006229205.1 Suricata suricatta | reverse complement strand
CTCAAAATGGCTGAAGGACCTGAATGTGAGACAGGAAACCATCAAAACCCTTGAGGAGAAAGCAGGAAACAACTACCTTGACCTCAACTGCAGCAATTTCCTACTCAACACACCCCCAAAGGCAAGGGAAATTAAAGCAAAAATGAACTATTGGGACCTCATCAAGATGAAAAGCTTCTGCACTGCAAAGGAAACAATCAAGAAAACTAATAGGCAACTGACAAAATGGGAAAAGATAGTTGCAAATGACATATCGGATAAAGGGCTAGTATCCAAAATCTACAAGGATCTCACCAAACTCCACAACCCAAAAAACAATCTAATGAAGAAATGGGCAGAAGACATGAACAGTCACTTCTCCAGAGAGGACATCCACATAGCCTACAGGCACATGAAACAATGCTCAACATCACTCATCATCAGGGAAACACAAATCAAAACCACACTGAGATACCACCTCACACCAGTCAGAGTGGCTAAAATGAACAAATCAAAAGACTATGGATGCTGGCGAGGGTGTGGAGAGATGGGCACCCTCCTACACTGTTGGTGGGAATGTAAACTGGTGCAGCCCCTCTGGAAAACAGTGTTGAGGTTCTTCAGAAAACTATTCGTAGAACTCCCTTATGACCCAGCAATAGCACTGCTAGGGATTTACCCAAGGGATACAGAAGTGCTGATGCATAGGAGCACACGTACCCCAATGTTCATAGCAGCACTGTCAACAATAGCCAAATCATGGAAAGAGCCTAAATGTCCATCACATGACAGATGGATCAAGATGTGGTGTATACACACACACACACACACACACACACACACACACACAATGGAGTACTACATGGTAATGAGAAAGAATGAAACTGGCCATTTGTAGCAAAGTTGATGGACCTCAAGGGTGTCATGCTAAGCGAAATAAGTCAGGTAGAGGAGGACAGATACCATATGTTTGCACTCAGAGGTCTAACAGGAGAACAGGAGAAACCTAATGGAGGACCAGGGGAGGTGAAGGGGGAAAGAGACTTGGGGAGAGAGAGGGATGCAAAACTTGAGAGACTATTGAATACTGAAAACGAACTGAGGGTTGAAGAGGGAGGGGAAGGGGGAAAAGAGATGGTGGTGATGGAGGAGGGCACTTATGGAGAACAGTCCTGGGCGTTATATGGAAACCAATTTGACAATAAACTATTAAAAAAAATAAAAATAATAGTGCTTCTCTCAGCCGGTTTTCTCATCTGTGAAACAGGCCAAGTAGAGCCCACCTTGCAAGGCTGCTGCAAACGTGAACTGAGACCATTTGTGAGATGGTCTCAGCCTTGTGCAGGATACACGGCTCTCAGCAGGACCCCTGGCTTTCCTGTGTTTCCCTGTAACACTCCTTACAGTTCCTCAGAGCCAAAGCCTGAGAATGTTTTGAAAGATTATTTGAAATGTTTATTGACTGTGACTGACTATTTTACTTAGTCATTTACTTACCATGTCCTTGAAATAAAGACCACATTATACAAATATTCAGATTAGTTTTAACATATCATAGAGGCCTCATAGAATATTTTTCTTGCAACATGTTGCCTAATGTAACATAATAGCACCAGATTTCAACCTTTTCACTTAAATTCTAGGGAAGAAAGTAAATATAGAAAACCTTTAGAGAATACCCAAATTTACACATAAATTCTAAATCAAATAGTTGAACTGAATTTAGATATGGAATTATATAATCCTTTTGATGGTAATATGAAAATTTCTCTTTAGTTTTTACCTGGATGAGTTCATCTTTAAAAATGGTTATTTTAAGCTTTTATAAAAGACCCTTTTTAGGAGTAGATGCTGATTCTTTTATAAGTTTTCTAATATTATAGTCCCTGTGCTTGAGTTGAATATTACATTTTCACCTCCTAATAGCCAGTAGTGTTTGCAAGCAAATCATTTTTCCAGTCCCTCAGAGGTTAAGCTCAGTCCCCGTCTCCCCACTGCTTCTTGAGGTACATGCAGCTTATGATAGCAGATGGGAGGGGAAATGTGTCTGTGAGGTCCACCCACTAACGTTTCAAATTCAGATTCCTATTTTATAATGACCTGAAGTTAACTGGGCACAAGCTACTTTTCTAAGTTGACTTGTAAAAGAAATTTATTTTGAGAAAAGATGGTCTATTTTCTAATCACTACTGACTGTACTTTCGTTTGTTTCTTCAGTGTGCAAAAACACTATGTCAGACATCGTGGGGTAAGACTAAAATGAATAATAGCCAACACTCAGCAAGTTCTTATTGTGTGCCAGATGCTGTGCTAAGTGCTTTATGTGGGTGATTTCACTTAGTGTTTACAACAGTTCACTGAAGGAGCTCTTGTTAGTTACACACGCACGCACACACGTGCATGCACACACACAGCCACATGGCCGCACACACTCTTCTTCACTTGAGAAACATGCTGCTGTAGGGAGATGCAAACGGGGGAACTGGGGTTCAGATTCAGGCCACAGAGCTGGTGTTTTCAACTCCCACAAATTAACATCCGTAGCCTCACCTTCCTTATCTATAGAATGGGGATAACGAACTAGCTTACTGTGCACATTAAATACATACTGAAAATACTTGGTATCATGTAGAGGTACCTAATGGTAGCAGCTATTAATGGCTACCATTCAGATGATATTATAAAGACTAAAACATAATGAAGCACTTGGTACTCATTGTGTCATGTAGGCACTCAAATAGGCATCCTTTAAAATTGGACTTTTAAGATTGACAAGGTTTTTATATATGGAGATCAGTGCTTGGGGGAAAGAACATGATCAGGATTAGGGGAGTGCATGAACATAGGTATTGAAGTGGGATTGAAGACTATAAAGTTTCAGTGCTGAGGAAGAGTAGGAAGCTGAATAGGACAGGTAATTTGGAGCCACATCATTAAAGATGAATTCCAGGCAAAGAAGTTTGCCTTTATCCTTCTTTTGGAAGGCCAGTATGCCTGTTTAACTTGCTCAAAAATTCACAGTATTTATTTCTTAGCATCGGTAACTTACTAGCTTAGACACTTGAGAAGGAGAATTCCCTGGATTATCTTTTTTTTCTCCAGTTTATTTACTTATTTTGACAGTGAGAGAGAGAGCGAGCGAGCGAGCAAGGAGAGGGGCAGAGAGGGAGAGAGAGAATGCTAAGTAAACTCTGCACCATCAGTGCAAAGCCTGATGCAGGAATTGAACTCAACGAACAGTGAGATCATGACCCGAGCTGAAATCAAGAGTTGGACGCTTAACCAACTGAGTCACCCAGCTGCCCCTTAAAAAAATTTTTTTTAGTGTTCATTTATTTATTTTTGAGAGAGAGAGAGTGGGGGAGGGGCAGAGAGAGAGAGTAGGGGAGGGTCAGAGAGAGAGGGAAAGAGAGAATCCCAAGCAGCGCTCAGTTGCACAACCATGAACTCATGACCTGAGCCAAAATCAAGATTTTCAACCAACTGAGCCACCCAGGTGCCCCTTGTTGGTGTTATTTAATACATTCATTTTCCAGAATGTACTAACATACATAGAATCAAAGCTGCTACGAAAATGAACTGTTGGCTTCTTTCAAGTAGCTTCTCAGGGTTCTCTTGTGTTGACAGATCTCAGATATTGTTTCAAGTCTGTCTTTTAGTATATCTGTTATGTTCAAAAGAGTTTCCTGTGATAGTTAAGTTTCATTTAGGTTGAAATGATGGTAAGTCCTAAAAAGAGGTGACAATGTAGGTTACAAATGAGAACCCAGAAGCAAAGAACTGTGAACTGGTCATCACATTAACCAAACTTCTTTCAATTATTACAATTAAATCTAGTTACAAAAAGCACTATTTTATCAAAGATCTTATTTTACTCTAAGTATAATTGTGTTTTCTGTATTATATGACATGTGAGTATGTGTGTTTAAAAAATAGACCTGTCAGGGTGGGCCTTTATGCTTTTTTCTGTTAACTCAGTTATATTCATTATAGTATTCTATAAGTATATATTTTTAAAGGCAGAATTACAACCATGTTTTGAATTTGACAACTCAGCATACCTCACAAATACTGCATTCTGATTTGGTCAAAAGGTCTCTGTTTTCAGTATGATTTAAATTTAAAAAAATTAATAGTTGTATGATAAAGCTAAATCTGTATGTTACCACACGTGTGATATTTAAAAAGGCACTGGTGAATACCATAAAACTTATGTTTTCTATATGCCTGTTGAACTTATATAAGTGAGTTCGGTTCATTAGACTTAGCTCAAATGAGGCAACACAACGTTTTCTTTTAATAAAAACATATATAGGCTTCATTTCAGGCATAAGGAAAATAATGAATGTTTTTAGTTATTTTGAGTAAAATGTAATACTGTTTTTCTTAGTAAAGTTGAGGTACTTTTTCTGCTATGCTGGAATTCTGAGCAGATAAACATTTGAAACCAATTTGTTATACATCTATTGTAACAGAAATGGAGAAGAATCACAGTGAACAGTTTTGACAGGTTTGTAACAAAATGTACTTAACATATCCAGTGTTCCACCCAGAAAAAAAATGTAGAATGACTTTAAGTCAATCTAAAAGAAAAGTTTTTTATCCACTCATTTTTCTTTAGTGTCCCACACATTTCTAATATATTGACAACAGCATCTTTGCTGGAAGGAGTAAAATTGGCTTCATACCAGCTCTGATTAGAACTTTAAAAACAAATTGAGGCAGTGTTAATTTTATTCAGATTCTCAACTGCAGTATGGAATAAATATTGCACATGTGTATTGATATAGACAAAGTAAAACATGATTACTGCCAGGAGCTTTACTTAAACTAGAATGAATGACAACCTTATAAACCATTTGAAGCACACAAAAGAACATGAAATCTGGCCTGTGGGTTCCTCAAACCTTAATCATCAGGTCACTCTTACAGATAGGTTGAAAGGTATTTGAGATGACATCTATTTAGTGTTTTCATGGTCAACTAACTGAAATCTATTTTTGTAAAGTCCTAGGTAAATGGTAATATAAAGGATAAAGCAGACCTTATTACATTATAGAATCTGGTCCTATTTAGAATGTATTAATACATGGGATTTCTCATGCTGATTATCTTAAAGCATCTTGAGCTTTTCCTCGATTGCATAGGTGTTTTATGGAACTCACTGTTTCCCCCCATTTACTGTTCAGGTCACCCTGATGTCCTAATTAGAGAGCCATAAGAAATCCCCCAAACCTGGATTTGACCTCAGACTTTTTCTCTGATTCTCCTACCCCCCCCCCCGTGTGTGTGTGTGTGTGTGTGTGTGTGTGTGTGTGTTAGGAAGACACAGAATATATAAATATTTCTTGACTTTGCTTCTTGATTTTTTCATTAGTTTTTTACTGTTCTTACTTTCTAGGACATAACTAATTTTAATGACTTTTGCTTTTTCTTTTCTTCCCCCACAATATCTTAGCTATGTTTTTTCTCTTGGTATATATTTTTTGAATTAGTTCGTCAAGCTCCCTCAAATGCCTGATGGGATTTTATAATAAGTGCATTGATGTTATAAATTAATTTTAGAGAAACTTGATATCTTTAGAATGACATCTGGGTGGCTCAGTCAGTTACTTCAGGTCAGGTCATGATCTCATGCGCGGTTTGAGAGTTTGAGCCCTGCATTGGGCTTTCTGTTGACAGCAGAGTCTGTTTTGGATCCTCTGTCCCCTACTCTCTGCCCCTCTTCTTGTTCATTCTCTCTCTCTCTCTCTCTCTCAAAAACATTTTAAAAAGTGAAGTAAAATAAAATAAAATGTTAACTTGTCTCTTGCCATGAGCATCTTTCCTCTCCCATTTATTCAGAGACTTTTAAATGTCCTATAAGGTCTTAATGATTTTTATTGGAGAGTCTTGTGCAACCTGTGTTAGGTTAATTGCTAGATATATTGTCTTCGTTAAAATAGTACATTGTTTTCGTATTTCAAATTGATGGTTGCAGTACAGAGAAGTACTATTGCTTTATATGTATTGTTTTTCTTGACAGTTTTACAGAGCTCTGCCGTTAGATGTCCATTACCTTATTATTCCACTTTGTTTTATTTTTAGTGATCTGTGAGTGGTGTGTGCTTTTGACTTTTATCTCTAAAGTGTTTATTTCACAGATATGTTTTGCTGGGTAAAAAAAAAAATTAGCTTGATGATTTTTCCTTTCAGTACTTTAATGCTGTCATTTTCATATTTCCCATATTTTATCATCTCAATACGGATATTAATTGTTTTAAATTATTTTTTAATGTTTACTTATTTTTGAGAGAAAGAGACAGCATGAGTGGGAGAAGGGCAGAGAGAGAAGACGACACAGAATCAGAAGCAGGCTCCAGGCTCTGAGCTGTCAGCACAGAGCCTGATTGTGGGGCTCGAACTCAAGATTGGTGAGATCATGACCTGAGCTGAAGTCAGAGGCCCAACCAGCTGAGCCACCCAGGTGCCCCAGGTGTTTTAAATTCTGATTCTCTCTGCTTCCTCACTCAGTGGTCCAGTAGTTATTTTTCCTCTATTTTTATTCTGTCTTTACCTGGATTTTGCTTTTTCTTATGGTATGAGGCAGGGGGATCTTTGTTTTCTGTGTCTTATCAGTTTTGCCTGAAGCAGTTCTAAATTATTACACTTTTAAAACCACCACTTGATAGTTTACCAGTCAACTCTGTGTGTTTTTTACAGTTCATTGATTTCTGCCCATATCTTATTCCCTGTATTCTTGGTTCTGGCTTTCTTCTCTTGGTTTTGTCCTCCTTAATGAATTAAGCTAATGGCTACTTTTTAAATCTTTGTTTTTATTTAAAAAGGCACTTAGAGCTAAAAATCTCCTGCTATTATTTTAGGTGCATAAGTTTTGGCATGAGATCTTCCCTTGTTATGCTGTAAGGATTTTAGTTCCCTTCAATTTGTCTCCCTGAAATCACATTCATTATTATTTTCACATATGTTATATTTTGGACATGTGAGCTACCTGCTGGTTACCCTTTATTATTTGTTTCTGCATTTATTATATTGAGGTTAAAATGTAACTTGATGTTTTTTGGGGTAATTTTTTGAGGATTCCATTGTGGTCTGTGAATTTTTATGTGGTCTGTGAATTATTATGATCAAGTTCTATGAATATTACATGAGTGTTAAAAAACAAACATTCTGTGTATCTAAAGTTTTATGTGTTACTAATTAGTATATGTATATATATTTTTTCATTTCTGAGAGAGGTGTGTTTATATATATGTATATTTTCTTATAATTTACTTAAATCTTCTATTTGCTTCTGTGGGGGAGCATATTAGCCAATGAAAAAGTTGGCTTATCTGTTCATCCCAGTATTTGTCAGTCACTTGTATTCTTATATGTTTTGTGGTTACGTTTTTATGTACATTTATCTCTGTGGTTGTATATTTTGTTCTGTATTAGTCCTTTGATGTGTAGGTAAATTCTCTTTTTGTCCTTAATGATGTTATTAGGTTTAAATTCTCTTCTGATAGTAAAATTGCTGTACTGGTTCCCTTCCATTTTATGCTTCTCTAACATGTATATTGCAAACCTTAATGTTGACTGTTTGAGTCTTGATTTTTTAAAAGGCCGATCTGAGAGTCTGTCATTTGGCATTCAGTTTAACCAACTTACTTTTATTAGGTTTACATTCCTGTCAGGCTTATTTTTGCCATTTTATTTTGTGTTTTCTCTTTTCCAGGCCTATTGTCCTTCTTGTTTACTTGTTTTCTCGCACGATTTCTTCTTTTCTAAATGGCAGCTCTTTCCATCCCATGTCTTGTTCTTAACCCCAGTTCTTAGAAATTCTTGACTGTTATCTTTTTAGTTATTTTCTTCCGTCTGTTCACTTTTCTGTATTCTTCTGCCACTTCTAAACTTCTATCTCTATGTCTCCAAATCTCTTATATCTGATTTCTTTCTCTTCTTCCTCCTTTCTGGATGTCATCTAGAGAGTTACTTGGCCTGGTTTTCCCTGATACCATATTGATTGTTTGGGCTGTTGTCTTTCAGTCACAGTGCTTAGGTTCCTCGGATGCCTTATAATTTTCTCTGAACTCAGTTTTAGTTACTCTGGAATTGTTACCTGCCATGGTAATGACCTGAAACTAGAAAACTTTGATGGAAAGAGAGGGAGAAAAATACAAGAAAAGATAATTACAGGCCAATCAACAGAGATGTAGAAAATCTGTACATAATATTGGCTAACAGAATCCAGTGTGTTTAAAATAGTAAAACTAATAATATGTCTCAGGGTGTGTTGCTGAGTGATGCTTTCCAGTGACAACTTAGCTTGAGAACCACTTAGCCTTTCTCTAAGTGAAAAATTAAGACCATCTCAGAAGCAGGAGTTATGTGACTTGGTGGGAAAACTTGTGTGTAGTTAGGTTTGTTGGGCAGGAAGAAAAGGGGAGAAAAGAGAATTCTCATTAATTGAGTTTTTTCTGTGTGGTAAAGGCACTATCCCATAGTATTTTAATTCCAGTAGAAATCCTCTGAGGGATAAGTAGCTACCATTTCTATTTTACAAGTAAACGTTGACAAAATAATGGGCTGAAGGTGCTAACTATTGACCTGGAAACAGACTCTGGAGAGTCACCAGCTTTAGATACTCTTGAAAAGAGAAACATGCAAAAGTCACACTGCTGGAGATGATGCGTATACTGTGTATGATGTGTGGGGTAAAGAAAGACTGATATATTCAAATGATTTGTTGCTCAGAGGAACTTAATTTTTAGACGGAAGCCTGAAGGGTAAAAGTGGTTCAATTTGAAGGCAGTGAATTGGGCAGGTCCTATGAAAGAATACAACAGATACTTCCTTGGTGAACCTTCATGGGGACATTCACAAGAGGCTGACATGGACGCTACATGATAACCCAGCTTCATGTAGGTAGAAGTCATCAGCTTTATAACAAAAGAAATGATGAGAAAGTTTTTTTTTTTAAACCCTGAGAGAAATAGTTGTGCAATGTATTTACAGAGCCAGGCTTCTGTCATTATTCACTCTGCATTTTAAGCTTTGACTTCTCCTTGATTCTAATTAGCAACTAGTTGTTAGAAGGTGTCAAGCCAAGGAGAGAGCTAGCAGGCTGTGGAATGGCAGGAAATCCAGAGTCAAATGAGAATCCTTTTCTCCAGAAGAAAACCAGGCTGGAGAAATGACTACTTCTCTGCCAACTCTCAATTCCTACTGCTTGGCTAAAGAATTAATTGTCCTTTTTCTGTGCTTTTGTTCTTGCAGCATTCATACTCTGTCTTTACTATGGTGATTGTAATGTATTTCTCTTGTGGGTTTCTGGGCTGCTTCCCCTAAAAAAACTTCACTCCAGAAGAGAATGAAGGGCTGTGTGTGTGTGTGTGTGTGTGTGTGTGTTGTTTTTGTTTTTGTTTTTTTTCCGCCCCTGTGTATTTAGTGAAGTTTTGTTATCCAAATGAATGGATAAGCAGTAATTGAAAATGTAGCAGTAGATACGAACGTTGCCTTTTGGCTAGGCAGTGGAGGTTTTAGTGGTTTTTAATTTACTTATAAGTGAGCTCTGTGCCTAAGCCAGTAGCCTGTCTCTAAGGCTAGTCCAAAAGTGTAGATCAAGACTTAGAATGAATAGAATTTAATGATGAAAATAATATAGATAATGCCTAGGAATCCCATAAGAAGAAATAAGAAAGCCTTTAGAAAAAGAATTTGTGAAAATAAATATAGGTAAACATGAGTTTTATCACCACTGACCATACTAACCAGTAGATAATGTGAATGAGCAATAGTAAGCCGAAGGGTATGAGCACACATTGTTTTGTGACAAAAGTATAAAATGTTCTTACCAGGATACCTTAAGTCTGTAATAAGTAGAGAAAATGAGGTCATAGTTAACAACAGGAAAAATAAGCAGGTGTGGTAACATGTGGACATTTTCCATCTAAATTATTACTTTTAATGACAACGGCCTGCTGTTCCTGCAGGATGTGATGGGACCTCCGCAGTGAGATTGAATGGGTCCCGGAAGAAGCTACAGTTCAGTGCTCTGCAGATGTTCATGGATCAAACAGCTTTTTTGCCTTTCTATGAAAAACCCCTCAGGAAAGGGAGTGATGAAGAGGAATTGGATCAGCATGCATTTTCCTTTTTCTCTGAAAATGCTTTGTACAGCTAAGAGGCTTTAAGCCAGGAACTATGAGTAGAAAGCTATAAAGGGTAAAAGAAAAATCACAACCCAACAGGGCAGAAGACTATAATTGATTGTAAAAATAAGTATCTCAGTGATGTTTCATTGCCTTGTCTTTCAGAATTCATGTAGCACTTCCTTTCTCCAGTAGTACAGAAGGATGACCACAAGAGGCACACATCTGGGCTTGCTTCCCTCCCTCTCTCCAGGCCCCCCTCTGCCGTAGGGACGTTGGGTGTGTTATGACATCTCTGGCTCAGCCTCCCTGATCACGCAGCTTGACAAGGAGTGATATGTACGGAATCTAATGAAACACACAGTGGCATGACTTGGCATTTCCAAATATGTATTGTGTGAGGGATGGATTTATATACCCTGTAAATTGAATCTGAATAGGCATTATCCAAAAGTGATTTAAGGAGAAATTTGTTTTACCTTGCACCTTAATTATTATCTAAAATGACAAACAAAACCCAGATAGTATTTATTTAAGCATACTACTTATGTATTAAATGTTTTGTATCTGTATATCGCCAAAGGGAGGACAAATGAAATGTTTTGAAATGGTGGTTGAAGCTCTTGTTCTTTATTTTTCATATCAACTGACCTAGTTGCTTGTTCTAGTCTGACTACCTCCTGTGGCCCCAGGCACAGCTTTTGAGCACATGGAACATAACTGATCATGTGGTGTGAACCTGATGGTCTGAGGGTCACTATCCCAGAGTGCTTACCTATAGCCAGAGACTCCTTCCTAAGTCAGTCCCCACCTTCTACATCCCTCAAACAAGGTAAAGGGCAGGAGGATCGATTGCTTTTCATAGGGCTCTGCATCTTTTGACCTAAAGAGAAGTATTCTTAAAAAAGCACAGCCTGGCACATTTTCAGTCAGGATTAGATTTGAAATTGGCTCCACTTTTCAGTTCTCTTAGCGCCCTAAAATCCTTTAAGAAGTAAAGTACGGGTATGTATAAATAAGCTCTTTCCTCTATCATCTCTATGTGATACATCGCTGTGTACTTTTATTCTGATACAGGTTTTGGTTTAAGTACTGCATGAAAAGTATATGGAGACTCTGACTTGGGCTAAAAGCGTCCCTAATCTCAACATATAACATTTTAAATTTGTTTGGAGTATTTGCAGATACTCAGTTAGTTATAAGCTATGTTTAATTTCCAAAGCAGTTTATACTACTATAACAGTACTTTAAATTTTAGCATGTCTTTGAGATAACATTAGTCCATTAGTCTTAATTTCATAGGTCAGTCATTTGCTCAGTAGAAAGGAAATGAGTTCTGTTTTTAAAAAAACTTTTTAATGCTTATTTATTTTTGAGAGAGAGAGAAAGAAGAGAGAGACAGAGACAGAGACACCAAGTACAAGCTGGGGAGGGGCAGAGAGAGAGAGAGGGGGAGACACAGAATCTGAAGTAGGCTCCATGCTCTGAGCGCTCAGCACAGAGCCTGAAGCAGAGCTCAAACTCATGAACCATGAAATCATGATCTGGCCTGAAGTCGGGTACTCAACCAACTAAGTCTCCCAGGTGCCCCTTTATTTTTCTTTTAAGTTTATTATTTTGAGAGAAAGAGAGGAGAGGGAGAGAGAGAAAGCATGAGTGGGGAGAGGAGCAGAGAGAGAGAGGGAGAGAGGGAGATGATCCCAAACAGGCTCTGCACTGTCGGGACAGAGCCCAATGTGGGGTTTAAACCTGTGAACCATGAGATCAAAACCTGAGCTGAAGTTGGGCACTTAACTAACTGAGCCACCCAAGCACCCCTCTCCCCATGGCTCTCTAAACAGAGTGATTCAGTGGCTACTTTACTGAGAAGGAGGGTTTCATTTTGGGGGGTGAAAGAACTAGACTAGTTTAGAATAATGTCTTTAGAATGGTTTCCTAAAAATTATTTAGTTACTTTACGCAATACTGAATTTCCTTATTTTCTACCTAAATTGTGTTGGTAGATCTGTGTACAATATCATCTCATTAATCATTTCTGTTGAGGTGTTTTTTTTTTTTTTCAAAGTAGGCTTCATGCCAGTGCAGAGCCCAGCATGTGGCTTGAACTCACAACCCTGAGATCAAGACTTGAGCTGAAATCAAGAGTCAGGTACTTAACCAGTGGAGCTACCCAGGCACCCCTCTATTGGGATGTTTTTAATTTTAATTATTTTGATGAACAGATTTATACTAAGAAAGTTCCCCATAAATAGGGGAAGTCTGAACCTTCTTTAATATGTAATATTTTTCAGGTTAGTAAACTAATCTCATAAAGTCAGTAGAGTGACTGGTCTTACCAAAAAGTCAGTTTGTTGAAAGTCATTTTTTTTTTTACTAGATACAGATATTGGAAATTCCATAATTTAGAAAAATAAGTTTATGCCATTGCTTTGGACACTGTAAATATGCATAGCCTTGCCTGTGCTACATTGGCGAAAATGTTCTATTGCATTTGCATTACCACAGGTTTTCAGTAATAAATAATAGATTATTGAAGTATATGCCTATGATTGTCATCTCTTTTTGTTTTCTTTATATGTAGAGAGAAGGTGAGAGCACATAAGCATGGGAGAGAGGCAGAGGTAGAAAAAGAAAATTAAGCAGACTCCACAGTCAGCATGGAACCCAGCACAGGGCTTGAGCCCATGATCTGAGCCGAAATCAAACCAGATGCTTACCCTATTGAGCAACTCCCTGACTGTTATCTTTTAACTTAACTCTGTTCATACTTTTAGATATGCAAACAAGAAATCACTGCTGTTTAAATTACATTCAGATATCCTGAGGAACATGTTTGAACAAATTTTTATCCTTATCAAAAAAGGCTTTCAATGGATATTCTCTTGTTTGCTTAAAATGTGTATGAGATTACCTGGCATTTAAATAGTACACAGTTTAGAGTAGGAAGAGAGGATTAAAAGGGTGAAATAGCTTTTTAAAAATTTTATAGAGAGGATTAAAAGACTCATTTCATTAAAAAAAAATCATTGGATGGTACCTAATGGCTTGAAGTGTACCAGAGCACTCTCTGGTACTATAAATGTATGAAAACTCTTAAATTATAAACACAATGTGACTGTTCCCAGAGAATAACCATGAAATGCCATTTCAACCCCTGAGAAGAATGTAACTGAATAAACTTTCGCAAACTCAGTATTTTAGGACATTTTTGTTTTAGCGCCTACTCATTGCTAGGTACTTTATGTTGAGAATCAGTGTGTTGAGTGACAAATAATAATAACATAATCTTGCCTTCTGGAGCTTCTGTTCTAATAGGAGAAAGAGATGCATGACAGGCAATTTTAATGTACTGTAGTGAACGCTGTGGCGAAGGTCTGTACACAAGACCGGGTGTACAGCTGGGGGCAGTAAAAGAGAACGATGTGAGGGGCAGGGTCCTCTCATGCCCCTTCTGTCACACCATGTAGAGGCGAGGTCTCTGGTCTCAGCAGTAGGTGGTCCTACACCTCGACATGGGCAGGCTGTGGTGGATGCCTTGGACTCTGATGTCAGCTCCTCCAATTGCTTGTGCCTTTAGGCAAGTTACTTAACCTCTCTGTTTCTTCCTCTGTGAGTTAGCAATAGAAGTAAACATACCTGCCTCACAAGCAGTTATGATGACCAGAAAGGATAACTATTTGAATGAGCTTTGTAAACAGGGAAACAGCATCTAGATGTTAATTGTTAACATTCTTGGCACTTACTTTCTGACTTTCAGCTACTTACTTAACCCTTATATGTGCTGAATTTTATCATGTGTAAATAGTTTCTTTGATACAGGATTATTGTAAGGATTAAATGAATTAAAATGTGTAAAGCCTCTAAAACAGTATCTAGACATAGTAAAAATTGGTCACTATTTTAATTATTATTCTTGTAGCACAAAAGGTAGACCCTCCCTCTCTGTGATTCTGGTGGAAGATTTTTGGCATAGTCACTTTACAGTGCTCTTGACATTTTTAAGATTCCACAGAGTTTTAATGGCCTAATAAAAGTGGGCTATTATAAATAAGCTTCCAGAATTGAATTAATGGACTAACTCCAGGTATGAACAAAAGAGGTGAGCAGGTGCGCTATATCAATTCACAGTGAATTGTTTGGAAATGTCACATTCTGGTATTCAGATCATACTCTGCATTGGCTGCAAATGTTTGTTTAATGAACAGTAATTAAGATGCTGCCCTTTTGACAGTCGTTAATAAATCATTAATTAAAAATCCCAGTCTGGAGTGTCTGCTGCTGTTCCCTTAGATGGGTGGCCACTTAGAGAAGACTTTACTTTCTTGTGAGATCTATATGGTGTCACTGTCAGCTTCCTTTGGTCCTTTTTCCAAAGAAAAAAGTAATATCTGTACCTACTTTGTTTAGATAGCTTCAGCAAACTGAGTAGCCATTTCTGATACCTTGTCTTTTTTTAGTGAATTATAATCCTTCCTCTTTGATTTCTCCTTGGGACATACTTTAATTTCCCTCCCCTTTGGGATATCTAATAGAATGCTTTATTTCATCTGAATTTCACTGGATCCTCACATTGGATGTGTGAAGGAAAATAGGTTTATCATAACAATACAACACAGTAACATAATATTACTTATGTTTAATATTACGTATGTTAATATACACACATTATTGCATTTAAGTCATTTAAGAACATTGTGAGACATCCCCATGCAATTTTTTGCTTTAACTGAATGTTTAGGGATGCCTGACTGGCTCAGTTGGTAGAGCAAAGCAAAATGATTCTTGACCTTGGGGTCTTGAGTTCAAGCCCCACATTGAGTGTAGAGCTTACTTAAAAGACAGACAACCAAATAAAAACAACAACAAAACCTGGAGGTTTTTGCACAGTAAAGATTCTGTCATCTGTTTAATGGGAAGGGAGCTATTGGAAATTATGGGGAGTAGTGTGGCTGGAGTCCTCCAAACTCTCCCTCTAGGTCATGCCCCTTTCCCTATCCAGTACCAGAAAAATCTACCATGAGAAAGGAGTCCTTTGGATTAAATCTTTGTATCTTTGGGAGGCCCTGCTTAAAATGCGAATTCCCATGAAGGAGTGACTGATTAAAAAGGAACTCAGTTAGGAAGTTATCCTCTTCTCTTCGAGAATGGAATGGAATGAAAGCTCAGATGACTTCTAATGGGAGAAGGAATAAAAAGGTGATGTAAGGTTCCTTCCTGGAGAATTTACTAGAGCTAGAAGTGGGATCCCAGAGAGGGAATATAGAGTGGGAAGGAAGAATGGGAAAGGGGGATGGGGACAAGGTAAATGATTAGTGAGGTCCCTTGTATTTACATCAGGATCCTAAATTATGAAGAAAAGTCCCTGTTTGGCTGTAATTTCTCCCTTAGCACTCTGTTTCTCTTTGGTCCTCCATTGTATGTTCCTGGGAGAACTCCTGAGCGCCAACCAGGGGCAGCAGGAGATGCTGCAGCTCTAGGACAGCAGCCAGCAGAGCCATTCCTGAGTTGTCTTGTAGGCGTAGGAAACCAGGCAGTAGATGTTATCCCTGGAATGTCAGCCGTTGAAGTAAGTGGGGTGTGTGTATACTTTCACACCAGAATACTCTCACAATCCCTGGGCTGGAGAGATGTTAATGAAGTTAAGAAAAGACAGACCAGGGCGCCTGGGTGGCTCAGTAGGTTGGGCCTCTGACTTCGGCTCAGGTCAGATCTTACGCTCGTGGGTTTGAGCCCCGCGTCAGGCTCTGTGCTGACAGCCAGCTCAGAGCCTGGAGCTTGCTTCCGGTTCTGTGCCTCCTTCTCTCTCTGCCCCTCCCCCTCTCATGCTCTGTCTCTCTCTGTATCAAAAATAAAATAAAACATTAAAAAAAATTTATAAAAAAAAAAGAAAAGACAGACCATGGTTAATCTCTGAGCTCTGTAGTTTAGAATCAAAGAGAGAACTCAGTCTGTAACTGAGAATATTGTATGTACATGTCCTCTAGAATCTAAATTGGGAACTTGTAGTAAAACATAGAAATGAGTTTACTATCTCGTATACTGATTATTTCATCTGATAGAGTTTAAAATTTGTGTTACTTGATAAAAGTTGGAGTCAGTTTGCATTAGAGGCACAGGATATCTTGCCAGGAAACTCCAAGCAAAACAAAAAGCAGTTTGGAAGTCAAGAAATATCTTCTACTTTAAGACTCACTGCTGGAGAGTGCTCCATCCCCATTAAGAATAGAAGATAAAAATCTCATGATTTTCATTAAACTGCATTCTTAATATAACGTCAGGCCAGAGGCAACTAGTCTCTGTGACTTATTTTGCCCAATCTTTAAACATGGATCATGATAACTGCCTCTTTGGGTGGTTATAAGGATTAAATGAGACAATCTGGTGGAGGTATTAAGTAAACGGCCTTGAATTAAGACTCTCCCACTTGTTAGCGGTGTGGGAAACCTAAATGTCATTGAGCTACAGGTGCCTCAGCCATTAAAGCCCTGGTTGTGGGACGCGCTTAATAAAAGGATATACATCTTGGCATGCAGTAAGTGGGCGTGGCATTTGGATATGGATTTTTTTTTGTCCAGGTTAGTGTTAAATTGGAAATAGTTGCTAACATTTAAGTGTCAGAAGAAATCGGGATTTCAGAAATCACAAGATCTGGCAACCTTACACCTGGATCTCCGGCCGGCTATATTCCTCGGGCTGTGTGTCTACAAGCCTCTTTGGGTGATCAGTGCTCCCTCCTGACGTATACCTTCCCTGTTCACCTACTTATGCTGGGTAGCTGATCCTGTAGGCATCTTTTGTTTTTCCTAGAGTTGGAGGTTTCAGTTAGAAAACATGTAGCGCTGAGTGTGATATTTGCCTCACAACACCCGCTCAGTAAATGTTTCCCTTTTTCTCTATCAGACCCTGGTCATGTAGCAAAGAGAACCAGTTTTGATTCAGATGATTTCAGCCCTGAACTAGGTTCCGTCTTAGCTGCCTGACCAGGTGACCTGAGAAAGCCACTGAAGTACTCTGAGTCTTAGTGTTTCCCCAGGAAAAGTGGAGCATTTGGACCATCCGATTCTGAGTTTCTTCCAGTGGTGAACTTCCTGAAATGAGGCATACACCACACTTAAACTTTCACAAGGTGTTTCAATAAATTTTGTATCGTATCCTCTGAATAAAATGGTGAAGTATGGATGGTAAGGACAGGTGAATTAGAAAGTGACCAAAAAATAATGTTTTAAGTCACTGGTAATACCAATCTGGGAAGCTGAAGGAGTGAGTGTTTTAGCCCTGTGCTGTGGAAATTTTCGTTCTTTATTTGGATAAAGCTTTTGAGGACAGGTCCCATCAATGTCATAGTTCAGAAGGTGAAGTTAGGGGCAGTAGTCATTTGCTGGATGACAGGCCCAGGATGGAAAGATACCTCCACAGAATGGAGCAGTGGACCATAATTGAACAATGATAGATGTGCAGTGCTGTCATTTGAGATTGAAAAACTAATTGCACAAGTAAAGATGGGAAAGGAAACATTTTAAGAGTAGATAAGAAAGAGCTGGGGTTTTGGTTGGAATGCTCAACTTCAAGGGCTATCCATGGCCAGCACTGTTACGTAGAGAAAACATTAGAATCTTTAAAAAAAAATTTTTTTTTAATTTTATTTTTGAGAGACAGACACAATGTGAGCAGGGAGGGTCAGAGAGAGAGGGAGACAGAGAATCTGAAGCAGGCTCCAGGCTCTGAGTTGTCCCACACAACCTGATGTGGGGCTTGAACTTTGAACTGGCTCCAACTCCCAAATCATGAATTGACCTGAGCCAAAGTAGGACACTTAACCTATTGAGCCACCCAGGTGCCTCTTCAGTTACTGATTTCTCGTTTGATAGGATTATAGTCAGAGACTATACTCTTAAAATTGCAGTTCTTTTAAATTTGTTACGGTTTGTTTTATGAGTGTTTGTTTAGGAGAGTTTGATTATAATGAATCTTAGTGAATATCTGTCTGAGCATGTTATAGCAATGTGTATTCTGCTTTGTTGGCTGCTGTGTTCTATGTCAATTAGATCCTGTTGGCTTATGTATTGTTCAGTTCTCCTGTATCTCTGCTAATTTTCTATCTAGTGGTTCTGTCAGTTGCTGAGTGTGGGATATTGAAATTCCCATGAGATGACTTTTTACAGTGTGCCTGGCCTGGTGCGCCCAGAGTGGTGAGTGTGGTATAGTTTAGAGCAGAGAAATGTTAATGGATTCATGATATTAGGTCTCCAGGTAATTGCCAAGCTGTTTAATGGAAAATGGCTATACCTCTTTATCATATGAGAAGATTGAACAAATGCAAAGAAGCTGTATAGAAAGAATATTCGGCTTCTTATAGGGGAAGTGTTATTATCCTATAACTTTCCATGAATTTCATATCTGAGTCTGTCACTATTAGCCCTCTGGGGTTTATAGAAATACTATCATGACTCTGTTCCTCTTGTGGCTAAATACACAAGCTTGAATACCAGAACCTCCAATTCCTTCTTTGTAAAATGAATTGGGTAGGTTAGGTTTCTGGTTTTTAGTGACTTTCAGTCAGATACAGACTCAATATTTGGCCCTCTTTCTTGGCATGTAAGCACATAGAATGAACATGTTTTCACATTTCACAGCAGCACATGTGAAATTCTATGCTTTCTGTTCTTTGGCCAAATCCTTTCTTAATACACCTCTTGGGGGGGATATATTCTAAACAAAAGAGAAAAGTTACATGTTAAGTGACCAAAAAATAGCCTCAGCCTTTGTACCTTAACAAAGCAGTCATTCTTAAAAATCATATTTTATTTCTCCATGACTCATTTTCCTGAGAAAGTTGTCACCTTTCTTGGGCTCTTCCCCCCACCCTTGGGGTTAAGAGAAACAAAAGCAGCTAAGTATCTGTTGGTATCAAGAAAGATATAAAAATATGTTCTCTGAAACATTAATATTTTGTAATAACCAGAGCAGGGCAGTGTCACTGTTTTACTTGTGTTTCTTTTAAATAACATACTTTGGAGGAAAAAAAATAAGCTGAATATTGATTGATCTTTTAGCCAGTGATTTTAATATAGAATAGTTATGTTGCCTGTGATGATTTTTATATTGAGATTTATTTCCCTATAGATTTTTTCCCCATTCTCAATTTAGTTGTGTTTCTTTTTTTACTGTAATAATGCTTTTTGGTTTTGCTTATGGGGTGTTTTTTGTTTTGTTTTTTTGCTTTCCTATATTGTATGGGCTAAATTTAGTTTTTCATTATTTCCCTTTCATTGGATTGTGTGCATTTTATTTGTCAGACTTAAATTTTAATGTATATATTCTGATTCATTTTATAAAACATGAATCTAGCTTCCAGCAAAGCTTGTGAGTCAAAGAAGTAGGGATTTATTCTGGTGTCAAAAAACATGACCACTCAGGGGTTTGGAATACAGATTTTTGTTGTTTTGTGACTGTCATCTGGCGTAGCTACTTGTTACTCTCACAGTTCCTGTTAACTCTTATTAATGGTCTTGGGGAATGATCCATCCCAGAAATGTGAAGGCTGGTGTAAATCCACTGCAGGATGATTGAATGCCTGCCTCGGCCCTGCAGACCTACTGTTCATGGAGCTGCAATTAAAGGGAAGATGCTGCCAGTGACTGAACTCTGGTTGCAAAACAAAAAACAACAGCAAGCAATCAAAAGTAAACATAGATCTTTCTTACGAAAACCAGAGTAGCTATTGGAATAGCATGAATTACAGACTTGCCATTTCATTAGTGGATTGAACTTTTTTCCTCCCTACGTGTGGAGAGAGTCACTCACTCCTCCGATCACTATGTCTTGGTTGTCACCACCAAGACAGTTTTAAATGAAACAATGCTAAGGATGAAAAATACTGAAACAGAAATGTCATTTTTTAAAACTATATTGGTCCTTTGGAAATGGTTTTTGGTTTTAGCTTTGCTGTATTCATGCTCAAAAGTTGTCATTGAGTGTGACCAAATGAGGTTGCCAGCCACGAAAGGAACAGCTGTTGGGAGTGCTATTAGGCTTAAACCTCTGATTAAAACACTGGCATTGTTTTTCTAATTTCCTTTGGGTAAAAATGGAATTCCCATGTTAGCAAAGTGGGCTTCCTGTTAGTATTTCTCTTACTATATGTGGCATCCAGAAATGTGTTGATGAAAAACAAAATCAAATCAAAGCAATTGTGATGTGGAATTTGGATCAGACTTCTGGAATTTTCAATTCTTGCCTTGATTTGTGCTACTCTGAGATGCATGCGCAACTCTGTATGTCTTTGCTTTAGCTTGTTGCTTTTAAAAGATGAAAATCAGGGGCTCCTGGGTGGCTCAGTCAGTTAAACGGCCCTCTTAGGCTCAGGTCAGGAACTTGCCATCTGTGAGATTAAGCCCCACGTTGGGCTCTATGCTGACAGCTCAGAGCCTTGAGCCTGCTTCGGATTCTGAGTCTCCTTCTCTCTCTCTGCCCCTCCCCCACTCACACTCTGTCTCTCTGTCTCCCAAAAATGAATAAACGTTAAAAATTTTTAAAAAGATGAAGCTCATAATGAGCTTGAACTCATGGTTGTGAAAGAGTTGGAACTGAAAAAGGCAAAGTTCTGCATCTGAAGGCGTTATATATGACAGTATATGACAGCTTTATGAGATAAAATTTATTTTACAAAGGGAAAGTGACATTGACTCTATGATTGTATAGAATATTCAAAAGCACTGCTTGGAAAGAGTTAGGAAATGTTTTCCAGCTACATCTGCACCCAATCTTTATTCTTAACCCCTTTTATTTTCCCTTTAATTGCTTCACCTATCCTGGAAAACATGAGATTTATTGAATACACACAGGAGATTTAAGATTACTTTGATGGAAAAAAAAAGTTTGTATTTCTTTGCATTGATTGTATTTTAAAGAAATGGATCATTTTAAGTAACTTTATTTTGAAATGTCAACGTTATAGGAAAGTTCCATGGTTAGCATAAAAACTGTACACTTTATCCAGATTTGCCAGGGTTTTACTCTTTACCCCATTGGCTTTGTCATTACTCTTTCCCTCTTGTAAATATAATGTTGTTTTCTGAAGTATTTGAGAGTTAGTTGTAGACTAATTCTTAAATGCTTTAATCCATAGATCCTAAGAACTAGGACATTTTCTTACATAATCATAGTACAATGATAAAAATCAGTACATTTTATATCCAGTCCACAGTCTGATTTTAAATTTTGTCAGTTGTCCCAATAATGACTTTCTATAGTATTTTCCCCCATCCTGAGTCCAGGGTCTGTTTGTGTGGTGAGTATTTGGTTTTCATGTCTCTTTAGTTCCTTTGAATTTGGAACCATTCCTCATTCTTATTTATTATTTCATGACCTTGATATTTTTGAACAGTACAGGAAAATTATTTCATAGAATGTATCTTAACTAAGATTAGTCTGTTTCTTTATATTGTATTCCAGGATTTGTTTGCTTGTTTACTAACTCACTCATTTACATTTATTATGGATTTATTCAGTGGTTTATAAGCTGCTGTTGTTTCCAGCCTTTATTTTGATGTTCGCTTTGTCCTAAATTTGGTCAGTGGATGCTCCTTCAAGCTGGCTCTTTAGCCTTCGCTGTGTCCCATCATACCTTGAGTATTTTCTTACTCTCAGGCACAGCATGAAGGCTCAGCCTGGTTTTGTACTTTACCTACTTCAGTACTGAAACTGACCAGTTCACCAAGCAACTCTGGGTCCTTTCAGTGGAGAATAGTATTTAGATCTTGGTGCTATGTGTGCTCATTGCTACCAGGGTGTCATGACTTTTGTGTCTTCTTGGAAGCAACAGAAAGCAAGGGATGAAGGAAGAAAACATATATATACACTGCATATAAGTGTGTGTGTACATATATACACATAGTGTATGTATCTGTTTGTCCATCCATCCATTGCAAACCATGAGTTCACACCGATACTTTCAATTTCAGTCCAGTACCACAGGGTTCTGTCTAGTATTCCCTTTTTCCTTATTTGTAACTCATTTCATCGTCTGTGAAAAACTTGGCTTCTCTTATCCTCAATATACCTATTTGCTCAATCAAAAAAAATAAAAATAAAAACAGAATTTCTAATCTATACAACTGTGAAAAAGAAACCTCATCATTAGAGTTCAATATTTGCTTATAGTTCATTTTGTCTTTAGAGTTGAGGCTATGTAGTCAAAATACTGCATTCAAAAGATATGTGGGCTAGTTCCTTCTTTCTTCAATGTGATTATGTTCTGTATTTGACATACTGTTGGTTCATATGTTTCTGTTGTATTCCATTTTAGGATCCATCTATTCATGCTTGTTGGTCTTATTTATTTGAGTATGTAAAACATTAATATAGATTTGAAAGTGAAAGATATGCTCAGAAATGTAACTCCAATTCTTTCCACCCTGTTCCCATCCTAGTTCCTAGTACTTATAGGTAACTAGCATTATTAGTTTCTGGTTTATACGTCTCTTAGTTCTTTTGCAAAGATATGCAGGTATACATATATTTATTTTTCCCATTTTTTTATACACAAAGCATAACATACATTATGTATTTTTCAGCTTTGCTGTTTTCACTGAACAGTATATTCTGGATGTCATTACATATGTTTCCATAGAGATTGTCTTCATTCTTCTTTACAGTGACATAGTATCCTTTGTCTGGGTACTATATAGTTTATTCAGCCAATTTTCTAATGTTGGTATTCATATTGTTTCTGATATTTCACCATCAGACACATTGCTGCAGTAGATATCTAATGCATCTTTATTTTCATAATGTTGGAGGTGTATATTTAGGGTAGATTCCTAGAAATGACACTGTAAGGACAAAAGGTATACATACATGTAATTTTGTTAGATACTGTCAAATTTTCCTCCATAAGTACTGTAGCAAGGTGTGAGAGGGCCTTTCTTCTCAGTCTTGATTAATACTCCATGGTGACATCTCTTTTTCAGTGTTTCTCTAGCTTGGATGGGGAGAAACAATTGTATTATGTCATTGACAGATTTTAATCTAATTTATTCTGCTTATTGGAATTGCAAATGGGCCATCAGCTGGCACTTCCTCTGTTTTCCCAACTTCAACTGTATCTTTATTCCAGTTTAATTTGAAAAGTAAAGTTATGGAGTCAGATTTTATTCCTTTCTTACCTACTCAAAACAATGGGACTTCTGTATACGTCAGTGGTTATCAAACTTTGGTGGACATCAGCATCAGCTAGAAGATTTGTTAAAACACCAGTTAGTGGGCCCATAGCCAGAGGTTCTGATCCAGGAGGTCTGGGGTGAAGCCAGATCATTTGCATTTTTACAGTCCCAGGTGATGCTGCTTCTGCTGCTCTGGGGTCCACACTTTGAGAACCTGTTAATGGACTGGCTTATGGAGTATCTCGTGGAAGTTGTTAGTTTACAGTTGTAGTTTATGGACTGACCACTTACTTGAGTGATTGTATAGGACTGATGTCATCATGTCTGAACTGCTGAAGAGACAAGTTACTGTATAGATCTTCAGATTTTAGTCCTACAAGGTGATAGAATAGTCTAAGTCATTGGTTTATTCATCATTCAGTCATCAAATTTCTTGACTTTCAACTATATTTTCCAGGCAGTAAAAAGGCTTCTATTTTACATACTGAGGCATTTCTTAAGACAAATTAAATATATTTTCTGAGATCTTACATTTTCAAAACAAAAGCCTCAACTTCATGAATAACCTTGACGTTTCTGTGCCTCTTTTTGCACATAATTGACTTTTACCATAGTGGAACTGAAAGTTGAAGCTGAAATTTAGTTTCATAAACTTAATAATGACCTTTACAACTGATAATGACATCTTGGTTGCCTTGCGATAACAAGCCTTTGGTTGAAGCACTATTCTTGAGGTATTTATCTTGTCTCCTGACAACAGTGTTACCTCATCAGTGGTAGTTACCCATCCCTTGACTGAACTGAATCTTTCATTTCCATTAATCCCATGTAGGTCAGTGTAGAATTGCCTGGGGTACCCACTGACTAATGTCAGAGTGTAGTATATTCTAAGAAACCAAAGTCTCAAACTGACCTCTGCAATCTTATGTTTTATTTTGCCCTACGTTTACTCTGGCATGTGAAATACAATTATTGAAAATGCAGATACTGAATTTGCTGATTTTCTTGTCAAGATGATATATAAAAGTTTGTGGCTTGGCAATAGTTAAAATTGGGAGCAGAGAAGGAAAATTTGAGAAATCTTGGTTTCTAAGCAACTGAATGCATAATATCAGTTCCTTGTACCACTTGCCTAATGTTAAGATGACTGAAGTGTTAATAATTCATTGAATGGAGACTAAAACAGCCATCAGAGTCAGCTGAATTCTAAGCTATTTGACTTGAGCTCATTATGGTCCAATTAGTGAATAGGATGGCTATTTCTCCAAGGAAAGGAGCCCAGATACAATCTCTGCCATGTCTGTGGATCTTGAAAATTAGTTGGACTTAAACAAGCATTTAGTTTTCAAACTTTAATTTAGAGAATGTGGGAATCTTGGGTGACAACCCATCAGGAGTTGAATGAGCTGCAACGGAGCCTTTGTTTCTCTCTCTTTATCCCCCCTAATACAGAGGACCTGAGGAATGATTATTTTTATAAAGGAATGCAAGGAGTAATATGCCTTATATTCATCAAACTCTTTAATAACTTTCACTTCTAATTCTACTGGTGATATTCCTCTTTTCACTCTAGAAGCTTTCCCTGATTGATTTTATCTCTGCTCATAGTTTTAATTCTTAGACTTATGCAGATGATGCCTTAGCTTTATTCTCATTCTTGAGAGTTCAGTCTTGTATATTCCAGTACATTCTGGGCATCTTAACTATCTATGAATCAAACTCAAAATGTCCTACCAGGACATTGATCACCAACAGGATGAAGTCCAGACTCCTTTGCTTGACCTAGTAGCCTACTATGATCTCACTTGCTTCTCCATCTGGATATCTGGACTTTCTCCACACATACTTTAAAATGCAGCCGTTTGGAACTGCTTTTAGTTCCCTAAAGACACCATGATATTTCATGCATTCCACTCGTGATTATGCTGGTCTGTCTTACTGACCTTTGTGCCCCTTTTCATTCTTTTGCTTTCAGGACTTTGCTCTGGCTCCTCTAGAATGCCTTTTTTGACTTCTCTTGCTCACCTACTAGCTTTATGACTGTTGATCTTTCTCTGTGGTCTCCATAGGGCACCCTGTATATGTCTCTGTGGCAGAATCTCATCTACCTTACTGAATTCATCTTTAAGTTCCTTGATTGGAGGATCTCTGTTTTATTTCTCCTCATATTCCTCTTGGTCATTATGGCTCTTGAAATCATTATGAATTGATGTATGCATTTGCTTATGAAGATATGCAGAATTAACTAGATAATGGTAGCAAGAATTGTCTTTGCCTTTCCTTTTCAGTGCCAGTGAATGAGAGGTGGTGACTTTTTTTTTTTATTAACTTAGGTATCTATTGCTGCACAACAAAACATTCTAAAACTTACTGCTTAAAACAACAGAATTTCATCCGCTTACCGTTAGAAGAATAATGGAATCCTAATTGAGTTGGGCTAAGCTGGGTGTTTCTTCTTTTGGTCTTGTCTTGGGTCAGTCGTGTGTTCATTCATCTGGTGGCTTAACTGGAGATGGATGGCCCACCACAGCCTCGCTCACATGTCTGGCACTTTGTTGTTGGCACTCAGCTCTGCCCGTCTCTCATCCTCATGGGCCCTGGCTCAGGCTTCTTTACACGGCGGTCTCAGAGCTGCGCGGAAGTGAGGGCACAAATTGCAGGCCCAGAAATTGCATAGTGGCAATTCTTTCACATATTTAGCTCAAAGCAAGTTAGTAGGCCAGTCCAGATTGAAGGTGTGGGAAAGTAGATTCCATTCTTGATGAGAAGAGCAGACATGTGACACTATAAAGTAATGTGCATGCAGGTATGGAAGAATTTGTGACTTTTTTAACCATCATCACAGTATTGCTTGTTAGAACTGGACTGACTTCTCTACTTCTTAAGTTCTTTTTGCACATTATATTATTGCAGTGGTCTTCCATATTTTCCATTTTGTATGCCTTCCTTCTTTAGGTGATTTTATTTTTTTGCATTTAGGAAGAACATGATATACATTTGTATCACCCGTAGTGCACCATACTACTTAATTGGCAGAGGTTTGATAAATACTTATGGAGTGAATTATCCTTTTTTTTCAGTTAAGAAATATTCCAAGTATAGTTAGCCTTTGACCAGTATGA
The DNA here is from genome assembly GCF_006229205.1 of Suricata suricatta. NCBI lineage: Eukaryota > Metazoa > Chordata > Mammalia > Carnivora > Herpestidae > Suricata > Suricata suricatta. Next base: position 50,091,285 of record NC_043712.1, on the reverse strand, counting down.
GGATTAGGGGTACTGACCCCTCATGTAATAAAAAATCCATATATGACTTTTGACTCCCCCAAAACTTAACTACTAATAGTCTACTGTTTACTGGTTACCCAAGTAGTCAATTAACATATATTTTATATGTGGTGTGTATTATATACTATATTCTTACAATAAACTAAGCTAGAGAAAAGAAAACATTAAGAAAATCATAAGAAAATACATTTATAGTCCTGTATTGAAAAAAGAAAAAGTTCTGGGAGTGGACCGGTGCACGGTTCAAACCTGTTGCTCAAGGGTCAACTCTATACAGAAAAGTAAAAGAATAAAATAAACATCTATCTACTTATGATGTGAACATCTTTCCTGAGCTAGACATAGTGCCATGAACTGGTAACTAAAATAACATTGCCTTCTCAGTTACATTGTGAGTTATAAGTTGTTGTTGGTTGATCTGAGCTTTTACAACTATTTGTAACCTTGTTTCAAAGGTAGAATGAATTCTAAATTTCAAATATTCTGCCTTTGCAAATTTAGTTGAATCATTATTTGGGGATTGCATTAAAAGCCAAGGAAGTATCCCTGCTTATGAATATTATGAGCATCTGGGTAATGTCAGTATCGATTTGAAAAGAATGAGCTCATTACAGATTTCTTTGAGTTTGGACAGAGGTTATTTTTTTCCCCCTGGAATTTCAGAATTCTTTGTTATAAGAGAGGGAGGAGTGGATAAAGGTGCTTCTGGTACTGTTGTTATCAGTCATAATACCTTGTTACAAATCCTAAAGCTTTGACTTGCATATTGGATTTGCTTCATGGTTCGCTTTTCCCAGAGTACTTAGAAGCTGTGAGTGTGTGATATAAAAGGAGCTGTAGAGTGAGAAAAGGCAAAAGGTTTGGTTAGAACAACAGGGAGAAACATTCCAGTGTAGGGAGTGTGGATACTCTTCAATTCACTTTGCCCTGTGTTCTATCTGAAGAGCTGAAATCCCTGCTGTTAGTCTTAATTCCTGATCTTAGTCTTTGGTGCCTGCCCACCCCCCCCCCTTTTTTTTTGCTTTCCTTTCACCTGATTTTACTACAGAAATACTTAAACCTCTAGAATAGGGAGATTTTTTTCCCCAAAATTTTGAAAACTATATCACAGATCTCATTACATTTTCTTCTTTAATACATAGTTGTGCATCTCTAAAAGTATTATATTCCTACATTGCCTCACACCTCAGGTTTGTCCTCTAAAATGATGATACCTATTCATTGAGTAAATAGGGCATGGTTAAGAAGGCCTGAGACAGAACAGATGTTTCCCTCATTCAGTTTTAAATCTTTTCTGATTTCCTTTCTGTCCTTTAAAATTTCTCATATTCCTTTTCTCTTTTCCACACTTCTGCCTCCTGTTTCTTCCTTGAGTCCTCTTATTGGCATTCTGCCCTATGTGCCAAACAAATATCTTAGCTCCTCTGTCTTGATTCCTCCCCAGAGTGACTGGTGGAGGCCCCTGTAGCCCCAGGGCTGCCCGAGGGGTCCCAGGCCAGTCCCCAAGTGGAAGCATTCAGGGAGGGCCTCCTGTTCTTCACTCACTTTCTGTCATCCCTGTGGAGTTCAGGGTTTCTGCAGGGGTGAACACAAGCTTCTGTCTAAAAATGCCCCACGTTTAAGTTCTGACGTACTCCCTGTGCAGATTTTATTAAAAACATTTTTTTTCTTCTTTAAGGATAAATCTCTGCCCACCTGTTCATTGTTATCTCCTTTTTGATCATATTTTCTGAATAATCTTGTTTTTGCCTCAAGTTTGACTCATACATACAACATGATTTGGATAATTTTTCAGCGATGCAGGGCTCTGATGTTGGGAAGGTGATATTTCAATATTGATTTTTCTAGTGAATGTTTTGAAATATTATCAGTTGGAAGCTTTTTAGCAGTTTGTAAGTTTCCACCAAGTATTTATTTGGGGGTCTACACTGATTTCCTTAATGTGTCAAATGCATGAGTTATTATTTCACACAAGTCGCACCAAATCTCTTAGCCATTCTTGCTTCCACACACTTCAAAGGAATCCAAAAGTGACAGCACTAGGGAAAAATAGGTAGAAACTTATGATGGAAAGTACCACAACCATTTTTAGGACATGCTGTGTTACTCTTAAGCATAGAATTGAAGAAGGTATGTGGTAAAAAAAAAAAAAAATCCTAATCTAATTAGTACAGGCTTGGAAGCCTCTACCGTAGGAACAGTGAGTGGCACCCTTGTAATATTACCAATTAATGCTTGTATTTTTTGATTCTGTTTTAATTTGTTCCCATTGTGTTATCCTCTTCTAGCTTACCTGAAAAAATATGCGCACATTTCTCTACCTGCTCTAGGCTTTCCTGTGGTGCACCATGTGTCTCTAGGAGATCTGTTGACTCCGAGGTGAGGACAAATGGGAGATAGGTTTCTCCTTTGAAAAACCCATTCCATTTGGTTACAATAAATTCTAAGAGGTAGCATTTTAACTAGAGTCCCAAGCTCTTGCCGACATAATTGTAGTTAACAAGTTGGCATAATAAATGTGCATTTGTGTGTTTGAAGTGCCAGAACCTTTCATGTTAACAAAAACAAACCAAAACTCCTAAGAACAGGCTTTTGCTAAGATGTAGAAAGCGGGAAAGGGTATTGCCCCTGTGCTTACAGCAGTAAAAAGCCACAGGGCGCCTGGGTGGTTCAGTTGGTTAAGCATCTGACTTAGGCTCAGGTCATGATCTCGTGGTTCTGGAGTTTGAGCCCCGTGTTGGGCTCTGTGCTGACAGCTCAGAACCTAGAGCCTGCTTTGGGTTCTGTGTCTCCTTTTCCCTCTGCCCCTTCCCTGCTTGTACTGTCTCTATCTCTCTCTAAAAAATAGATAAAACATTAAAATAAATGTAAAAAAACAGTCAAAAGCTAGGTAATCCACACAAAATCATAACTTTTTTGAATCCATCAGAGAATTTAAGTCACAAATTCTCCACAAGAGAATTTAAGCCAGCTAGCCTGAAATCTAAGGAAAGTCATACTTCTCTAAGTAGAAACTGGATGAGATGCTTGCTTACCTAGGGGAATGCTGGATGCCATAAAAATTGGTAAAAAGAATTCTGCCAAAATGTTCTTTAAAAGTGTTAAAAGCTGAATGCATGGTAGCATGGGAGTGGCAGCTGAGAAGAGAATATACACCTCTTAGACCTCTTCTCCGCAGACCGCACCTGGTGCTCATGGGGAAGACTGGGGGCAGGTCAGGTGACTGAACAAAGCCTCCTTTGTGGATCAGCCCTTGAAGGAGGTGAATAGCAACCACGCAAGAGAGGAAGGAAGTTCTTCTCTCTCTATCCTTATGGGGGAACAAAAGCCTCAAGCTCTTGGGGGAAGAATAGCAAAATTTGTAGCCTCAGGGCACAGGTGATGATTTGTTGCCTCTGGGGCACTGGAACCGGAAAAAAACCCTCTACCTCTGGAGGAGGGGTGGGAAAATATTCTCCACTTGGCCTTTAGAGCCACTAACATTAGGGGAAGAGCAAGATCACTCTGAAGACCCTCCTCCCAGATATACAAATCCTGCCTAAAACTGAGGCTGAACTGGAACAAGAGTATGTCTTCTCTCTCTCTCTCTCTCTCTCACACACACACAGACACATATGCACACGCCCACAAACACCAGGTTAATGAGTATTGTAACAACTGACAGTAGTCTGCTGCTGGGAAAGGGAAAGAATGTGGGGAAAGACACTATTTGTGGTACAGACAATAAAGGGAAGATGGAAAGCTAAAGGTACAGCAGATAGAAAAATTATCTGACACACCAGCCCCACTTTAATCACAGGGTAACAAGAGCCATATGAAGCCTATAATGTGCAGAGGGTAACCATAGCAACAATAAAACCCATCCCAGTCTCATCTCCTGTGTAGACTGAATCATCTCCCCACACTTAAGGTTAGCAAAGAAGAGATGTACATTTCCAGATATAAATATACTTCAGTCTCTGTGTTCTACATAGGATGTCTGACTTTCATCCAGTAATTACTGGGACACACATAGAAGCCAGGAAAAGCAAAGAAATAGAGCAATCAATAGAACCAGACTCAGGTTTGACCCAGATGTTACAACATCTGACAAATTAAAATAACTGTTATCATTAAATGTAAGCCTCATGGTAATGGCAAAGCAAAACCTATAGTAGATAACCAAAAGATAATGAGAAACGAATCTAAGCCTAGCAGTAGAGAAATTTATCAAACCACAGAGGCAGAAAGCAAGACAAGAAGGGACAGAAGATACAGCCAGAAAACAATTAAGAAAATGGCAATAAATACATACCTTTTTAGTAATTACTTTATGTGTAAGTGGACTAAATTCTTCAATAAAAAGATATTGGGTAGCTAAATGAATGAAAGAGCAAGACCCAGCTATATGTTGTGTACAAGAGACTCAGTTTGGGTATAAGGATACACACAGTCCGAAAGTGAAGGGACGGAAAATGATACTCCATGCAAATGGAAACCAAAAGAAATCTAGGGTAGCTATACTTACATCAGACAGAATGGACTTTAAAACCAAGACTGTAATAAGAGACAAAGAAGAGCATGGCCTAATGATAAAAAGGGCCAATCCAATTAAGTTATAAAGCATTTGTAAATATTTATTCATCTAGCATAGAAGCAGCTAAATCCATCAAGCAAATATTAACAGACCTAATGGGAAACAGGCAACAGGGCAATAACAGGGGAATTTAATACCCCTCTTACATCAATGGGTAGATCATCCAGACACAAAATTAAATAGACATCAGTTAAATTTTTTAAGGTTTTATTTAAATTACAGTTAGTGTACATTGTTATATTAGTTCCAGGTGTACAGTATAGGGATTCAGCAATTCCATCCCCGGGGCACATCACACCAAGCACACTCCTTAATCCCCACCACCTATTTAACCCAGCCCCTTCCACCCCACCTCCCTTCTGGGACCCATCAGTTTGTTCTCTATAGTTAGAGTCTGTTTCTTGGTTTGCCTCTTTCTCTTCTTTTTCCATTTGCTCATTTGTTTTGTTTCTTAAATTCCACATAAGTGAAACCAAAAGGTATTTGTGTTACTCTGACTTATTTCACTTAGCATTATACTTTCTAGCTCCATCCATATTGCTGCAAATGGCAAGATTTCATTCTTTATATGGCTAAGTAATATTTCATGGTGTGTGTGTGTGTGTGTGTGTGTGTGTGTACACACATACCACATCTTCATTATCCATTCATCTATTGATGGGTATTTGGGCTGTTTCCATAATTTGGCTATTATAAATAATGTTGCTATAAACATTAGGGTACATATATCCCTTTGAATTAACATTTTTTTATTCTTTGGGTAAATACCTAGTAGTGCCATTGCTGGATCGTAGGGTAGTTTCATTTTTAACTTCTTGAGGAAACTCCGTACTGTTTTTCAGAGTGAATGTACCAGTTTGAATTCCCACCAAGTGTGCACAAGTGTTTATTTCTCTCCACATGCTCACCAATACCTGTTGCTTCTTGTGTTGTTAATTTTAGCCATTCTGACAGGTGAAGTAGTATCTCATTATAATTTTTATTTGCATTTCTCTGGTGATAAGTGATCTTATCTAGATCTTTTCATGTATCTGTTAGCCATCTATGTGTCTTCTTTGGATAAATGTCTATTCATATCCTCTGCTAATTAAAAAACATTTTTTTAATGTTTATTTTTGAGACAGAGGGTACAAGCAGGGGAGGGACAGAGAGACAGAGGGAGGCACAGAATCTGAAGCAGGCTTCAGCCTCAGAGCTGTTAGCACAGAGCCCAATGGAAGCTTGAACCCATAAACCGTGAGATCATGACCTGAGCCGAAGTCGGGTGCTTAACCAACTGAACCACCCAGGCACCCCATGTCCTCTGTCTATTGTTAATTTTATTATTGGCTTTTTGGGTGTTGAGTTATATAAGTTTTTTATATGTTTTAAATACTAACCCTTGGGGCGCCTGGGTGGCTCAGTCGTTTAAGCGTCTGACTTCGGCTCAGGTTATGATCTCATGGTTCATGGTTCAAGCCCTGCATTGGGTTCTATGCTGACAGCGTGGATCCTGCTTAAAATTCTCTCCTTCTTTCTCTGTCCTACCCCATTCATGTTCTCCCCCCCAAAAATAAACAAATAAACTCAAAAAAAGAGAAAATGTCAGTTTTAAATGCCACATTAGACCAGATAGATTTATCAGATACATACAGAACATTTCATCCAAAAGTGGCAGAATTCACTTTGCAAGTGTACATGGGACATTCTCCAGGATAGACATATGTTAGGCCACATAACAAGTCTTAGTTTGAGAAGGTTTAAATTATATTAGGCATCTTTTCCAACTACAATGGAATGAAACTAGTTATCAATTTAAAGAAGAGAACTAGAAAATTTGCAAATGTGTAGAGATTAAACAACGTGCTATTGAACAACCAGTGAATCAATGAAAAAAAATCAAAGAACAACTTAGAAATACCTTGAGGCAAATGAAAATGGAAATACAAATTACCAAAACTTATGGGTTGCAAAAAAATCAGTTGTAAGAGGGAAAGTTCATAGTGCTAGATGCCCATCTCAAGAAGCAAAAAAAGTCCTCAAATAACCTAACTTTTTATCTCAGGGAACTGGAGAAAGAAGAAAAAAATGAAACCCGAAGACAATAGAAGAAAGGAAATAACAAAGATTAGAGGCAAAATAAATGAGAGACTAAGAAAACAATAGAAAAAAATCAGTGAAACTAAGAGCTGGTTTTTTGAATGAATAAACAAAACTGACCTTTAGTTACACACACCAAGAAAAAAAAAAGGATGCAAGTAGGTAAAATCAGAAAGAAAGATATTGTAACTAATGCCACAGAAATATAAAAGATTGATATAAATTCCTGAAAATGTACAAACTTTTCAAAGACTGAATCGTGAAGAAATAGAAAATCCCAGACTTTTGATGACCAACAGACACATGGAAAGATACTTAACATCATTAATCATGGAAATGAAAATCAAAGCTATATTGAGATGCCACCTTATCCCTGTCAGAATAGCTAAAATCAATAACAAATAGCAAGTGTTGGTGAGGATGTGGGGAAAAAGGAATTCTTGTGCACTGTTGATTGGAATGCAAATTGGTGTAGCCACTATGAAAAACAGTATGGAGATTCCTCAAAAAATTAAAAATATAGTTACCATATGATCCAGTAGTTCCACTGCTGAATACTTACCTGAATGAAATGAAAACACTGTTTCAAAAAATATCTATGAATCTCTGCTTATTGAAGCATTATTTATCCTGAAGCAACTCAAGTATCCATTGATAGGTCAAAAGATAGAGAAGATGTGATACACACACCACACACACACACACACACACACACACACACACACACACAGGTATATTACTCAGCAATAAAAAAAGAATGAAATCTTGGCATTTGCAACAACATGGTGTCACTTTACATACAAATGGGAAGATATTCCATGATCATGGATTGGAAAAACAAATATTATTAAAATGTCCATATTACCCAAAGCAATCTACAGATTTAATGCAATCCCTATCAGAATTAGAACAAATAATTCTAAAATTTGTGTGATCCACAAAAGACCCCTAATAGCAACAGAATCTTGAAGCTTGAAGGAAAAGCTGGAGGAACACAATTCCAGATTTTAAGTTATACTACCAAGCTGTAGTTAAACAGTATGGTACTGGCACAAAAAGGCACATAGGTCAATGGAACAGGATAGAAAGTTCAGAAATAAACCCATGACTGTATGGTCAATTAATCTTCAACAAAAGAAATAAGAAATATAATGGGAAAAAGACAGTCTCATCAAATGGTGCTGGGAAAAGTGGACAGTTACATGCAAAAAAAGAAAAGTGGACCACTTTCCTATGCCATACACAAAAATAACCTCAAAATGGATTAAGGACCTAGATGTAAGACCTGAAACCATAAAAGTCATAGAAGACAACATAGACAATAATTTCACTGACATAGGCAGTAGCAATATTTTTCTACTTAATGTCTCCTCAGGCAAGAGAAACAAGCAAAAATGAACAATTGGGAGTATATCAAAACAAAAAGTTTCTGCACAGCAAAGGAAACAATTAGCAAAACTAAAAGACAACCTATGGAATGGAAGATATTTGCAGATGGCATTCTGATAAGGGGTTAGTATCGAAAATATTTAAAGAACTTCTAAAATTCAACACCCCAAAATCAAATAATAGAATTAAAAATGAGTAGAAGACATGAACATATATTTCTCTAAAGAAGACATACAGATGGCCAACAGATATATGTAAAGATGAGCAACATCACTTATCATCAGGGAAATGCAAATCAAAACTACAACGAAATATTACATCACACCTGTCTTAATGGCTAAAATCAACAACTCAAGAAAAACAGGTATTGGGAGGATGTGGAGAAAAAGGAACCCTGTTGGTAGGAATGCAAACTGGTGTAGCCAGTGTGGAATACAGTGTGGAAGTTCCTCAAAACATTAAACATAGAATTATCATATGATCCAGTAATCACTGTGGCCTATTTACTAAAAAAATTCAAAAGTGCTAATGTAAAAGAATACTGTACCCCTGTGTTTATTACAGTATTATTTATAATAGCCAAGCTATAGAAGCAACCCACATGTCACTGATAGATAAATGGACAAAGAAGATAGGTATGTATGTGTATGTATTGTATGCATTGTGTCTGTCTATACACACATACAGATACATACATATACAGACACAATGGAATATTATTCAGCCATGAAAAAATTTAAATCTTACCATTTTCAATGACATGGGTAGGGTTAGAATATAATACAAAGTGAAATAAGTCAATCAGAGACAAATATTGTATAACTTCACTCATATGTAGAGCTTAAGAAACAAAACAAGTGAACAAAGGGGAAAACAAAAGAGAACAAGAAAACTTAATGTTAGAGAACAAACTAATGGCTACCAGAGAGGAGGTGAGTGGGCAGATGGGTGAAGTCGGTGATGGAAATTAAAGAGTATACTTAGCATGATGAATCTTGTATAATGTATAGAGTTGTCGAATCACTATATTGTACAACTGAAACTAATAGAACACTGTATGTTAACTATACTGGAATTAAAGTTGAAGATACACATTAAGTAGTTAGGAGTAGTAAGAATTGAAGGTATAAGCTAGTATTTTTTAATAGTTTATTTTCAAATTGATTTCCATGTAGTACCCAGTGCTTCTCCCCACAAGTGCCCCCCACCATGACCATCACCCCCTTCCCTCCCTCCCCCCTTCAGTCCATGATTCATTTTCAGTATTCAATAGTCTTTCATGATTTGTGTCCCTCACTCTCCCCAGCTCTCTTTCCCCCTTCCTCTCCCTATGGTCCTCTGTTAGGTTTCTCTTGTTAGACCTATGAGTGCAAACAAATGGTATCTGTCCTTCTCTGCCTGACTTATTTCACTTAGCATGACACCCTCAAGGTTCATCCACTTTGCTACAAATGGCCATATTTCATTCTTTCTCATTGCCATGTAGTACTCCATTGTGTATATATACCATATCTTCTTGATCCACTCATCAGGTGATGGACATTTAGGCTCTTTCCATGATTTGGCTATTGTTGACAGTGCTGCTATGAACATTGGGGTACATGTGCTCCTATGCATCAGCACTTCTGTATCCCTTGGCAAATCCCCAGCAGTGCTATTGTTGGGTCATAGGGGAGTTCTATTGGTAGTTTTTTGAGGAACCTCCACACTGTTTTCCAGAGCGGCTGCACCAGTTTACATTCCCACCAACAGAGTAGGAGGGTGCCCATTTCCCCACATCCTCGCCAGCATCTATAGTCTCTTGATTTGTTCATTTTAGCGACTCTGACCGGTGTGAAGTGGTATCTCAGTGGTTTTGATTTGTATTTATTTCCCTTATGCTGAGTGACAGTGAGCATCGTTTCATGTGCAGGTTGGCCATCTGGATGTCCTCTTTGGAGAAGTGTCTATTCAGGTCTTTTGCCCATTTCTTCACTGCATTATTCATTTTTCGTGTATGGAGTTTAGTGAGCTCCTTATATATTTTGGATACTAGCCCTTTATCTAATATGCCATTTGCCACTATCTTTTCCCATTCTGTCTGTTGCCTGTTAGTTTTTTTGATTGTTTCCTTTGCCTTGCAGAAGCTTTTTATCTTGATGAGGTCCCAGTAGTTCATTTTTGTTCTTGATTCCCTTACCTCTGGGGATGTGTTGAGGAAGAAATTGCTGTGATTGAGGTCTAGGAGGCTATTTCCTGCTTTCTCCTCAAGGGTTTTTATGGTTTACTGTCTCACATTCAGATCTTTTATCCATTTTGAGTTTATTTTTGTGAATGGTGTAAGAAAGTGGTCTAATTTCATTTTTCTACGTGTTGCTGTCCAGCTCTCCCAACACCATCTGTTGAAGAGGCTTTTTTCCATTGGACACTCTTTCCTGCATTGTCAAAGATTAATTGGCCATATACTTGTGGGTCCAGTTCTGGGTTCTCTATTTTATTCCATTGGTCCATGTGTCTGTTTTTGTGCCAATACCATATTGTTTTGATGATGACAGCTTTGTAGTAGAGGCTAAAGTCTGGGATTGTGATGCTCCCCGTTTTGGTTTTCTTTTTCAATATTACTTTGGCTATTCAGGTTTTTTTGTGGTTCCATAGGAATTTTAAGATAGTTTGTTCTAGCTTTGAGAAGACTGCTGGTGCAATTTTGATGGGGATTGCATTGAATGTGTAAATTGCTTTGGGTAATAATTACATTTTCACAATGTTTATTCTTTCGATCCATGAGCATGGAATGTTTTTCCATTTCTTGGTGTCTTCTTCAATTTCCTTGATAAGTCTTCTATAGTTTTCAGCATACAGATCTTTTACATCTTTGGTTAGGTTTATTACTAGGTATTTTATGGTTTTTCATGCAATTGTGAATGGGATCTGTTTCTTGATTTCTCTTTCTGTTGCTTCATTTTTGGTGTATAGGAATGCAACTGATTTCTGTACATTGATTTCGTACCCTGCAACCTACTGAATTCATTGATCAGTTCTAGAAGGCTTCTGGTGGAGTTGGTCGGGTTTTCCATGTAGAGTATCAGGTCATCTGCGTAAAGAGAAAGTTTGACTTCTTTGCCGATTCTGATGCCTCTTATTTTCTTTTGTTGTCTGATTGCTGATGCTAGGACTTCCAGCACTATGTTAACCAATAGTGGTGAGAGTGGACATCCCTGTCGTGTCCATGATTTCAGGGGGAAAGCTCTCAGTTTTTCCCCATTGAGGATAACATTGGCTGTGGGCTTTTCGTAAATGGCTTTTATGATGTTTAAGTTCCTTCTATCCCGACTTTCTCGAGGGTTTTTATTAAGAAGAGATGTTGTATTTTGTCAAATGCTTTTTCTGCATCTCTCGACTGGATCATATGACTTTTTCTTTTGTTTTGTTAATGTGATGTATCACATTAATGGATTTGCGAATATTGAACCAGCCTTACAACTGAGGAATAAATCCCACTTGATCATAATGGATAATAATTTTTTTAATGTTTTTTATTTATTTTTTTGAGAGACAGAGAGTACGAGCAGAGGAGGGTCAGAGAAAGAGGGAGACAAAGAATCTGAAACAGGCTTCAGGCTTTGAGCCAGCTGTTAGCGCAGAGCCTGATGTGGGGCTTGAACCCACGAACCGTGATCTCATGACCCGAGCAGAAGTTGGACGCTTAACCTACTGAGCCACCCAGGCGCCCCTGGATAATACTTTTTATATGCTGTTGAATTCAGTTTGCTAGTATCTTGTTGAGTATTTTTGCATCTGTATTCTGTATTAAGGATATTGGCCTGTAGTTCTTTTTTGTTGGGTCTCTGTTTGGTTTGGGAATCAAAGTGAATCTTTCTTTGTAGAATGAGTCTGGAAGTCTTCCTTCTGTTTCTATTTTTTGGAATAACTTGAGAAGGATGGATGTTAACTCTGCTTTAAACATCTGGTAGAATTCCCCTGGGAATCCGTCAGGCCCTAGGCTTTTATTTGTTGGGAGATTTTTGATAACTGATTTGATTTCTTCACTGGTTATGGGTCTGCTCAGATTTCCTGTCTCTTCTCGTTTGAATTTAGGTAGTGCCTGTGCATTTAGGAATTTGTCCATTTCTTCTAGATTGTCCAGTTTATTGGCATATAATTTTTCATAGTAATCTCTGATGGTCGCTTGTATTTCTGAGGGATCTGTAGTAAAAGATTCATTTTCCTTCATGATTTTGTCTATTTGATTGTTCTCTCTTTTCTTTCTGAGGGGCCTCACTAGAGGTTTATCAGTTTTGTTTATTTTTTTTTCAAAAAACCAACTCTTGGATTCATTGATCTGTTCAATTGTTTTGTGGATTCTAGCTTGTGTAATTCTGCCCTGATCTTTATTTCTCTTCTTTTGCTAGGTTTGGGGTGCTCTTGCTGCTCCATTTCTAGTTTCCTTAGGTGCTCTGTTAGGTTTTGAGTTTGTGCTTTTTCTAGTTTGTTGAAATAGGCCTGGGTTTCAATGAACTTTCCTCTTAGGACTGTGACCACTGCATCCCAGAGAGTTTGGATTGTTGTATTCTCATTTTCATTTGTTTCCGTATATTTTTAAATTTCCTCTCTAATTGCCTGATTCACCCAGTCATTCTTCAGTAGGGTAGTTTTTAACCTCCACATTTTTGGAGGTTTTCCAGACTTCTTCCTGTGGTTGATTTCAAATTTCATAGCATTGTGATCTGAAAGTGTGCATGGTATGATCTCAATTCTTTTGTGTTTATAGAGGGCTGTTTTATGCCCCAGTATGTGATCAGTCTTGGAGAATGTGCCATGTGCACTCAAGAAGAAAGTGAATTCCCTAGCTTCAGGATGCAGAGTTCTAAATGTATCTATTAATTCCATCTGCTCCAGTGTGCCATTCAAGTCCATTGTTTCTTTAGTGATTTTTTTTTTGTCTGGTTGACCTATCCATTGTTGTAAGTGGGGTATTAAAGTCCCCTGCAATTAGCACATTCTTATCAATAAGATTGCTTCTGTTTATGATTAATTGTTTTATGTATTTAGGTGCTCCCGAATTTGGCGCATAAATGTTTATAATTATTAGCTCTTCCTGATGGAGAGACCCTGCAATTATTATATAATGTCCTTCTTTATCTTTTGTTACTGCCTTTATTTTAAAGTCCAGTTTGTCCAGTATAAGTATGGCTACTCCAGCTTTCTTTTGGTGTCCAGTCGCATGGTAGATATTTCTCTATCCTCTTACTTTCAATCTGAAGGTGTCTTCAGGTCTAAGGTGAGTCTCTTGTAGACAGCAAATAGATGGGTTTTGGTTTTTGATCCATTCTGCCACCCTGTGTCGTTTGGCTGGAGCGTTCAGTCCATTGACATTCAGAGTTATTATTGAAAAATGTGGGTTTAGATTCATTGTGTTCTCTGTAGAGTGCATGATTGTAGTGATGTCTCTGGTACCTTTATTCCTTGCTACATTTCTCTCATAGAGTCCCTCTTAAGGTTTCTTGTAGGGCTGGTTTGGTGGTGATGAATTCTCTCAACTTTTGTTTATTTGGGAAAACCTTTATCTCTCCTTCTATTTTGAATGACATTCTCACTGGATAAAGAATTCTTGGTTGCATATTCTTCCTGTTCATCACATTGAAGATTTCCTGCCATTTCTGGCCTGCCAAGTTTCAGTAGATAGGTCTGTAACTACTATGATAGTTTTCCCTTTGTATGTTAAGGCCGTTTTATTCCTAGCTGCGTTCAGAAGTCTCTCTTTATCTTTATATTTTGCCAGTTTCACTATGATATATCGTGCTGAAGGTCGGTTTACGTTATGTCTTAAGGGGGTTCCGTATGTCTTTTGAATTTCAATGTCCTCTTTCCCCAGATTGGGGAAATTTTCGTGTATAATTTGGTCTAGCATGCCTTCAAGCCCTCTGTCTTTGTCTTTCTCTTCAGGAACTCCTATGATACAGACATTGTTCCGTTTGATTGTATCACTCAGGTCTCTGATTCTCCTTTTGTGCTCCTGAATCATTTTCTCTCTCTTTTTCTTGGCCTCCTCTTTTGCTATAACTGTCTTCTAATTCTCCTATTCTCCTCTCTGCTTCTTCAATCCGTGCAGTGGCAGTCTCCATTTTATTATTCATCTTATTTATAGCCTTTTCTAACTTGTCACAGCTATTTTGAAGGTTCCTAGTCTTTGTATCAATATCTTCTCTGATATTTTCTTATATCTTTCTCAATATCGTCTGTTTTTTTCAAGCCCAGCAATTAATTTTTGACAATCGTTCTAAATTTTTGTTGAGTTATGTTGCTTGTGTCTGTTTTGAGCAGTTCTGTAGCTGTGATTTCTTCCTACAGTTTCTTTGAAGGAGAGTTATTTCATTTCGTCAGTTTGGCTAGCTTTCTGTCTCTTATCAGTTTTAAAAGTTCTTTCTGTACTGTGCGCCTGTTAGTATGGCTCTATTAAAGGAGGCTCTTTGACTGTCCAGGGCCTGTCGTTTCAGGAGATGTTCTTTAATGGTGTCTCTCAGTTTCTCTTATTGTGCTTGTAATTAATGTATTTCCTTACTCAGTGATATTTGAGACTTTCCACTATGTGTGCTTTGGCCTGTTTTTTGAGGTAGCTCTGAAAAGGAAAACAGACAAACACACAGGGAACACAAGCATGCAAATGCACTGACAGATCCGGTAAACAAGCAAGCCAAATGGGAAAGGAAAAAAAGGGAGCAGGAAATAAAAGAGAGGACAGGAAAGGAGAAAGAAGGAAGAATAGAAAAAACAAACGAAAGAAAACCAAAAAACTGGGGGGCACAGAGACAGCCAGACATACAGGACAGTCTGAGAGCCTAAAACCTGAGGAGGATGAAGAATGAGGTAAGCGAAAATTATCTGGATGGTAAGGGTTTATCTATTCACAGCAGTGTTAAATGTTGGTCTTTCCCAGACTACAGGAGGAATAGGGAAAGAAGTATGAAATATGGAAATAGAAAAGAGAAAACGAGGCAAAAAATTATGGAAGCTTAAAAATTAAGAATAATTAGAATAGAAAAAATTGAAAGAAAAAAGAGGAAAAAAATTTAAAGATACCACAAAGAGAAGAATCCAGCTCTCCAGGGCGGATGGGCATGGATCGATGTAGGTAGGTCGGGTCTCAGGGGCTGGTCTCTGAGGCCCCGCCTTAGCGGACGCCGGGAGAAGAATGGCGGCGCCTCAAGTCCCTCTCGGACTGCCAGTTGCCAGCCACTCTCTTGAGTCCAACCTCCCCGTGCCACAGACGAGTCAAATTGTTTCAGTTTTCTAAGGTCCACTAGGCCTTCAAATCCCTTTAATTTTTCTGCCACCCCCAAAGTAACCTCTGGCCGCCAAGACGCTTTCTGGTCAGGGCTGCGCAGGAGGACTGGGGAAGCAGTCCTTCCCTGGTTCCGCCAGAGGTCTGCGGGCGGCTGGGCCAGCGGATCGCGAGGCTGCTGAGGGGATTGGGTTTCTCTCCCAGCGCCCAGCCGCTGCAAATGGAAATTTTGTCTCATCTCGCACCTCGGGCTAAGGACTCCTCCCTTCAGTCTCTCCTCTTCCCCTGGCTCTGTACATCCCTAGGAGCCGGTTCGCGCCCAGCGTCTTGCGCTGCCTCTCATGCGCAGGCGCTGCGGCCCTCTCCCGTGCAGCGTGGCCGCCCGTGGGCAGCGCTCAGAGTTCTTCGCCCACCCGCATGGCCGTCCTGCGTGTTCGCGACCCTGCTCGTATTGTGCAGCCTCCGGACGGCGCTCTCTTATAAGCTAGTATTAAAACTTATAAAATCTTTAATTTTTCTCTCATGTAGTAAGTCTGTGCTTTGATTTTATTCTTTTTCTTATTTTTCAGCTTTAGTAAGTTGGTTGACAAAACATATGAATGGAAGATGTAAGATGTACAGCATAATGATTTGATATATGTATATATTGCAAAATGATTCAGAAGTGTTAACACTGCTTTGATTTTCTTAGAATCATTTTAATATCTAGAACCACCCAAATTTCTTTTTTTTAATGTTTTTTATTTATTTTTGAGAGACAGAGATAGTGTGAGCAGGGGAGGGTCAGAGTAAGGGAGATACAGAATCTGAAGCAGGGTCTAGGCTCTGAGCTGTCTGTCAGCACAGGGCCTGACGTGGGACTCAAACCCACGAACTGTGAGATCATGACCTGAGCCGAAGCCGGACACTTCACCGACTGAGCCACCCAGGCGCCCCAAGAACCACCCATATTTCTTCTGAGTTTTTTTTTCGGTCCAATTTCACATCTTAAACTTGTCCCTTTTACTGAAAGCTACCTTCTATGGCTATACAATTATTTCCTTCTGCTACCCATAGCGGATAGTTGAGTTAAAAGTATGTTCTTCATAACATAGACTTGAAGTCCTGGTGGTAAAACTCACAGAGTAACAAGTAAACTATGACATGCATATGGTTACATTGCAAATTTTGTTCCTATGGAAATAATGGTATTTCTCTGTTCTTGTGAAGTAAAAAGTCTAAAATGATGAGTTATCTGGTCCCAGAAACCACTGTTATGCTGAATACATCTTATAATTACACTTACTAAACTGGAGAAAAATAATGGCATAAATCTTAAGGGTTTATAAGGAAATGGTCATAAATAATACTTATTATCTAGGACCTATAATTTAGAAAATAATATTCATATATGAGACTATAGCAATTAGGTAGGAATAAAGGAAGATTCCTGCCTGAAGCCATTTGTTATGTAACAGAATTCTTTAAGAGATGGCTGATTGTGTATTTTTACAATTCTGTAGTGTTTAAAATATGGGGATAAAGATTGCATTGTACATTTTAACATACAGCAGCTTCCTAGTGTAAGGAAACTCAGCACAACATGGCAGCATTTTGGGCCCAAGTTTACTATCAGTAGAATTATATTTTGAATAGCAATATAGCTTGCTCTTGTCAACAGTCGAAGAAATGCAGTTTGGAATGGAAATCAATGAAAGGAGAATATTGGATATTAGAGGAAAAGAAGCATATTCTTCAACAGGGGAAACATTTGATAAATTATTTATAAGCATAAGAAAAAAAAAAGATCCGGTGTTAAAATACAGCAAAGATCATGAGCACATCTAGTGCCCAGATATTAATTCTAATGCTATTCTCCAATAAGAGGAGCAAGGGCACCTTGGAGAAGTGGTCGATTCTGACTTGGTGAGGAAACATAAAGATGAGCCTGGGGTGTTTTGTAGTACTTGAAGGGAGTAAGGAGTTGTACCTCAATACCCCAATTTGCACAAAACAAATACATTGATAATTGACGGGGATATGTCAGAAGGGCACAGGAACCTACTCTAAGAGTTCCCAGTGACTAAAGATGTAATAATTTGAGGAAAAAAATAAATACTGGATCATAGCCCAAGTTAAATAAATATTCATGATTGCATATTGATATAAGTAAATGATTGAATAAAATAATCAAAGGAGGAGAAGAGACAAATACTCCATCACAAAAATTCCAAGTAACTTATGTATTCTCTCCTAAAGGAGAGGGCATGAAACTCTTCATTCAAGTGTGGGCTACTCAGGAAGCATCTCTCAAAGACTATGGTATGGAAAAGTAGTGTGGGGGAAAAGAGTAACTTTACACTGGGGAAACCTGGCAAACATTCCTTGAGGCAGGTGATCAAGGTCAACATCAACAGTAATAAGTTGATGGTAACATTTCTCTTGATATGATATAATATGATATGATATGAAAATGGCTGTTTACCTCTGTGTTAAACCCACAAACTGAGTCTAATCATGAAAAAACATAAGAAAACTTCCAGTAGAGGAGCACCCTACAATATTCCTGTCCAGTAATCCTTCACATTGTCCATGACATCAAAACCAAAGAAAAGTCTGAGTAATTGTCACAGCCAAGTAGAGGCTAATGGGACATGAAATTGATAACATGGTATGCCAAATGGGCTCCTGGAACAGAAAAAGCTCACTAGGTTAAGATAGGAAGGAAATCTGAATAAACTTTGCACTTTAGCTAATAATAGTGTATCCATATTGGTTCGTCACCACACTAGGGTATTGATAATAGGAAATAGGACCATTTTGAAGCGTAGTTCACATGGCCCTTTTTGTAGAGTCGCCTCACTGCAGCCTACAAGGCTCCAGGTGAAATGGCTTTTTCTCTCTTCAGCTCTGCATCTTAGGACTTCCCTCTGTGACACTGTTCCAGCTATATTGCCTGTTGTCTTCCTTGAACACATCAAGATTGTTCCTGCCATAGAGCCTTTCATTGGCCAATTCCAATGGAATGGATCTGGATCTTCACAAGTACTTTTCATTTTCATTCTGGTCTTTTGACAATACCACCTTGTTAGAAAGGCCTTTACTGACCATCCTATTTAAACTCATATCACCTGCAATTTATAACCATAAAATCTATTTCTTTTTTTCATTATTCCCAGTAGTTTCTGAAATTATTTATTTGTAAACTTTCTGTCCATTCCTATAAAACTTAGGTCACATGAAGTCAGGGACTTGGTTGGTCATGTTTACTCCTGCATCTGTGACAATGAGACCAGCCCTTGGTACACAATAGGTAGGCACCAAGTGAATTCAGGGTGGATGAAAGAATTCTCAATTTCTCCTTCCTTTTAATGCTTACACTGCATTCGCTGTGCTTCCCATAAAAGTTGTTCTCTGCTATGTGTTGTTGTTTTATATGAATAAGACATTTTTTCTTTTAGTTTGGTACATCGCAACACTTGTTATCTCTGATTTATCTCTTTAATAGAATCTAGCTTCATGCCTGGTAGGAAATTACTGCTCAGTAATCATTTATGGAATTAACATTTGTGTCTGCTTTGCATCTGTCCTGTAAGTGCTTTTAACAGAGTCCAGTGGGATACCTTAGTGCATAAAAAGTTGGATGCAGGGACACCTGGGTGGCTCGGTTGGTTGGGCATTCAGCTTTGGTTCAGGTCATGATCTCATGGGTTCATGAGTTTGGGCCCCATGTCGGGTTTTGTGCTGACAGCTCAGAACCTGGAGCCTCCTTTGGATTCTGTGTCTCCCTCTCTCTCTGCCCTTCCCCTGCTTGGCGCTCTCAATCTCTCTCAAAAATAAACAGATATTAAAAAAAATTTTTTTAAAGCTGGATATGTCTACTTTGCTTAAGGACTCCTCTACCTTCCTACCACCCTTCTATACTTCTCCATGCTTCAGTTCCCTCAATTTTGATGTGTTTGACTTTGGTCTTCCATTTCTTTGCATCATATTTGCTCTTTAGAATTAGAGGCATTGCTCAGAATTTTTTACCAAGGCCTTGGTGTAGAAATCCTGTAGTATGCCATGTCATCTTGCCTAGTAGTTGTGGTTATGAGGATCCTGGCATCAGCTAAAGCCCAAGACAGATGTTAGTGTACCTGTCCAGGGAGGAAGCTTGTCTGAGGCATTCTGGGTAATGGAAGATTGATTCCTCCCCCACTCCTTTTCCAGCCCCTCACATTTATTAAGAATGACAGACAAAGTTCCAGGTAATGGGCACACCTAGATGAGAAAAATACAAAAACTTTGAAGAATTTGTAATCCAAACAAACAGTCCTCATATAATGTGAATCATTGCCCCTATGAAAGCCAGTGTGTTTGTCATGAAGTGTAACCCTGAGTCCACCTGGTAGAGCTTTCATGAATGAATTGCAGGCATAGTTATTGGCTAGAAGGAGGGAGTTCTGTGTCCTAGCCTCCCAAAACTTGCCCTCCACGTGGTGGCGAATATACTTTGAAGTAAGCTCCTTCTGTGAAGAAAAGGGCATATTTTGCACAGTGGGGACTTCTTCGTGACCAGAATCTTAGCACACTAAAATGACAGTGATGGATCTGTCCATGGAGGTGCCACATGCCAGATTTTCTGTCATTTACATTTGTAATGTTTGTATTTTTATTTTCCCCTTCCTCTGCCAGGAAGCGACTTGTTTTTTAGATTTCCAAGGGAATAAGAACCAAGTGAGTAAGATTTCTGTTCACTTATCTTGTCCACTTTGGGAAGACTTTCCTTAGGATTCTCATTTCAGAGTAACCTTAAAATACTGTGATTTTCATAATCTTAGGATCCAGGAGTTTTAGAGAGCAGTTCCTTAAGTGATCCTTTAAGAGAATCTATGTAGTTAAAGCAATTCCTGTGCCTTAAGACTATTTTTATGACTGTTAGGTGTTAAGTTGGTTTAAAATAATTTGCAGTTGTGAAAAGCTGGTTCTGTTGAATATAACTGCATTTGTTAAATCAGGGGATTATGCTTGCAGCCAGGCCCTAGATCCTGTTCAGCGACTTCCTTTCCCAGATGATTTCTTGTGGTATCTGTTCTTACTTTCTCATGGACCAGATTCTTTTTGTGTATGGAGATAGCAGATTCGACCTTTATAAGAAAGCAATTTCTTCTCTGCTCATACCTTTACTAAAAAAAACAAAAACAAAACCCAAACCCCTCCATTTCTCTCCGCCACATCTTTCATTTCTTCTTTTCTCATTTTAATTAATGATAAAATATCTCCTGGCAATGTATGGTGAAATAGATCAAGAGCTTAAAGAGTCTATTTACAACCTATCTTCTTAAACGCAAACATAAGGCAAATCAAAATGAGCATTTTCTGTCCCACCTTCCATATAGTTTCTTCCTAGGTACCTGAATGCCAGCTTCTGAAGTTTATAGTTAGGATTTTGAACATCCTTATTTGAGTATGCAGGACCAAGACTTTACCCTGCCTGTCGTAGCTTGCATTTTAGCATGAGTTGTTTTGATGTATTGTTTTCACTGACAGACTACTGATACGCTCAAGTTCTGGTGAGGAAGAACACAACAGTATAATTTGGGGCTGTGGGCTGATGTTTATGGACAGAGATCTCCTAGGGTACTCGAGTGGGCAACCTCTGTATTCTGAGAAGATTTAGCGTGTTTCATTCAGCACTTCTATCTGGAACCCCTGTTGTGTGCCAGGGAACCTGTTCTGAATGCTGTGCACATGCCATGAAGAAAACAAAGCTTTAGACTGCATGGATTTACTCTTCCCCAGTGCTTTTGGACCTTGATATTAATTGTTCTGTTGTGCACACTTTGTTCAATAGAGCATGAACTGCTAAGCTCTTTGCTGCTGGAACTGTATCCAGTTTTTCTTTGGTCGTTCTTTATTCACTGTCTTGCTGTTGCTTTATAGCTTTTTTCCCAGTTCTGACTCTTCCTTTGAAACCTAAATTGCCCTTTTAATTCCCTCATATCCCTAAGTCCACTTGTGTTTTACCTTATTAATGAAAATAATATCACTGTTGCCAGTAAAAACATTAGACACTTGTTTTTCTTTTTTTACCTCTTTGGCAGATAATAAAAATTGGTTATTATGTTAAAATGTGAATACTTAGTACATGTATCACTAGCTTTTATTTTTTAATGCTTATTATTTTTGAGAGAGCACAAGCAGGGTGGGGGGCAGAGAGAGAGACAGACAGACACAAAATCTGAAGCAAGCTTCAGGTTCTGAGTTGTCAGCACAGAGCCCAACACGGGGTCTGAACTCAGAAACTGTGAGATCATGACCCTAGCCAAAGTTGTATGCTCAAACCACTGAGCCACCCAGGTGCCCCACTAACTTTTATTTTTGAGGATAGTCTACAAATGAGTACCCATATAAATGAGTCCCTATTAATTGGTTTTTATCAGAGTTTAAAGCATTTTAAGCCTGATCTTCAATTTGTATATGATTCCTGTATGTAAAACCAGGAGCACTGAGTATATTGAACATATGAAACATGACTGGATTTTAAAACTCTAAAAATAAAAATGAGTAGTTTTCTCTTTAATTTTCTATCCTTGCTTTTAGATAAAATTGATGAGATTTGCAGTTACAGAAGATTTTATACCAATACAGTTGATAATTGATTAAAAAACCAAACTTGTACTTTTCCAGTGACAATATGGATTGTAGATTTCCTCATTCTTGATTGCTATTTAGATCCTTTTTTTCCCACTGGAGTATTATTCTTCATCTTGCCACTATTTGATTTTGATTTTGACTTTAAAATTAATGATTTTGATTGCTTTTGAAAGTACTATATACTCCATGTAAATTTCCTGATCGTCTTTGAGGGTACATACTGAAGAGTTGTTTATTTCAGGTATCAGAAAAAATGGCCCTGATTTGAAATATCTATCAAAATTATAACCAATTTCTGACATTATATTTCTGAGATATACTTACTTATATGTGAAATAACATGTACAAAGTTATATTTTTGAAATGGCAAAGTGTTGGAAAGAAATCCTATAAGTGTATATAATAATAGGGGATGCTTAATGATGGCACATCTATAGTGCAATAATGTGCTGGTGTTAGAAAATAGAGGAGGTTTGTTGTGTATTAATATGGAGGAAAGAAATGTGCAGAACACTCATATGATGATAGTTTTTCTATAAGAAGTGGGAGTTGTTTATGCTGATTCTTATTTGCTCATTTTGCCTAAAGAAATCCTGGACAGATATCCAAAAAGCAAATCGGTGTGATAGCTTGTAATTATTCTGTGGGGGAAAGATGGACAGTTAGAGGCAGAGATGGATAGGGAATGTTTTTCACTGTGTACATTTGTACATTTTTTTTCTTTTTAAACAGACTTTATTTTTTTTAGAGTAATTTTAGGTTCACAAAATAATTCAGCACAAAGTCTAGAGAGTTTGCATACATCCCCTACCTGACTACACTCCCAGCCTCTCCCACTGTCATCCCCCACCAGGTGCTGCATCTGTTACAGTTGATGAGCATACATCGACACTTCATAATCATCCCCAAATCCATGGCTTACATTATGGCTTACTCTTGGTCTTTTATATCCTGTGGGTTTGGACAAATGTATAATAACATGTATTCATCATTATGGTATCATCCTGAGTATTTCCAGTGCCCTAAAAGTCCTCTTGGGCTCCACCTCTTCATAGTTCCTTTGCCAGCCCAACCTCTAACACTGATTGATCTTTTTACTGTCTCTATAGCTTTGCCTTTTCTGAAATGTCATATAGTTGGAATCATACAATATTTAGCCTTTTCCAGTTGGCTTCTTTCAAGTGGTAATGTGCATTTAAGGTTCTTCTTTTCATGGCTTGAAAGCTCCATTTCATTTAGCACTGAATAATATTCCATATAATGATTTGTTTATCTATTCACCTACTGAAGGATATCTTGGTTTCTTTTAGGAATTAGGCAATTATAAATAAAGGCGCCATAAACATCCTTGTACAAGGTTTTGTGTGGACATAGTTATCAATTCCTTTGGGTAAATACCAAAGCATTTGATTGCTTGAGCCATACAGTGAGACTATGGTTGGTAGTGTAAGAAACTACCAAACTGTTTTCCAGAGTGCACCATTTTCCTTTCTCACCAGCAATGAATTAGATTACTGTTGCACCACATTCTTACCAGATTTTGATGGTGTCAGCATTTCAGATTTTGCTCAGTCTAATAGATGTGTATTAGTATCTTGTTTTAATTTGCATTTCTCTGATGACATTTAATGTGAAACATCTTTTCAAATGCTTGTTTGCCTTCAGTGTATTTTCTTTCATGAGATGTCTCTTAAGGTCTTTGTGCCATTTTTAAACCATGTTGTTAGTTTTCTTATTGTTGAGTTTTGAGAGTTCTTTGTATTTTGGGGATAACAGTCATTTATGAGATGTGTCCTTTGCAAATATTTTCTTCCAGTCTGTCACTTCTCTTTTCATTTTTGTGACAGTGTCTTTCACAGAAGAGAATTCTAAAATTTTAATGAAATCCACCTTATCAGTTATTTCTTTCATAGATTTGCTTTTGATGTTGTATCTAAAAAGTGATTGCCATACTCAAGGTCATCTGGATTGTCTCCCATGATATCTTCTAGGAGTTTTATGATTTTGCATTTTACATTCAGGTCTGTGATTCATTCTAAGTTAATTTTTGTGAAGGGTGAAAGGTTTCTGTCTTCCTTCCTTTTTTTTTCCCTTCCTTCCTTCCCTACTTCCTTTTTCCTTTCTTTGTTCCACATGTGAATGTCCAGTTCCCTCACCATCTGTTGAGAGATCTTTGCTCCATTTTATTGGCTTTGTTCCTTTGTGAAGATTAGTTGACTGTATTTATGTGGGTCTACTTCTGGACTCTCTTTTCTATTCTATTTATCTATTTATTATCTCACCCATAGTACACTGTTGACTACTGTAGCTTTACAATAAGTCTTGAAATTGAGTAGGTGTTAGTTTATTGACTTTGTTCTTCTCCTTCAATGTTGTGTTAGCTCTTCTGAGTCTTTTGCCTCTTGATATAAATTTTAGAACCAATATCAGTATCCACAAAATAACTTATTAGAATTTTGATTGGGATTTTGTTGAATCTGTAGATCAAATTGAGAAGAACTGACATTTTGATAATACGGAGTCTTCCTGTCCAAAGTCATGGTATGTCTCCATGTATTTAGTTCTTCTTCAGTTTCTTTCATCAGAGTTTTAAAGTTTTCCTCATATGGATCTTGTACCCATTTTGTTACATTTATACCTAAGTATAGTTTGGGGGGATGCTAACCTAAATAGTATGTGTTTTTAATTTCAAATTCCACTTATTCATTGCTAGTATATAAGCAAATGATTGATTTTTGTATATTAAACTTGCACTTTGCAACCTTCCTATAATTACTTACTAATTCCAGGTATTTATTTGTTGATTCTACATGGACAATCATGTCATCTTCAAACAAAGACAGTTTTATTTCTTCCTTCACAGTCTTTATACATTGTATTTCCTTATTTTATTAGCTAGGATTTCCTTTACAGTGTTGAAAAGGAGTGGTCAGTGAGGATCTCCTTGCTTTGTACCTAATCTTTTGGAAAAGTTTCTAGTTTCTAGCCATTATGTATAATATTAACTGTAAGTATTTTGTACATGTGCTTTACCTAGTTGAGGAAGTTTTC
>NC_043712.1:50063809-50066193 GCF_006229205.1 Suricata suricatta | reverse complement strand
TTTTTTTTTAAAAAGGGAAACATTTTGAAAAAACATCTCAAGGATACAGAAATTGGAGAATAGGTTTATTTTCTGAAGTAATCAGAAAATTGAGGTTACATTTTTAAAAGGCATACTGGGGGGAAATCACTAGCCCAGGAGTGGCAGGCTTGCTCATTCAAGTTCAGGCTGATACCCTCTCAGTTGTTCTGGGATCCAAAGGTCCTCTGTAACCCCCACATCCCTTTCATTCTGGGCTTGTTGTTGTAATTAGGGATAGCTTGAGGACTTGGGGAGCTCCAGTTACTAAAATTAAGAAAGTACCTTTCTTAGAAACAGATGACATCATTTAAATAGCTGGCTTTACAACTCCAAGTATATTTTAATTACGAATTGCTGTTACACTTGTGTTTTCTAATGATGATTTCAGGGTTATGTTTAACTGGGTATGAAGAAAGCAGTTCTGTAAACAAAACCAAAAGGAAAGTATGCTGCATGTGTTACGGCAGAAGGAAGGCACTTGGGTCTCAGGGATGTGGGTCCTCGTCTCCTTTATTTGGTACTTCTTACCCCTCACACCTGTGTGTGTGTGTGTGTGTGTGTGTGTGTGTGTGTGCGCGCTAAAACTGAAATTGACCTCCATGTGCCCTTGCTCAGTGTCCCCATGATGCTGCTTTCACGTTCTTGGATATAGGCTCATGTTAGAGTGAGTTTTTAAAAAAAGTTTATTTACTTATTTTGAGAGAGAGCATGCGCATGAGTTGAGGAGAGGCAGAAGAGAGACTGGGGGAGAGAGAGAATCCCAAGTAGGCTCCTCACTGTCAGCACAGAGCCAGATGTGGGGCTTGAACTCACAAACCCTGAGATCATGACCTGAGCCAGATCCAAGAGTTAGATACTTAACTGACTGAGCTACCTGGTGCACCAAGGGTGATTTTAACAGACTGAACACAGAAGACTCAGTGTCTCTTACAGATATGACAGTTGACAGTTGATTTAAATATATATGTATATATGTAAAGTCAGGTAGTAAACTAAGTCCATTATTGCTAATACAAGTTGACAGTTCCTCCCCAGGTCAGCTGCCCCACACAGGTACTAGAGAGGCCAGGTGTGATGTAGACATCCAGGAGTGGGCAGGTAACTGCAAACAGCTGTACAGACTGTTTTCTTACATGTTTGTAGCTGGCTTTGCACTTCCAACTTGGAGTCATCCTCAAATGTATTTCATATAAGCTCCAATCCAAGTTATAGGTAATTTTAGCTCTTGTGTTCATAATATAACCCAAGGGATTCAGAGCAACATTTCTAATCTTTGGGCATAAATAATTCCCTTCTTAGCAACTTCACTGGAAATATCCTGGTGCATAATTTCTATTAGTGACATTGTCAAGGAATCCCAGAGACTATCAAGCTTGGAATGGACTGAGGAAGTTCTTCAATAGCTCACAGTTTTGTAGATAAGCTTCTAAGTGTGTAACCCAGGTCCCCTGATTGTGAGGCTGGGTTGTTTCTTCTACATTCATATTGTTTTGTCATTTGCCCTGTTGTCATGGTATTGCTTAAAAGAAAGAAGTAATACCAGGTTGACATTTAAGTTCCAGATCTTAAAATGGGATATAAGTATTTCAAAGACATATCCACTCTGCTTTCTCTGTGTCCATGTGCTTAGTCTTAT
Source organism: Suricata suricatta (assembly GCF_006229205.1). NCBI lineage: Eukaryota > Metazoa > Chordata > Mammalia > Carnivora > Herpestidae > Suricata > Suricata suricatta. Next base: position 50,064,536 of record NC_043712.1, on the reverse strand, counting down.
GTACCCAGTCTTGTCCCAGAGCTGGTTTTGTAGGATTCTGTTGTTAGCTTTAAATGATCAGAAACCCTGAAGAGGATTGTGGAAGAATTTTAAAATGAATATTGTGTGCTCTGACACAATCTTGGATAGGAAGACTTGGAGATTAGACTTAGTTTCAGATCCAATGGTGGCTCATTAATGGATTAACCTCTCTGGATTTCTGTTGTCTTGTATAAATAGGGTGCCTTCTGACTCTGAATTCTTACTTATAAAAGCCATATTGTCTGATTGCTGATGCTAGGACTTCCAACACTATGTTAAACAACAATGGTGAGAGTGGACATCCCTGTCGTGTCCCTGATTTCAGGGGGAAAGTTCTCAGTTTTTCCCCATTGAGGATAACATTAGCTGTGGGCTTTTCATAAATGGCTTTATGATGTTTAAGTAAGTTCCTTCTATCCCGACATTCTTGAGGGTTTTTATTAAGAAAGGATGTTGTATTTTGTCAAATGCTTTTTCAGCATCTATCGACAGGATCATATGATTTTTTTCTTTTGTTTTGTTGATGTGGTGTATTGCATTAATGGATTTGCGAGTGTTGAACCAGCCTTGTAACCCAGGAATAAATCCCACTTGATCATAATGTATAATACTTTTTATATGCTGTTGAATTCAATTTGCTAGTATCTTGTTGAGTATTTTTGCATCTGTATTCATTAAGGATATTGGCCTGTAATTCTCTTTTTTC
>NC_043712.1:50038001-50063709 GCF_006229205.1 Suricata suricatta | reverse complement strand
CACTTGTGGGGAGAAGCACTGGGTGTTATATGGAAACCAATTTGACAATAAACTATTATAAAAAAAAAAGCCATATTGTCAATGGTCATTGCCCTTAACATCAACTTTTGAGGTAGAGAACTTTCCAGACCTGCTCAGAGTTCTGGATTAGGTAATACATGGAATTCTCTGTATCTAGTAGCTCCTAAGAAAGTAAAGCACAGCTGGTGGCATTTTTGAATCTCATTTGTTTTAGCCTATTTTTGGTCCATAGAGAAATGGAACTGGATTGAAAGGCAAGTTCTTTACCTTTAATATTTGACAGAGAAACAAAGGTCTTATTATTAACCCTTAAGTTAGAAAACTGGATGATGTTTATGGGACAATGTGGGGAAAGCATTGTAGTTGATGAAGAACCTTTATAGTTTATAGTTCTAGGAGAATATAAAAAAGAAAAAAGAAGGCTCTTGTCCTCATAGTTGTGTGTGTTTCTGTGAGAGGGAAGGAGAGAGAGAAAGAAATAGAGCTTGAAAATCTTCATGAATGGGCGAGAACCAACAAAAGTCCTTGGGAAATTTTTATTGTTCAAAAATATTTCTGTGAATATGTTTGTATTGGAATGGTTCTAAATCCCAGACTTAGATAAACTAAAGAAATAGGACATAATATCAGTAAATAAAATTTCAGTAAAGTTGATAAGTAATAAATGACAAAGAAGAAAAGGAAATAAAAGATGAAACTAGATGGACAAAATCACAGTTGGCAGGTTATTTAACCAGCTCCCTGGCTTTGTTCCCACATATGTAGGGGAGTTAGACTAAATTGTGCTTTGGGTTCCTGTATAGTGGGAGATATTTCGGACCTCAAAGGGAGGTTAAATGTTTCATCATTTTTTTGTTTTTAGTTTTGTTTTCTTTTCCTAAAGATGCAGTATGTACAAATTGTAGAAGAAGGAGAGGGAAAAGGAAGAGAGAGAGAGGGGAAGGAAGAGGAGGAAGAGAGAAGAAAAGTAAAGAAAGAAAAAATATAGAATGGCATGGAGGAAAAAAGCCAAAATTCACTGAAGTATTTCTATATAAATAACCATGAATTGATTTACTGTCAGTCATTTGGTGAAGATATTATAAAACTTTTGTACAAACTTCGAGCATGAATTGTTGCATAATGTGCAAGGTGAAGGAAACAAGTGGTCACATCTATATTTCTCCAAATTAAATTAAAACCAAATGAAATACATACTTGCCAGACTGACAGAAATTTCACTATCACCCTCCAGCGATATCCTCCTGTCTCCCCCACTCCACATTTACACAGTCCAAGGAGGGAATTCATTGAGATCGGCTCTCACACAGGAAGAGATCAGTATCCATCTGTCTCCTGCTGCTGTCCCCGCCCCCTTAGCCCTTCTGCCATATTGAACACCAGTCCCACGTGACTGTGCAGCAGTGCTTGCCTGTTTTGCTGTGGAGTCTCATGAACTTAAGCTCCCAGTGAACACCATGAGGCCCTTTGAATAGGGCTCCCCAGCCCATTAAGTGCTTCTTCCATTTTATGTGTCACATAGAATTTCATTGATGACATGTGCCATCATTTCCTGAGCCATTAATCTAATGGTAAACATTTAGGTCATTTTTGGTATTTGTTATAATTATTTCATGATGAATGTTCTATTCAGTTGGCCTTTTAGACAGTGCCCAGGAGTCGTGTCAGAAGGTGTACCTATTTAATTTTCACCCATATCAGAAATTTTCATTCCAGAATAGATGCACCAGTTTACTTTCCCAGTGAGAGTAGATGAGAGTGCCCTGCTTTGTCACACTTGCCGGTGATCTCCGTGAAAGAAGGACATAATTCTGGCTACCACGGTCTCTGAAGAGGAACGTATGGCCACACAGGGCAGAATTATCCCTAAAGAACTTGAGTTCCTTTCTGTGTTCAGGATCCATCTGCTAGGAATTTATTGTTTTTATTTTTTAAAAACAATAAAGTTGTTTTGAATTGGTCATATTAACCCATTTGGATTCAGAGGACAGACTACCTCGTATTCTTTCACCATATTTGAAGAAAGGTCTGGATTTCTCTCAGCCTGCTGAGCATTTTTGACCCTTTTATTGTATTGTTTATATGTATGATTTACCCTGTTGAATACATTTAAATTTAGAAACTCCAAGTTAAAATTTCCTAAAGCAATATCCTAAAACCTAGTTGTGAGCTGAAAACTCAACAGACCCCTAAAGGAGCTGAAGCTGTCCTTGTTGGCCCCCTTTTTCTGTGGTTTCCTGATGGTTAGGTTAGGTTAGTCAGTACTAATTACTGAAAGACTCTGTCTTTCTTGTTTTTGTGAAGGCAACCAGTTATTGTCTACCCTTTGTTCTTTAGCAAGATTTACTTGCCATTCCAATTTTTTCATATTTTCCATTATTTTTCCTTTCTTTGGAAAATTTCCTATATTCTATATGCTTGTGATTAACTTGAAGGGTCTCTTAAATATTACAAAGATCCGAGTTAAAGTCTTGTCAGCAGTAAGCCCATATGGTTTCCTAGATGTCCTGCAGACTAAAGAAACACTTACTTTGATATTTTGAATCAAGCTCTAAGGACTTAAACATATGGTGTAAAGGTGCTGCGCACATAGTTTTTAGTATTAGAGCCACGGCAGGCAGAGTGGCAGCGAGCTCATCTCAGAGACGTGCCTTCAAGAGGTGAGGCTTTCGGCTGTGTCTCACCGTGCTAGTGTGGAGTGTGCCTGCCCTTAGACAAGTCGTTTTATCCTGGACCTTCCTGCCTCATGGGTAAAATGAGGTGTAACCTTCCATCATTCCATAACCTCTCATTTTGAAGCAGAGAGACAGAGACAGAGATAGAGAGAGAGAGAAAGGAGGGGGCAGAGAAAATGGAGTCCCCAGTCCAGCAAGGAGTACTTACTCCCTCAGGGATCTGAATGAACACAAACAGAAGTCTGTACACAGAATCCTCCCAGAGGAATAAGACAGACTAGAAAAATTGAAAAAAAAATTCGCTATAGAATATCTAGAAATGCTGGGTAAAATACCACAGTTATATGTTTTAATGAATAGCAGGGTTAACCAGACAGTAAAGGCGATTTCAGGGACCAAAAATGAAGAAGGAACTGAAGACCTGAGCTGTCCTGGGAGAAGTGGGGGTGATAGGAGGTGGGAGTGAGAAGAGAGTTTGACTTTCATCTGCTGTTTGAGAGGAGAAGTTGGAAGTGAGTCACCCTTTCCTAAACACAGAATGTTCAAATAATAACCTTTAAAATTGCACACATGCATGTCCTGACAATGCAAAGTAAAATAGCCAAATGGTGAAAAAAATGTAAAAGCTTAAGAACAAATATTACCTACAGTGGGACAATTAAGACCAAACCGTATCCTGTGGCTGCTGTAACAAATTACGACAAACTATATGGCTTAAAACAAAACAAATTTACTCTTTCATAGTTCGGGAGGCTAGAAGTCCAAATTAAGGTGTTGGAAGGGCCATGCTCTTCTGAAGGCTCTAGGGAGCACCTTTATGTTTCTTCTAGCTTCCGTTGCTGGTAATCCTGTGTTCCTCATTTTATAGATGCATCACCCCAGTCCCTAACTCTGTCACCATGTGGAATCTCCCCTGTGGTCTGTCTCTGTGTATCTTCTCCTCTCTCTTTTTTTGTTTTTTTTTATGTTTTTATTTTAAAAGTGTTTTAGTGCAAGCAAGGTAGAGGAGAAGAGAGAGAGACGGAGAGGGAGAGAGAGAATGAGAATATTAAACAGGCTCCACACTCAGTGCAGGCCCTGACATGGGGCTCAATACCATGATCCTAGGATCATGACATGAACCGAAATTAAGAGTTGAACATTCGGCTGACTGAGCCACACCCAGGTGTCCCTCTTCTCTCTTTATAAGAACGCCAGTTGTATTAGATTAAAGGCCCAGCCTAATCTAGTGTGACTTCATCTTAACCTAATTTCATTTGCAATGGTATACCAAGTAGAGTTAGACCAAAACAAAAAAACAAACTCAAAACCACAAAAAAGAAGAAAACCATAGAGATTTGAACCTACTATCAGACAGAATTTAATTGAAGGTAGAAAGTAATAAATGAAACAAATAAAGGCTTTTTTTAAACAGAAGAATGATATCTGGTAAATGAATGAGGAGTGATAGAGTTAGAAAATCACAATTCTGTAGCCCCCAGTGAAAAAAATATTGATTCCGAGAAGTGCTAGTAAAGGATGCTAAAGGCATTAATATATTTTCATGGTGCCAGGGTGATAGCCCACACAATTCTTGTTAATTGAAAAGATAGAAATATATCTTTACAATGAAGAAATATGGAAGCCACCACCTTAACAAAACTGAGCATCAATAATAATAGTGACCCTGACGAATGGATCAAGAAGATGTGGTATATATTCACGATGGAGTACTACATGGCAATGAGAGGGAATGACATATGGCCCTTCGTAGGAAAGTGGATGGACCTTGAGGGTGTCATGCTGAGTGAAGTAAGCCAGGCAGAGAAGGACAGAAACCATATGTTTGCACTCATAGGTCTAGCAGGAAAACAAGAGAGACCTAATGGAGAACCAGGGGGAGCGGAGGAGGGAGAGAGAGTTGGGGAGAGAGAGGGATGCAAAACTTGAGAGACTATGGAATGCTGAGAATGAACTGAGGGTTGAAGGGGAAGGGGGAGGGGGGCAAAGAGGTGGTGGTGTTGGTGGAGGGCACTTGAGGGGAGGAGCACTGGGTGTTGTATGGAAAACAATTTGACAATAAAATATTATGGAAAAAAAATAATAGTGAGACAACCTGCCATTGTGTTCTTTCTGATGTGTATAATATTAGGCACACGTAATCACCTAGGAAACATTCTTAAGAAGCATTGTTAACCTAGATCTAATTAAGCCTTTGTATCTAACTTTGAGATTTCAGCAATATACCGGCACAAGTTAAATAGCATTCTTGGAAAACAATTAGATGAATCTGAAGTGTGGGACATTCTCAAACAATCAGCCTGGTCTATTAAAAAACAGTCTGTGTTATAAAGGGAAAAAAAAGAAGGGGTTGGGGAAACACTTCAGAATTAGAAGTCTAAGGAAAAATAACAACCAAAAATCATGCATAAAACCTGATTGGATCCTGAAACAATGAGTTTAAAATGTGTTTTAAGGACAATCTAATCACATATGAATGAATGTGTTTTAAGGACAATTAAATCACATATGGATGAAATAATAGATGATATTAGGAGATTGATATTTTTAAAGTATGGTATTGGCATGTAGTCATTTGAGGCAATATTCTTACTCTGAGCTTTTAACAAAATAAGGAGATGCTTAATGAAATATTTGGAGATGAAGTGTCATGAAGTTGTAATTTGCTTTCACACACGGAAAAATGTGTGTGAGACATATTTATACACACATAAAGCAAATATGGAAAATTGTTAATTTAAAAACCAAGATGATAAGTATATGGATAATCCATATATTTCAAGTTTTTAAAATAACAAAATTTGGGGAGGTGGGGTGGAAAATCAAGTTGGGCTTATTCCAGATCAACAATGATGGTTTAATACCAATGCATTTTACCATATTAGGTCTAAGCAGGCATATACAAAGATCTCCATAAGTGCTGAAGGCATTTGACATAATTCTGTATTCATTCATCACAGTAATTCTTAGTAGGACTAGAGTAAATGTTCTTAATCCATCTCAGTGGCAGCAGTTAGCATCATGCCAAAACATCAAAATATTCACATCAGAGCCAAGAACAAGAGTATCACTTAACTTTATTTTGGGAGGTACATAGACACCAGTACAGTTCAACAAGGAAGGAAGGGTGGTCTACAGTTTGGAAGAGACAATAAAATCATGACTATTATCATATGATGTACACCTAGAAAGCTTTATGCGATCAATTTGAAAACATGACCAATAATAAGCACACTCATTTTAACATACAGAAATAGCTTCTATAGATGAAAACAACTCCCAGTTAGAATATACGGTAGAAGAAAAGACTTTATTTGAAGTGGCATAAAAAAAAAGATAAAATACCTACGAATAAATTAGGAATACAATTTCTTATTTTAAAAATTAAATGAAAAACAGTAGAACTCTTCCTAGTAGAAGATGTAAGAAATAGAAAGGATTATCATGGTTTTTTTGGATGAGAAGACTCAGCCTTATAAAAATACCTATTTTACTTAAATTGAGCCATAAATGTGTATGTTAATTACAAAAATACTGTTATCAACAAAATAAGGCTTTCATAAACTACATGGAGGCATAAGCAAGTATAGCCAGGGAATATATAAAGAAGAATCATAAGGAAAAACTAGGCCTGACAAATACTAAACACATTAAAAAACCTTGCATAGTTAAAACAGTGTGTTACTGGTTCATGGCGATACAGATCAATAGATAAGAATAATGAATCCATAGACACAAGACGTATGGGAATTTAATTAGATACAGGTGGCATTTCAAAACAGTGAAGACAGCATATATAATTCAGTAAATGATGGTGGAACAAATGGGTAGTCCTTTTAGAAAAAGTTTGGATCCATAGCTGATATCTTATTTCATGATAAATTCCAATTGGGATAAAGATTTGAATAAATGAAACCATAAAAGCACTAAAGGAAGCTATGGAAAGATTTAAAAAATAATCTTGGTTTCGCCTTTCTAATTATGACTCCAAACTCAGAATCTGTAAAGGAATCTACATATGTACCTACATGAAAAGAAATCCTGGTACATGGCAAAAAACATAAGCGGAGTCATGGGAAAAATTTAACAGAAAACGAAAAGGGAAAAGCAGTGAACCTTCATGTGCCCATCCCCTGATTTTAAGCATTATCAACTCATGGCTAATCTTATTTATTTTGAAGATTTTTTAAAAGTTTATTTATTCTGTGTGAGAGAGAGAGACAGAGAGAGAGAGACAGAGAGAGAGAGACAGAGAGAGAGAGACCCAAGCAGGCCCCGTGCGGTCAGTGTGCAGCCTGACACGGGGCTTGATTTCACGAACCAAGAGATCATGACCTGAGCTGAGACCAAGAGTTGGACACTTAACTGACTGAGCTACCAAGATGCCTCAGAGATCATTTTGCTATCATATCATCTTATCCAAAATATCTGTATGCGTGTGTGTGTGTCTGTGTGTCACAGACCATTAAGAGAGAAACATTAAAATACCATTATCGTAACTAAAAAGTTAATAATTCCTTAATATCCAAGATCATTTTTAAGGCATCAGAAAATGAATCTTCTGGTAAATAGTACCCACATAAGTTTAAATGTTTATGTGTGTGTGAGTGTATATGTGTGTGTGTGTGTATATATATATATATTTATATGATACATACTATAAATTAGAGATGTTAGGAAAAATTAAGTTAAAAAAGAGGGAATATGCTGCAGAAATTTCTATTAAACTAAATTTAGACACCTCTCTATGGCAGTGGCGCAAATGCTCTGAATCTATTAATGCTCTGAATCTGTTAATGCCTTGCAGTCAGCTGGTTATGTCACTTGATTATCCTTTTGTTAATCCTGGATCTTGCTCTGACCTGAATGAAGTCGGTTGCTTTATCCTGCCCTTAGAAATTGCTTAAGACTATGACAGTGACAACCCAGCAGTCTCTGATAAATTCTGCAAGGTGTGTATCCTCAGACATTAGCAGGAGCCTCAAACTTTTGAAAGAAGACTCAGCACAGATGAGACATAGAGATAGCCTGACGGCCTCCAAAATTTCCAATCAATTACCAAGTGAAAGTCAGCTATGTTCTATAGTAGTGAAAGAATCTTATGACTAGGAAGAAAAAAGCAGTAAAGATATTTTTTTAACAATTAGAGTATGTGAACCTCTTCATGAATATTTAAAATGTTTGTGAGACCAACTGATTGTGAAGTTGATAAAAGTCATATTTTATATCATAGTCATATGTTGGCTTTTTAAATGAGGGTGATTGTTTAGAATAATATGTACCAATTTCACTCAATTTGTTTTATTAAGAATAGTTAAAGAGGGTTTTTTTGAGACCTAAAGCTAAAGATTGATCAAAATAATGGATTTCAAATTTTTAAAAAATGTTTTTATTTATTTTTGAGAGAGAGACAGAGAGAGACAGAGTGTGAGCATGGGAGGGGCAGAGAGAGAGAGGGAGACACAAAATTTGAAGCAGGCTCCAGGCTCTGAGCTGTCAGCACAGAGTCCAACACGGGGCTGGAAGGAACTCAGGTCAAGATCATGACCTGAGCTAAAGTTGGACTGAGCCACCCAGGTGCCCCAGATTTCAGGTTTTAAGTAACACTTAGAATTGTATTATTTGATAGTTTACTCCATTTTATTTCTAGAATAGCTAACAAACTTGCTCAGGGCCAGTCAGCAGGCCTGGACCCCAGGTCTCTGGATCCCCAGACCTGTGCTCTTTCCACAGGATCTTTTTTGTACCTTCAAATCAATTATCTTCATTCCCTGAGAATGTGTGTTGAAGTTTCTAGTAGGGCATGCTAGGCCTGACTGTATTTTTGTGCTCTTTTAATTTAAATCCTTCTTCCACACTGCGTGTGATTCTAGCACCTTTTCAGGAACTTTCCTGCCTTCCAAGCTTTCCCAGCCTCTTGGTTCTGCCAAATGCAGCAGGAAAACTGCTATTTCTAAAGAAATGCTTACTTCATTTTATTTTCCTTTTATCCTTTTATCCTGGCAAACTTTTAGGGTCATTTATATCTGTCATAAAATGATTATAGTGCATTTCATCTTTCCTGTGTTAAATTACATGGCACATGCTTCTTATATCTTCATTCTGGTTTCTTTTGTGTGTAATGGAAAGTTTTGTTTATAAAGAAAGATTTGCATCTTTTTTATTTTCCTCCCAGCTTCAGACCTCTTATCATAGGTGGGCAGCTAACGTTGCTTGGATCTTCCTCATTAGTCCCCTCTCTTCCTGATATCTAATACTAATGGCACACCATTAAAATGAGTAATGATAAAAAATAGAATCCTGCCTCCCATACTAGAAGGTCTTAATTAAGAGCCTGAGAAGGCTATGGTTTTGCCTCAACAAAATGGTAAGTGTTGAAAGGAAATTCAAGCAGTGTGCTTTGTTAAGAGAATTGCAGGATCTCAGAGTAAAACGAGATTTTTAGGCAACATCTGTGTATAACACTTGATGTACAAAGCCCCTACATTACCAACCAGTGGTCAGCCAAACCCTGCTTGACTCACCCTGAAAATCAGAAATTTATCAGAGTAGCCTAGAGTTACAAAAAGAGGTTGGGCTTTTGAATCTGGTAGATCTCTGGATCCTGACGGTAATACATGTATTCTATGCCCTTGAGCAAGACCCTGAACTCTCTCAGTCCTCTATTTCCTTATTTTAATTTTGTTAGGCCCTTGTGAGAATTAAATAAGATAGCAGTAGTGATATTCTCAGCTGGTCTGTCACATTATTCAGCACCCTGACCCTGAGCTGAAATCGATCTTCTGGATCTTATCTTTTGGTTTTGAGTCAGCCTTTTGGGGCCCCTAAGAATGTGTTGGTAATCTCAGTAGGTATCCTCTCCGGTGTTCAATCTCAGGTCTCAACTCTTTCTTTAGAGCCGTTTATTGTCCTTTGTGTATTGAAAGCTGTGTAATTGGAAGACAATTGCAGACAAAACATCAGCAAGCTGGAGTAACCTTATCACATTCTCTTTAATCACTTGCATTTTACTGAGATCATGCTATGCAGTCTTACTAGAGTGGCTTTGGTGTATTTAGGAACAGCAGCTCAAATTAAATTTAAATGTTTCATTTCAGTCATCAACTGATATGGAAAATTCTTCACTTTCTGGAGATAACACACACACACACACTCACGCGCGCACACACACACACACACACACACACACACACACACACACACACACTACAACAACAGAAGCGAAAGGGAGGCTTGTATGGGCATCGAACGTTTATTTTATAGCTGTTAGAGTTTACCTGTAAGCCCACAGCCCATAATGTCTGTTCCATTTGCTGCTAAAATCACAATGCTGTGTGTTCAACACAAACAAGTAATCAATCAACCTCAGAGGCAAATACTATCTCACACATACTCAACACACGCATCTACTCGTTACATTTTCCCCCAAATACAAGGTAAGGCCTGGAGAGGCATATTTTCATACCTGTCCTCTTGGAAGAATGTAGATTTAATGTATGATGTTTCTATTATATTAGAATATACAAGGGGAATTCCGCAAACCTTATCTCTGGGCATCTCCATTATGAATTCCCTGTGATTCTCTCGTGTCTTCAGGGCCTCTGAGACAGGCAAAGGAATTTCGTGTCCCTAGATTCTGGACTGTTTTTTTCTTCTCCTGTGCTCATCTTTGTTCTCCTGAGTTTCTGTGCTGCTTCTTGGCATTCTTACCATATATCTACTACTTTCTCTTTTCTGAGTTTTCCTCATTTTTCTACAGTTTCACTTGTATGTGAGTTTGGCTTTCATAGTGATGCTGAATTTTGCTTCAGTTTAACAGATTGTCACGTTTCATACATTTTATCTTTTGAGTTTGACTCTTCTTGGCCCTCTTTCCTGTCAGATGTTTCTTTCTAGAGAAACTCTACCTTGAGTGATTTAAGAACTCGAGAATATAACAATTCCAGTTTGAGAATATTCTGACTTGGGCTTGTAAGCATGTAAAATTTGTGGATGGAACCATCACATCTTGACTCTCTTATAAATCTATTCAAGTATATAATCAATAAATATGTACTGTATTTCATTATACTCCTAAATTAAAGGAGTACACGGTCAAGTGTGTCCACTGGCTTTAACAGACTGCTTTACTTAAGCTCGTGTAGCTCAGATGGTAAATGCCCTTTGTGGTGCTTTAAATTTGCTATGTCAGGGAGGTCCACTTCTGAGATCAGTTTAAAAGTATTATTTAAAAGGCGGTCTGCATGGCCCCATTTAAGAAATTAGGCTATGCAAATCCAACCTGATTACGAGATTCAGGTTTAAAGAAATTTGAAGTGCATTTGAGGCTCTTTGTTACCATCGATCTTAGATTTTACGGGAACAAAAAGGCCCTGCATTTTAGGCATCTAAATTTTTATGTGAGAGGAATTCCACGTCTGGTATCACTGCATTATCCTTAATTCTGAGTCCTAAGGCTGCCGTTTTCCTCCATGTTCAGAAATTGATTCTGTAGCTTGATATGTTTTTGTTTATCAGTTTGTTTCCTGCTGCCATGATTCTTACACCTATCAAAACATTTTGTTTCTAATGTAGGCAAAGCGTTTAGCCCAGAGCTTCTGCTGGTCAGTAGTGTTTCGGATTGTGCAAGTTGAAATGTTTTGCCTGGCTTGTTCATATATGGCCCATGAAGAATGCATTTGGCTGGAAGAAGCTTGTTTTGTAGAGAGGTCCCTCCTTTATATTATCTAGCGTGGACCAAGGGCATCAACTCTTTTGGTACCAGCTCATGAATAGAAAGTCCAATGATGTGGTCTTTGACTTTTTTTTCTCCAACAGTGCAGTCTGGAAAGCTGGAATCTTTTGGGAAAATCTGTCATTTTTATTAGAAAAATTACCAGAGTTCAAAAAATATTCAGCAGTCATCTAGTGTGAACAGTTAGAAACTGTCATTAACTTTAGTTTGAATTGTTGTTTCAGGAAAAGCATTATCCATAACCTTTCTTCAGGTTTAGCTGCATGTTAATACCTGATATCTTATCAGACAAGAAAGCCATTTTTGGTTTGTATATGAATATAAAACAGAAGATAATTAAACAGTGAACCAAGAAGCCATATTAGATTTCTAGTCCCAGATGTAAGCACATATGTGGTGTGTGGCTTGTTCATAAAACCAGAGGCATAATCCACACACAGATACTCAGCGAGAGAGGTGCTCCAGATATTATCCTATTTCTGGTACCCTATCTGACATGCAAGTGGACTGTGTATCATTGGCCTCATTTCTTCACTCTGCTTGCTGGGGCCTCTGACTGCATCATAAGGAGCTTAAGACTGAAAATGGAAACTAACATATGAGGACCACATACTGCATGTAAAAAAGAAGTTTTCTCATTGCATGTATCTGTTGTGTGTGTAACCTGTGTATGCATTACACACACACACATACACACACATTTAACCTATATTTTGTCTTCTCTGTTACTTTGTTTTCTTAACAATATAGAAGTATTTTTATTCCTTGGCCAGGTTATCTGGCATTTATTCATTTAACAAATGTGTATCGAGTGTCTACTGTGCTTTGTGCATTATGGTTCAGTATTGGGGATACAAAGAGTAATAAAAATGTGAATATTGTTATTAACTAGTTTATGCCCTCATGAAGGAGAGAGAAAGGTAAACCATTAAGAATACAATGAGGGATCAGGGCACCTGGGTGGCTCAGTCGGTTAAGCCTCCAACTTTGGCTTAGATCATGATCTCACAGTTCCTGAGTTTGAGCCCTGCATCAGGCTCTGTGCTGACAGCCAGGATCCTGGAGCCCACTTCCAGTTCTATGTCTCCCTCTCTCTCTGCCCCTCCACTGCTCACGCCATCTCTCTCTCTATCAAAAATAAATAAATGTTAGGAAAAAAGAATACAGTGAGGGAAGTGCTGATAGAGGACTACATGTGCAAGGTGCTTTGGAGCCTTGGAGGATGGTGTAAGGTTCTTGGGAGACGGGGCTTGGGGGTTGGAGTGCAATCGTCTGGGAAGGATGTGCTGTATTGAGGAATCTGAATTTAACCTAAAGTCAGGTAAGGAACTCTTAAGGAGTTTTAAGCCCAGGGTGACATGATCAGATTTACCTTCTAGGTAGTTCAGTCTGTGGACTACTGCACAGGAATGAGAAGATAAGGCTATTCCTCAAAATATTAAGCATGAATTACCATATGATCCAGCATTTCCATTTCTGGGTATATACCCTCAAAGAACTGAAAGCAGGAGCTTGAATAGATGTTTGTACACCCAAGTTCACAGTGGTATAATCATAGTAGCCCAAATGTGGTAACAGTCCAAATGTCCATACCACAAAATGTGGTATACATATAATAGAATAGTTTTCAGCCTTAAGAGGAAGGGAATCCTGCCACACGCTACAACATGGACGAGCCTTGAGGATATTATGCTAACTGAAATAAGCCAGTCATCATTTGAGAAGTATAATCATAGTACCTACTTCATAAAACAGCAGGGTAGGCCTAAATAACAAATAAATTAATGTATGTAAAGTGCTTCAAAGGATACCTGATGCACAGTAACTTCTCAGTAAACATTAGCTGGTGCTGGTGCTACTACTACTACTACTACTGCTACTGCTAGTATTCCTTTATTAGAAGCAACAGTTTGTGGATATGGCATGTTAATCTTGCTTCCTTGTCTTTAATGGAGTATCTTATTTTTAACAGCTTTATTCAGATATAGTTGATATAAAGTAGCTGTACCTATTTATTTTTTTAAGTTTATTTATTTATTTTGAGAGAGACAAGGACAGCCCAAGTGGGGGAGAGGCAGAGAGAAAGAGAGGGAGAGAGAGAATCCCCAAGCAGGCTCCACACTGCCGGCACAGAGCCCAGTGCAGGGCTTGAATCCATGAAGCTGTGAGATCATGACCTGAGCCAAAACGAAGAGTTGGATGCTTAACCACCAACCAACTTTAGGCCACCCAGGTGTCCCTGAAGTAGCTATACTTATCTAAAGTGTACAGTTTGAAAAGTTTATATATAAATACATAAAGAAAAAAATATGTATAGATTTGTCCGTATCCATCAACAATCCCTGAAATCCATAAAGTGAATATATCCATTATACCACCAAAAGCTATCTCAAGCCCCTTGGCAGTCTCTCTCTCACTCCTGACTATCTCCCCAGGCAACCACTAAAATTTTTTTCTTACCATAAATTAGTTTGCATTTTTTAGAGTTTAATATAAATGGAATTATACACTATGTATTCTTTGTCTGCCTTTTTGCATTCAGCATAATTATTTGAGATACATCTAGTTTTTACATGCATGAATAGTTTATTCCTTTATAATGCCAAGTATATTCTATCGTATGCATATACCATGATTTGATTTGTTTATTCATATGCACCTGCTGATGGATATTCGGGTTGCTTCTGTTTGGAGTTATTACATATAAGGCTGCTATGAATATTCATCGACAAATTTTTTCTGTGGGAAAATCTTAGGGGTTTTTGTTTGTTTTAAAAATGTATTTATTATTTACATCACTGAAATAGTCCCATAAGAATTATAAATCATGTTTATTTGAAAGGATCAGATTCCATTGTCTAAACACTGTCAAAGCAGTAGTCAAATCACATAGCTAAAGCCGTAAGCAGTGCAGTTAATAATTTATTTATTTTTTATTTTTTGTGGGGGAGAGCACAAGTGGGGGAGGGGCAGAGAGAGAGAGGTACAGAGGATCTGAAGCAGGCTCTACACTGACAGGTTGACAGCAGTGAGCCTGATGCAGGGCTCAAACTCTTGAACCGTGAAATCATGCCCTGAGCTGATGTCGGGCGCTCAACTGACTGAGCCACCCAGGTGCCCCAGTGCAAATAATTATTTATTTGTGCAAATAATTTTTCAAAAATCTTATGGTTAGATATTATCATTAAAACACAGTGTTTGCACTTAGACAAGACACAGGTGGAACAGAAGAAAAACCTTCTGTAAATATAGTTTTAGAGCTGAATCAATGATCTGTCCTACTTAAAGGACTTCTGTTGGCTTCAACTGCTTTAATGACAATGGCTGTTTGGTAAAAGTGCTTCTACTTAGCTGCCAAAAAGAAACATTTTGTTGTTCCTTAGTTTCATTCTTCATTCTTATGGTTTCTATTTTTCATATTGTGACCTATATGTATCACAGCTGACATTTTTCAGTTTTTCTCAAAGAAAAGGGAGTCACATGTAGACCAAACAGACTGCTCAGAATTTAGAGAAGCAAATAGTGGAGTATGTAAGAGAAATTGTGTCTGTGACCAAAGACTAAAAATAAAATTCTTTATTTTAGGCATACCAAACTAGATCCCTCAAAACCCTTTTTTTTTTTTTTAAGAAAGGGAAGAGCAGTAGTTCTAAGATGAATTTGGTCTTAGATCTAGCCAGCTAGCAACAATGAGACAAAAACACAAGGCATAACTTGTTCCAGAGTCACAAGATGACTTTGTTGAGCATACAGTTTTGTGTACTCTTTTTTCTTCTCTCTTGGGTAAATCTAGGAGTGAGATGGCTAGATCGTATACTAAATACATGTTTAAGTTTTGAGGAAACTAACAAAGAGTTTTACAAAGTGCTTGTTTTATTTATCTCCCCATAGCAGTTTATGAGAGTTCCTGACAAATGATACTGAACATCTTGTCATGTGCTTATTTGCCATTTCTATATATTTTGATGATATATATGTGAAAATCTTCTGCCCATTTTAAAAATTGGGTTGTTTGTTAATACTCTTTAGAGAATGTTTTTATATTTTATGAAGTTCTTTATTAGATATATGCTTTGTAAATATTTTCTCCCAATCTATGTCTTGGCTCTTCAATTTCATAACTTTTTGGGGGAGCAGAAACTGTAATTTTGATAAAGATCAAATTCATGAAATTTTTCCTTTATGATTTGTGCTTTTGCTGTCATATCTAAAAATCTTTGCCATATAATCTTCACCAAGGTTACAGAGATTTTGTTTTATATTTGCTTTCAGAAGTTTAATGGTTTTAGGTATTAGAGTTAAATCTCTGATTGAGTTGAGTTAATTTTTGTATATGGTAGAATGCAAGGACTGAAGTTTTTTGGTTTGTCTTTGTATTTGGATATTCAGTTCTAGAATCATTAATAATCAATTCTTTCATCATGGAATTGTCTCTTCATCTCTGTAAAAACATAGTTTTCCTATGTATCTGGATTAATTTCTGGACTCATTCTGTTACATTGATCTCTTTGTCTACCTTGATGCATACAAAATTTTGTGATAGCTTTAGAGTAAGTTTTGAAATTTGATGTTAATCTCCAACTTTGTTCTTTTCTAAGTTGTTTTGATTGTTTATATCCTTCATGCTTCCATATGGATTTTAGGATCTGTTTGTCAATTTCTACAAATACATGAAAAGACTGCTAAGATTTTGATTTGAATTGCAGTGATCTATATAGATAACTTGGGGATACAGTGATCTTAACAATATTGAATTCTCTGTCCCAACAAAGTATATCTCTGTTTAGATTTTTAAAATTTTTTTCTCATCAAAGTTACAGTTTTCAGTGTAGTTATTGTGCATCTTTTTGTCAGATTTGTCTCCAAATATTTTACATTTTGATGCCATTTTAAATGGCATTTTTATTTGAGATTCTGATTATTCATTGCCATGATATAAAAATGCAATTTTTTATTGACCATATAGCCTGCGATAACTTGCTAAACTCACTTTTTAGTGCTAGTGTTGTTTTGTTTTTTTGTTTTTTTTGGGTTTTTTTTTTTGTAGATTACATTGGATTTTTCTATACAATAGTGTCATCAGTTTTCTTCCTTCTTAATGTGGATTCTTTTTATTTCTTTTTCTGGCCTTATTATATGATAATAAAAATCTCATTGGCTAGTAACCTCTGTTACATGTTGAGTAGAAATGGTAAGCATCAGTATCATTGTGAATATTCTTTGTTCCTGATTAAGAGGAGAAAGCATTCAGTTTTTCACCATTAAGTACAATATTACCTATAGATACCTTTTTCATTTTGAGGGCATTTTTTATATTCATAGTTTCTTGAGAGTTTTTGTGAGAAATAGATACTGGATTTTGTCAAATGATTTTTTTTGGCATCTATTGCCAAAGATGACCATGTGGTTTTCCCTTTTTAGTTTCTTAATATGGTGAGTGATTTTTTCCAATGATGATCTAATCCTGTGTTCCTGTTATAAACTTCACATGTTATTCCTTTAAAATTTGTAGAATCTGTTGCCATCTCGCCTCTCATTCCTAATATTAGTGATCTGTGACATTTTTCTTTTTTCTTGATAGCCGGCTTTAAAGTTTATCAGTTTTATTTATCTTCTCAAAGAATCAGCTTTTGGTTTTATTGACTTTTCTATATTGTTTTTATGCCCTTTATTTTGTTGATTTTTGCTTTGGACTTTATTATTGTCTTTCTTTTGCTTTACTTTGGGTTTAATTTACTTTTCTTGTAGTTTCTTAAGGTGAAAGCAAAAGGCATTAATGGAGTTTTTTTTTCTTTTTTAACACAGTTATTTAGTGCTTTAAGTTTTTCCTTAAATACCACTTCAGTACTGTCCTACAAATTTTGATATGTGGTATTGCCATTCAGTTCAAAATACTTTCTAATGTCTCTGGGATTTCTTCATTAACCAATGCCAATAATTATTTAGAAGTGAAATATATACTTATAAGTATCTGGGTATGTTCCAGAGATCTTTGTGATATTGATTTCTAATTTAATTCCATTTTTATTAGGGAATGACTTGCATGACTACAGTCATTTTAAATGTACTGAGACTTATTTTATGGCCAAGAATACTGTTAAAATTATTAAATATTTCATATATACTTGAGAAGAATGTGTATTTTGATATAGTTGGGTGGACTCTATAATGTTAGTAAGGCCAGATTGATTGACAGGGTGATTAAAATCTACTCTATACCTAGTGATGCTCTATTCTAATTCCTGGGAAAAGGATACTGAAATCTCCAACTTTAATTTGGATTTATTAGTTTCTAATTGTTTTTATATGTATTTTTACTTAATGCATTTACTGGGGCATAAATATTTAGGATTATCATACTCTCTTAATTATTTGACTCCTTTATGATTATGGAATAGCCTTTTTTGTTCCTAATACTATTCTTTGCTTTGAAATCTATATTGTCTAATATAAGTGATGTTGTTTTGTATTATCGTAGTGTATCTTCTTGACTTGTGTTACCATGTTTATCATTTCCCGTCCTTTGACTTTTAGTTTATTAGTGTCCTTGTGTTTAAAGTGTGTTTCTTATAAGCAAATACTGTTTTTTACTCTTTTATCCCATGGGACAATCTCTAACTGGATGTGTTTAGACCATTTATATTTAATGTGTTTATTGATATTGCTAAGTTTAAATGTATCGTCTTGCTACTTTCTATTTGTTCTGTATGTCTTTTCTTCTCTTTTCCTCCTTTTTCTACCTATTTTGGATTATTCTTATGTTCCAGTTTATCTCCCTTGTTTTATTGGGCATATAGATTTGTTATTTAGTGGTTGTTTTAGGTGGTGTGCCATATCCATATTTAACTTATCTTGAAGTTTACCTTCAAGTGATATTTATTGCTTTATGTATAGAGTAAGAACCTTATAGCAGTATACATCTTTTGTCCCCCTCTTCTGTTATTATTGTTATGTATTTTACTTTTATTGTATTATAATTCCTACAGCACATAGTTATTTTGTTTAAACAAATTATCTTTTAAATATATTTTAATAAGAAAAAAATCATATAATTAACCATGTAGCATTTTCTCTGCTCTTCATTATTTTGTGTAGATTCAGATTTCCATCTGGTATCATTTTGCTTCTCCTTGACCTTTCTTTAACATTTCTTCTAGTGTGGTTCTTGTGGTGATAAATTATTTCAGTTTTCATATGTCTGAAAATGTCTTTATGTTGCCTTTGCTTCTAAAATTTGTTTTCACTGGATATAGAATTTTTCTTTTTTTTTTTAATTTTTTAATGTTTTTTATTTATTTCTGAGAGACAGAGACAGCGTGAGCAGGGGAGGGTCAGAGAGAGAGGGAGATACAGAATCTGAAGCAGGCTCCAGGCTCTGAGCTGTCAGCCCAGAGCCTGATGCGGGGCTCGAACCCACCAACCGTGAGATCATGACTTGAGCCGAAGCCTGATGCTTAACCAACTGAGCCACCCAGGCGCCCCGGGTAAAGAATATATCTGTTGACAGTTTTCTTTTTCTTTTAGTATTTTAAAGAAGCTGTTCCACAGTCATTTTGTTTTCTATTATTTATGTTGTCATCCAGAAGTTTTATTCCGATAATCCTCTGTATGTCATATGTCTTTTTCCTGTGGTCTGCTTTTAAGATTTCTTGATTACTGGTGAGCAATTTGATTATGATATACTTTGGCCCAGTTTTCCTCATTTTCTTCTATTTAGGGTTCTCTTAGATTTATGGGTTTATACTTTTCCTCAAGTTTGGAAAAGTTTTAGCCATTGTTCAAATTTTTTTCTCTGCCACTCCCAAACCCTTCTCTTCTTCATGAACTAAAATGAGCTGCAACTACATGAACTTACATTACACTCACTCGAAGTTGTCACACAGCTCATGGGTGCTTTTTTCTTTTTTTTTTTTTTAGATTCATTTTTTTCTTTGTGTTTCATTTTTGGATACTTTAAATTGCTATGTTTTAAATTCCACGAAGTTTTTTCCCCCTATAATATCTCCTATTTTTAGTTTTTCATCTTAGGCATTGTAGTTTTCATCACTAGGAGTTTGGTTTGCTTATAGATGTCTGTAATTAACTTTTTGAACATATGGAATACAGTTCTAATTGTTTTAATGTACTTATCAACAATTCTATCATCTTTGTCAGTTCTGAGTTATATTTAATTGGTTAGTTTTACTCATTATAGATCATATTTTTTTATTTTTGCTTTTTTGCATGCCTGATAGTTTTTGGTTGTGTGACATTGTGAATTTTACCATAGTGAGTGCTAAGTATTTTTATATTCCTATAAGAATTCTTTAACTTACTTCTGGAATGTAGATAAATTATCTGTAAATGGTTTTATTCTTTTGGGTATTGCTTTTAAATTTGCTGGGGAGGACCAGTGCAGTGTTTAGTGTATAGCTAAAGCACCTAATTTCACACTACTGAGATGAGTCACTTACCTTTCTGAGTATTACACTAAATGCTGTGTCATTTATGGTTTTCCAGTATGTCTGTGAGAATAGGCAGTATCTCTGGCTTTGTGGCTTTGTGTGAGTGTTGGCTTCTTTTCATACTCTTGGTTGGTTTCCTCACATGCATGTGCTGATCTGTATTCTGCCTAGTCAGGCAGACTCTCTACAGATGTTCTCTGTGCATCTGTGTAGTTCTTTCCACTCTGGTTCTCTGTCTTACAAATTCTAGCCACATTTATCCTTTCTCAGACACTGATCTCTGAAGCTCACCTGTGTGATCCCTCTTTGCATTGTGATCTAGAAAATCTCTCAAGGCAGAAAGTTAGGACATGGGGCCCTTTTCTCTTGCTTCTCACCAGTGAGGGATGAATGTCTTTCATTTATTGATGCTCAGTCTTGAAATATGTTTTTCTTACACACACACACACACATATGCACACACGTGCACACACACCCACATGCGTACATACATACTCTATGGTTGGTTTCAGATAGGAGGATAATTCAGGCCTTCTTACTTCATTTTGCTCTGGAATTAAAGTCTGATGGGATGCTTTTTGAATTGTCAGAACCTATCTGTGAGCTAAATGATCTCCAAAAGCATCCAGTGGAAGCAGCGATGGAAGGTTGAGGGTCTATCCTTTTTCTGTCCATTACCAGCCTGGATAAGCTGTCTCAAGATAGACTTGTGGAGTCTCCTAGTGGGATAGAACTTTACAGGTTGTGTGGTTGATCCTGATGCTTAAAATCCTTTCTTTATAGTATCTTCTATACTTTCACATGTTGGGTAACTCTCCTTTTTGAGGAGTACATTTTCTATTTTAGGTATTTTTCAGTTAGAAACTTCTTTCTTATATGAGCTGGAAGATTTGTGTTAACTTCCATTTAAATTTGTATGGTGATATCATGTGAAAGTAGTCTAAGCCCTCTTCTACACAATAGTCCCACTCATATTTGAGGGCTTCTTTCTTGCTTGCTTCCTCAGTCATCTCTCCAGGATAAAATATCTCTTGATATCTGTCAAGCTCAGTTGTCTCATTTCTAGAATGTGGTATTTGTTTAAAAAAATAAAAAAGGATTTCTGTGTCTGTGCACGCCTTCTTTAATGAGTCAGATACCATGCCAGATGCTAAGGATGCAGAAGAAAGTATGCTGTCCAGAAATGCAATGGGGGAAGGGAATTCAAATGAAATATCACAGAGATAAAAATGCCTATAAATGGAAGTGTGTGGAGTATGCTAGGCCCAGCCTAGGATTTTAGGGAAGATCAAATTATTTAAAATATTTGAAGTGTAGTTTGTATACTATAAAAGACTATAATGTGTTTGGAATTATTATTATTAGCAGTAGTCAAAAGTGTATCAACAGCTGCTCTGTCCTCATTATTTAATCTGACCTTTGCAATGTTAAGGTCCTATTTGCAACCCCTGGGTCCACATAATTAGTGAGTTTTCATATGAGGGGGTGCCCACAGCAGGTGGAACTGTGCCAGTACGTTCAGTTTTCCTCCTGCTACTGCAGGTTAGATGGGCTCAGCTCTTACAGAAAACAAGTTGTACGCAGTGAATTCTTATGTGAATTCAGATCTTGTAAGCTAGGGGAACTGTAAACCCCTACTGCTTTACTGTTTCACACTTTAAAACTCTAGATGGCAACCATAATACTTCAGCACTTACCATATGGAGAAACTGAAAACCACCTGCAGAAGAAAGCCTTGGCAAGATTCAGATATCGTGATTCTGTAGCACTAGGTCACTCTGTGCCACCCTCACAGGGTGTTAGAGCTTCTCCTCGTGACTTCTTCAAGTGTCCCATTATACTGCCAACAACGTGAGTAAGAGGAAGAGCTACATATCCATGCTGCTGAGGTTGGGGTTTGGGAGGACACATAATATGGAAACCTCTCTTACGTTTAGGGAGAATGTTAAAAGTGCAGATTCCCAAGGCCCCACCTCCAAGTATTCTGAGTCAGCCACTTAGTGGACGTAGGGTGTCGGGGAGCTGCAGTATGCTTGAAGTTAGTTTCTGGAAACTCTAGTACAGGTGGGTCCTGCTTTGAGAAACATTGGTAGGGAAGCGAGCCTGTCATATGAGGGCACTACATCCTGTTGTCCTGCTTCCTACAGTGTTTGTTTTCTCATCCTTGCCTCTACCAACTTCTGTGGGTCTACTCATTATCTGGAATTTATATCCTGAGGAGTCAAAAAAGATGTGTTAGGCAGTTTTGTTCTCAAAGAATCTTCAGTGTAGCCTGAAGATACCTGTGTACTCCGGTATAGTTACTTTTAAGCTTCTTGAGTGTAATCTGAATGATACAATCTACCTATTCTTAAGGGCTGTTGGGAAAACTAATGGAAAATCAGGTACCTTGCTGTAGTCATAGCAAATGTTACTTTATCCTGTCTTTTTTTAATGTTTTATTTGTTATTGAGACAGAAAGAAACAGAGCATGAGTGGGGGAGGGTTAGAGAGAGAGGGAGGCACAGAATCTGAAGCAGGCTCCAGGGGCTGGAACCTATGAACCACGAGATCGTGACCTGAGCCAAAGTAGGCCGCTTAACCCACTGAGCCACCCCGCTGCCCCACTTCATCCTGTCTTAATGTTATCTATGTTGAATGTTACCCCAAAGTGGCTGAGCTAACTAAAGAAGATTCTAAACTAAAGAAGATTCTAAACTCTAAAGCTTATAGAGTTGTAAATGTTACTTAACAATTTCTAGAAAGTAGGAACTGAATTCAGGCCTATTTCCAATCAATGTTTTCATGATCTGACAAATTTAGGGCAAATTATAAATATGAAAAGAGAACAAGATATTACCCAGAATATAAAGTTCAACTTTTGGGATCAGACCCTTGTCTGATCCATGCCCCAGGGCATTGGAAAGTTTGAATGCTCTTGTGTTTATTGATATTTAAAGTATAGTACTATGTAAAGAATATTTTCTGCATTTCATTTCTTGTTCCACCTGTGTTAATAAACTATAAATCACATGTTTGATAAGTAGAATTTTATTTTATTTCTATTATTTACATAAGCTCCTATATACTTTTGATATATTGAATATCCTGTTTTTGTAATGTTATACTTGGCCCAAACAATCACCACTGACAAGATAGCTATGAATATGTAGTTTACCATTAGAAGGAAAGATATTTTAACTTATTCTGCTTGATTTTAAAATTATAATTTTAGTATAATCTCTTCACACAAAAGAAATTAACTTGGTACTGAGACGTGACAAAATAGAGATTGACCTGAAAATGAATTACTTGCATAATCTTCTGCCTCTTTGGAGTGGGGAGAAGACAAATCAAATAAGAAATTTACTTTCTAGCATGTTTTTAGATGGTAGGTGTTTTTCACCTAAAATAGGAAGAAATGTGAGAAATAAAGATAAAGGACTTAATATTTGTTTACTAAGGTTAACTTTTAAAATAGGAAACCATGGGAATGGGAAAGGTGGGGAAAAGAGTTGGGGAGAGGGAGTGAGGCAAATCATGAGAGACTTTTGAATGCTGAGCACAATCTGAGGGCTGAAGAGGGAGGGGGGAAGGAGATAGGAGGTGATGGTCATGGAGGAGGGCACTTGTGGGGAAGAGCACTGGGTGTTATATGGAAACCAACTTGATAATAAACTATAAAAAAAAAAAAAGCCATAGCCCATAGCCAGAGGGAGTAAAGATGTACAACTATCCAAACAGGTGGTTCTGAATTTATGAGCCATGGTGTCCACTTGACCACGACCCTTTTATAGGTAAGCCACCAAAGTGTGTTCAAGGTATACAGTTCATGTTTGCTACTGTGGTTGCTACATTGTCTTTGAGAAGAAATATTTTGATGAAATTGCATGGCAGTCTGTTATGCAGCAGCATATAACTGTGGCAAATCAGAGGTGGGAAGTTTTATTGGAAGGTCAGACTTGTAACCAAACGAGGTCTGTGTGTCAGGCCACAGTGGCCACTCCTTTATGAGACTTCTAGCTCTGCTCTTCTCTTGCTAATTTGCGGTCTACATCGCTGTTCAGCCACTGCAATTGGCAGTTTGATTAGAATGATTACCTGGTTTGGGGCCCCTAAATGCAGACCCACATGACCCTTTGACTTAAGAAATTAGCCTTGGGGCGCCTGGGTGGCTCAGTCAGTTAAGCGTCCGGCTTTGGCTCAGGTTATGATTTCACGGTTCGTGGATTCGAGCCCCATGTTGGGCTCTGTGCTGACAGCTAGCTCAGAGCCTGGAGCCTGTTTCAGATTCTGTGTCTCCCTCTCTCTCTGACGCTCCCCTGCTCGCACTCTCTCTCTCTCTGTCTCTCAAAAATAAATAAAAACATTAAAAAATTAGCCTTGAAATGGCCACATCCAGTGAACCTTAATTATTTCAGGGTTTCTTTTAGGATTATAAAAGTAATATACATCTATTATGAAAAGCATAAACAAATAGAAGGAAAAAAATTTACAATTCTCTTACTAGCAGTAGTTTTGCTATTTTGAGGACTTAGTCTTTTCTTATAGTTTTTCTATATGTGTATTTCTAACAGGATCATGCTGTTTTAAGCCTGACATATTTTCAGTTACAATGTATAATGAATATCTTTTCTGATATTTTAAGTAGTTGCTGTGTGCTCTATTAAATGAAGATACCATATTTTGCTTAACCAGTCTGCTATTCATTTCTTCATTTCTTGGGAAAGCTCCTCTTAAATTTCCTAGTTCCATTTTAGCTGATGTAAAGAAAAAAGTGTGCTTCCATGCGTGCTTGTGGTTTTGACTCCTAATACAAAATGAAAACAAGTGAAATAGGTCAGTGATGTCAAAAGTAATGCTCAGGCCTCTTACCTATGTGATCCCAGGTGATCTCTTAGCAAGGAGATAATGAACTCTGTAGGCTGAATTAGAGCCAGAGACTCTTTACCTTGCCCGTCTGCATTAACCATAAAATAATATGATTATAATAATAGATAATAATCAAATAATAATGATTACAATGATAACTAACACTGAGAGCACTCACTTGAGAGCTAAGCACTCAGTTCAAATGCCTTCAGAATATCAAAATGCCTTCTGTTCAAGATACCTTTACACATATTAGCTAATTTAGTCTTTACAACCACTGTGGAGGGTATGGACCCTCAAACATAACAATATAAAGGATATGTCAAATTACTAAACCACAATTCAAACTTAAGTGGAAAAAGACAAAGCAAATTTCTATCTGTGTTAAAAGTCTACAGTATTAAAATTGAAGGTCTCCTGAATAGGGGTGGTGAACAGCACTCCAAAAGTTAGCAGACCTTTCTGCATTGTTGTGTCACTGATGGATTCATCGCTGTTGCAGTGAATGTATCAAGGAAAGGAGGAAAGCAGTAGAGGCAGCAACCAACCTACTGGAAAATGTAAAGACTTCATTGGTAGTTATTTTTAAATGCTCTGTTTAAATGGACCCGGTTTGGCACCCTCCTGCACTGTTGGTGGGAATGTAAACTGGTGCAGCCGCTCTGGAAAACAGTGTGAAGACTCCTCAAAAAACTATTGATAGAACTCCCCTATGACCCAGCAATAGCACTGCTAGGGATTTACCTAGGGGATACAGAAGTGCTGATGCATAGGGGCACATGTACCCCAATGTTCATAGCAGGACTGTTAACAATAGCCAAATCATGGAAAGAGCCTAAATGTCCATCACCTGATGAATGGATCAAGAAGATGTGGTATATATATATATATATATATATATATATATATATATATACACAATGGAGTACTATATGGCAATGAGAAGGAATGAAATCTGGCCATTTGTAGCAAAGTGGATGGAC
>NC_043712.1:49929499-50037901 GCF_006229205.1 Suricata suricatta | reverse complement strand
GGGGGGCACTTGTGGGGAGAAGCACTGGGTGTTATATGGAAACTAATTTGACAATAAGCTATTAAAAAGAAAGAAAGAAAGAAATGAATGGACCTGGTTTTCTGACTTGTTCATGAGAAAAGAACAATTCTTCTGAAGTGATAGTCTGCATAGGGTTCTTAGTGACACTCTTAATCCTAGTCAAATGTATGTAGCTCAAGATGCACATAGAACTATATAGTAATATAAGGATTCATTTTCCTTCTCCCCTGTCCCATACCTCCTTGGAAATACATTCTGTACTATTTTTGGAAGAGGAATCTGAGGGTATTAAGAAAATGGAACACCAGCCTAAAATGACGTAACCAGGAAGTGGGCTTAGAAGCTGGGAAGTGTGGCTTCTCAGGCTTCCTCTCTACTTAAGTGAACCTCAGACCTGATCTGCACCAGTCTTGATCATAGTGATTCTGAACAGCTCCTATTTAGTGAGCTTTCTTAGTCTCTACATTTTTTTCCTGTATGCTCTTTCCTGTATGCAGTTTTTCCTGTATGCACTTTCAACTTCTAGGTTTCCATAGGTATGTGGCTGTTACCTTCTCTTGCTGGACAAGATCTAATTGAGTATCACTAATATTCATTATTCGAGGGAAAACATTTTCTCCCTGCCATCACAAACATTCATTTCCTGTTGGAAAGATTCATGGTGTTTGCTATTTGTAATTTAACTCTGTGGCTTTTGAACGTGCAGTAAAATGTTGGCTTACATAAAAATCCCTTCTGTTATCAAATGGCTCAGCAGGATTTACACAGGTCCAGGTCACTTCCCTTCCCTGTTTGGTGGGACTGCTACCATCACCTCTTACTGTCTTTGTAAATTAACTGTTATCTTCTGTGTACTTTATATCCATATCTGATTTTAACAACCAGGCTTCCAGAAGGAGCTAGTAGATGTAGGTGAGAGATGCGTATCCAGGGCACACTAAATACAATTGGCAGGTTCTTCGAGATAGCTCATTATCTCAGCTTTCCTAATGCCCGTGCCCTCTTTCTCTCACAGATGTCTTTTATCTAGATCACCAGTGCCTGATTGGTAAATTTGCTTTGATTGTAAAAGATAAATAGCACTGAACAAAAACTCATTTAAAACACTCAGAAGACAAAGAAAAAATTACAGTGTTTACTGAGAGCCAACACAAGCTTATTGCAGGGCTGTAAATAAATGCTCGTTGTGGATTTCCTTTGTGTTATTTCTGTACCAAGGTTTTTATAATGTTTCCTTAAATTCCCACCTTAAGTATTTATCTTTTTTTGTAGCATCAATAATCATTGTTCAGGGAGCCTTCTAGTATTTCTTCTGACTGTACCCACTATTTTTACAAACCTTGAAATCTTGTCTTCCAATAAAAAATACAAAGGAATAAATTCTCTGGTCATCTTATGCAACTGATCTCCCATTACTTCTGTCATCAGTATCACCCACATGGCTCATGTCTATAAGTCATTAATAATTAATAAACCCTTTCTGAAAATTAAATGATTCTGTGTATCTTTCATACCTCTACTTATATACAGGATGGCTCATTGACAGATTTGGTTGAGAAATGGGTCTCCACAATCTGTTGAGATGAAAAAGCTGTTGACTTCTCATAAACATTCAAACCTGAACACAAGAGATTTTTCTCTAACTTCCATAAAAATGCAGCTTACAGGTAAAATCTTTTAACACCTGATATCTGTATTTTCCTTCATCTTTTCTCTCAGTATTACTTTGCTATGGTAATTCTTCCACATTCTTCACTTGCCTGAGGATTCTAAATACTCAGAAGACCCTTTCCAAATAGGTTTTGGGGGTCTTTCTCTCTCCTCCAATCATAACATTCATATTTTTCCTGATTTTTATTTCAGCCCTCTGGCTACCCACCCCTCTCCTTTTTGTTAAATAAGAAGTAAGCTGTTAATCTTATTGTGGTTCCATTGAACAAGTTGTTTTTCTGTTACTGATTTGAGCAGTTTGCATTTGGCTGTCAACATTTTGATGAGTCTGAGTATGGTTCTCTTTGTGTTTACCCTACTTGAAGTTCATAGAGCTTCTCAGAAAGGTAGATTGATTTTTTTCATCAGACTTGGGAAGTTTCTGTTCCTGTCTCTCTCTTCTCCTGGTATTTTCATTATGAATATACTGTACACTTAACAGTGTCCCACCTTTCTGAGGCTCTGGTTTTTTTTCTTCATTCTTTTCTTTTCCTTCTGTTCTTTGGATTACATAGTCTTTATTCACCTCTTACCAAGTTTGTGGATTCTTCCTTCTCCTAGTTCTAATCTATTCTAAACCACTCCTGTGAATTCTTCATTTTACTCTTTGTATTTTTCAACTCCAGAATCTCCATTTGGTTCTTTTTCATAATTTCTATCTTTTTATTGATACTCTTCTATTTGATGAGACATTGCCATCATAGCTCCCTTTACTTCTGTAGGTATGGTTTTCTTTAATTCTTTGAATATATTTATAAAGACTGCTTTCAAGTCTTTGTTATTTCCAACTTCTTGGCATCTGTAGGTTTCTGTTGCCTGAGTGTTTTTCCCCTTAGTGAGTGGATCATACTTTCCTGTCCCTTTTATTTTTTTAATGTATGCTAAGTTTTTATTGAGAACTGTACATGTTAGGTAATATATTGTAGCATCTTTCAATATTGACCCTTTTGGGAAAAGTCGGTTTAAGTTAATTGTGTGTTTGGTCACCTATTTATTTGCTTAGTGACTTGGATGGGCTAATTCCATGAAGTCTATTTTCTCTATATTATGTACACTATGACTTACTTGCTCAATATTCTTCCCCTTGTTTGCATTTTTTAGTCTGGTTTCCTAGGGATTTTCCCTGGGTTGTCATACATCACCTTTTTTAAAAATTTTGTTAGTTATTTAGTTAGTTATTTTAAGTTGGCTCCATGCCCACTGTGGGGCTTGAAGTCATGACCCTGAGATCAGTAATCACATATTTTACCAACTGAGCCAGCCAGGTGACCCTGCATACATCATTTATTGATCAAAGTTGGTGTTTAAGCTGTCTTAGCCAGCTGGATGTGTGAATGGCTTGTAGACTGGTTTCACAGATCAGGGAATTCAGTTTCCTCCTGCCTGAAGTCTGGTAGTTCAGAGGTGCTTCCTCCAGTCTCTCCTGAGTGGGTGCAGCACTGGAAAAGACCGTGAGGGATGGATATAATTTTGTTGAGTGTAACTTCTGACCTCCTCCTCGGTTAGAGCAGCATATGATTCAGCCAGGATTGGTGAGCGCTTGTGCCATAGCCCTTTCAGTCAGTAAGGCTTCCACATGTTGCTGATGCATCTGTGTATAACTTGGGGAATTTTTTTTTAATTTTTAATGTTTTATTTATTTTTGAGAGAGAGAGAGAGAGAGGGAGAGAGAGAGAGAGAGGGAGAGAGAGAGAGACAGCATGAGTAGGAGAGGGTCAGAGAAAGAGAGACACAGAATCCAAAGACAGGCTCCAGGCTCTGAGCTAGCTGTCAGCACAGAGCCCGACGCAGGGCTCAAACCCACAAACTGCAAGATCATGACCTGAGCCGAAGTCGGATGCCTAACTGACTGAGCCACCCAGGCGCCCCAAACTTGGGGATATTTTTATGCCTGCTCTGTGTCCCACTGCGGTTACTCCTGACAGGGTACAGCCTAGGTTGTGTTCTCAACCTTCTGGACCCTCAGAGATGTATAAGATCTCAGGAGGACTCTTCTTGGATTCCTCTCAGGCTCCATTAAATACATGGCTGGTTCACTTTTTGCTACTAACATCATGAAGCTAATAGCCCCAATGTAATTAATTGCTTGCCATCAGAATCCCCATTGTTTCTGGCTCCCCACATTGTCGCAGATAAAGTCACACTCTTCAGACAGCGTGGTGGAGCTCCCTGTCATTCAGGCCTGTCTCTCCACCTGAGCAGAAACTCCATGCCACTGCAGTAGGGCTTTGGGCAGAGACAGTAGCTTGCTTCTCCCAGAGGGACAACCCTTCTCTGCAGGCAGGCACTGGGTGACCTCTTGTCTTCTAGCTTGCTTCTCAGTGTGCAGTCTCCTTACGCTATAAGTGAGCTAGAATTAGGGTGATTGGGGCCCCATTATTCTCAACTTCCTGCTCTTGAACTAGAGCCCTGCCCTACCAGTGGGAACCGAGCAGGGAAGGGGAGATGTAACTGTCTTAGCAGCACCTCCACAGATTTGTGTTTCTGCAGTAGGGGGTTGAGGGTGGGGGGATGGGAGGCACTGGCAGCCTGCCCTCTCATTCATGAAACTGTCCCTAGATTAGCTTCTGGGAAGAAGGGGAACCCCCATGTTCTTGGCCATATCTGACCAGAGCAGAGCTCTCATCACATTCTCTTTCTTGTATTTTCAAGGCTCCAAGCTAAATGATATTTAGCTCATCTGATGACAAATCCTTCACTATAGTTATGCCTTCATCTGTCTTTATGTTCTCTGTTGTTAGTGCTGTGAATGCCACTTCATAACAAATACTCAGTAAGTGTGTGAATGAGTGAGTGGATGAATGAATGGATGTATACATACTTTTCAAGTGATAGGTTTATTTTTACCCAAAGGGAATGACACATTTAGTGATAATTTCAGGTACTTTGGGACCCGCTGAGTGTGGAAATAGATCTAGAATCTTCTGACCCAGCCCAGTAATAGCCAGACAGAATTTTTTATTAAAATATTTATTTTGAGAAAGCAAGAAAGCTAGCATATATGTGAAGGTGGAAGGAGCAGAGAGAGAGAATCCCACCCAGTCTTCATGCTGTCAACATGGGTCCCTACATGGGGCTCGATCCCACGAATCATGAGATGACCTAAGCCAAGATCAGAAGTTTGACACTTAACCAACTGAGCCACCCAAGCGCCATCCAGCTAGAACTTTTAAAAATAAAGAACTACTACATAACTTGAGTATGCAAAGACAATCCCATAACAGAGCCAACATCAGTAATAATAAAAATAAATAGGTGCATGATGTACATTTTATAGGATAAGGACCACAGAAGATCAATTGGTGGGAAAAGGTATGCAACTTCTCTAGTAATGAGGAATATGGAAATTAAAACAATGATGTGATATATAGGCACCTGGGTAGCTCAGTCAGTTGAACATCCAACTCTTGATTTCAGCTGAGGTCATCATACCAGGATCATGAGATCAAGCCCTGTGTTGGGCTCTGGGCTGAATGTGAAGCCTGTTTGAGATTGTTTTTCTTCCTCTCTCTTTTCCTCTCTCTCCTGCTTGCATTCCCTCTCTGTCATACACTCTCTCTCAAATAAAAATAAAAACTAAAACAATGACATGATATGGATTAATAACCATCCAATTTACAAAGATTAAGAAACCTGTAAAACAATATTGAGGAAGATGTGGAGAAATGGAAATTTTGCTATCACTGCAGGTGGGGCTGTAAATTGATACAACTACTTTGGGGAGTAACCAAGTTGAAGATTCATTTATTCACATAACTTATGACACAATAACTTAACTTTGAGGCATTTATCTTAAATGAAAACTCTTAACTGGTATAGCGGCAGACACTCACAGAGAGATGCCTATTGTTGCATTGTTTGTAATAGTGAAAAACATAAAACAACCCAAATACATGCCACTAGGGAAGTGTGTAAACATAGCTAGATATATTCTTACAGTAGAACATGATACTGCAGTTGAATGGTTTACCTCTACATGTAGCATATTATATATGTGTATGTATATGTGTGTGTTGTGTGTGTGTGTGTGTGTGTGTATATATATATATATATATATATATATATCCTGCACATAGAAGGACATGCACAGTAAGGTACCATTGATACATGCCAAGAAAAGTATATTTTTATATGATTAATGAATACTATACTGCAAGTGTCAGCAAAGTATGGCTTGTGGGCCAGATCTGGCCCATGGCTTGTGTTTGAACAACTCACAAGCCGAGATTGATGTTTACATTTTCAGAGTGCTGTAAATATAAAGAAGGAAGGGAGGAAGGGGAAGCTATGGCTTTTCTCTGTAGTAGGTCAGATAGAGCTTCCAAGAAAAGCTTTGAACTCTAAAAGAAAATATTCTATGTAATACAAGACTTATTAAGAAAATAGTGTGTCATATAATATATCTGATATCCTTAGCCCATTAGGCTTCTATAACAAACTGCCATAGACTGGGTGGCTAATAAATAGCAAACATTTGTTTCTCACAGTTCTGGAGGCTGGACACCCAAGATTTGGTGTCTGGTGAGGATTTTCTTTCTAGTTTATAGACCCTCATCTTCTTGCTGTGTCCCTACATGGCAGAAGCAGTGAGGGAGCCCTCAGGGATCTCTTTTATATGGACATTAATCCAATTCACGAGGGCTCTATCCTCATGATATGATCACTTCCCCAAGGCTCTGCCTTCTAATATGAACCACATGGGAGGGGGAGGATTGCAATGTGAATTTTGGGGGGACACCAATATTCAGTCTATAGCACTGACCCTCAAGTCCTAACTATTTTTGTCTGCCACTCTACTGAAAATGTCCCTGGCTCCTGCTATTCTTACGCTCTGTGTGCCGAGAGATTCACATCCCCTCAGCCTAACCTGGGTGGACAGCTCTCGCATCCCACCTCTGGCCTTCGTGCCCTAAGAGTTTCTCCTAAGTCTTAGAAATTTCGGCTTTTCCTCTGTGTTGCCTGACATATCAGTTAAAACACCTGGAGTCAACCAATGGTAACATGAGTCAGATGATTGCCCGACCTCCTGTTCCTCCAGACAGCATTCTGCCTTGTTTCTCACAGGGATCCCTCAGGATCGAGTCACATTGCCTCACTCCAGCTCAGAACACACTCTTCTTGGCCTTGCCTTTCTCTGCCCTTTCTCACTCCCTCACTCTGCTTGGTGGGACCACTGGCCCTTAATCTATGTCCCAGCTTATGTTTGGGGGAGTCTCCAAAAGAAGACAGATACTTTGGGCAGTAAAGGAACAAAACTGTCATTGAGAAGGACAGCAATATCGCAAAAGAGCTTTAGTTCTGTTTGTTACATTTTATTTATTTAAAAGTATCCATAACAAATAGGTCAAAATGTTAGGTTTTTAAAGGCCCTGTGGCTTTTAGATGGGTATTTACATTTTGGGGTTTGAAATAACATGCTGGATTTCTGTATGAAACTAGTCTTGCACTTTGACTTTCATTTCTTCAGGAACCTGTTTCTTGTAGTGCTTAAAATCCAATTTCTATCTAAGCATGTTCATCATACCTGTTTGAAATTAATTCATCATGAGACTACAAGAGAGGTGCCTGGATTTAACTAGTACAAAAGATGTACCATAGTAATTAAATTAAAAGATACTTTCTCTCCATTTTTTTCTTTTGTACTTCAGAATATGACTTTCTCCTCTTGTAGTCGTGAGGTATCTAAAACCTTCTGCTTTGCTAAAGATATTCTCCTAAGTTATAAGTGACAAGCTGATACATACTCTAAGTTAGGAAATATTATGTAAGAGTAGATGGGTAATTCACTTAAGAGAAATACAGCTTG
The DNA here is from genome assembly GCF_006229205.1 of Suricata suricatta. Taxonomy (NCBI): domain Eukaryota; kingdom Metazoa; phylum Chordata; class Mammalia; order Carnivora; family Herpestidae; genus Suricata; species Suricata suricatta. The sequence continues at coordinate 50,030,364 of NC_043712.1, read as the reverse complement.
TAGGAAACTATAAAATTATTCATTGGAAAATTTCTTTCAGGTTTCAGAAAATTAAGTCCTGCTGTGAGTTTTCACGTGTTGTGTGGGGAGGGGAACCAAAACCCAAACAAAAGGACAACAGCAATTGCTGTCCAATAATATATATTATATATTATATGTAATATGTTTTGTTCTCTAAGCCTACTTAGCGAACAGGATGTTTTCATTAGAAAACTTGGGACTTGATGCATGCAGGACTTCTTCCAGAGAGAAGCCATATGTTCTCTTGTGCATGCCAGACTTGTGACAATCACGATTCCATGGTCCTGCAAATGAAAGCAAAATGTTGTATAGTCCTTACAGCAGGAATCAACCCTCTTCTTAAAGCAGCATCCTTTGTGATTCCAAGCTCTCATTTGGCTGAGTGACTTTGCATGAAGTACGTCTAGCGTGATATTATAAAAATCACAAATCCTCTCCTGGCTTCACCCTTACTCTGAGGATGAAGGCCTTCATTTAGTCCAAAAGGGTATGTAGAGTCAAGCTCTGGCTGGTATCTCCAACTTCATCTTGGATGCTTTCTCCTTCCCTCTCTAACCTTTGTTCATGCTTGCCTCTTGGAGGAGCCATGAGTATTACCCTATATTCCTCAGGGCCTTTGCATATACCACTCACTATGTATCTTTAGTGCCTGACACATAAAAGACATCCAATAAATATTTTTCAAATGAACTAATGATAGATACTAGAAGGTAGCCAAGTTCTAATGTGGTGGCTGTGGTAGAAAACCAAGCACTTAAAAAAATACAAACTTTGGCATGCCTGGGTAGCTCAGTCAGTTAAGCATCTGACTCTTGATTTCTGCTCAGGTCATGATCTCATATTTCATGAGTTCAAGTCCTGTGTCACACTCTGCACTGACAGTGTGGAGCCTGTTTGGGACTCTCTCTCTCTCCCTTTCTCTCTGCCTTTCCCCCATGTGTGTGCATTTATTTTCTCTCTCCCTCTCTCTCTCTCTCTCTCTCAAGTAAATAAACATTAAAAAAAGAAAAATACTACCTTTGATTGCCTTGTCTGATCCCTCCTGGTTTAAGTGGGTGTTGAGTAGCCCAGCTCTTGCTCTGACTCACTTTCTCTAACTTCTTTTCATTATATTTTTATCAACAGTCAAGATAGTACTGTTGGAGAATGTGTCCAGAACTGCTGCTGATTACTCTGTTTTCTGTACCTACTTTTTGCCTTCAGCCTTTGTCACCGGCAGAAGAGAAAGAAGAAAAGGCAAATGCAGTGATTGTTTAGGGGTATCATCACGAAGAACTGAGTAGAACAAGAAGTATAAGCAGAAAAAATCAGTGCAGAGGCCAGTGTGGTTTTCCCCTGCCTCCTTCTCTGCCTCTCCACTGCAGACCAGCTGTGTGCCAGCCCTGCACGAGGCACCGAGGAATAGACACGCACAAGATTGAGATCGCTGCCTTCTGGGGACTCAGAAAATTTGGGAGAGGCATTCAGCTTGATGACGATGGTACAAAATGCAGTCTAACAAGTGCTGGATAGAGTCAGGCCCAGGTGCTGTGGGAGCCCAGAGAGTTTGGACATCTTCACTTGGGAAAGTACAATTGACATAGTGGCAGCGATCCAGGAGGCACATAGGCAAAGGGAGGGAGTGATGGATTTCTGAAGGGCAGTAAAACCAGATTGATTTTAAACAGTTCTTGTTACCAAGAAAATTTTAGTAACAATTTATAGCAGTATAAAATTATTGAAAACAAGGTAGACTGTTTTAAAATATGCTTGCACATTAAAATGTCCTCTGATGCTGCTGACATCTATTGATTACAGGCAATCCAGGTGGACCCTTTCCTAGGAAACAGCATTTACTGGGCCTGGAATCAGGAGCTGGGTTTCAGTCCTGTCTCTGGTACGGCCTGGCGGTCTGCCCCCCACACATGTCTGCTTCCTCACGGTTCCCATCCCTGTACTTCGCCTGGCTCTCAGCACACATAGGTACGGATGAGATGGTGCATTCCCTTCACCACTGCAAGTTTACCCCTGCAGTGATTCTAGTCTGATGGGTGACCAGACTTCCCCTTTCCTACAGCCCTCACCCAAAATCATAATTGGAATTTCTCATTTTGCCAAAAAGAAAAAAAAATAAAAACAACCATATACACACACAAAAAGCAAGCTATACTGTGTAGGCTTCTGAATGTGTTTATTTTCTTTTCATTTTCTTCCACTTAAACTCTTACTTGCTAACTCAGTGAACCCCTATACCACAGAACCTTTGTGAAATGAGTTGATTTGATAAGAAGAGGTCACCTCTGACAAATGCATCCTTGGTATAGCATTACATTCTGAAATGTAAATTTCAGATTTATCTTTAGTAACAAGTGCCCACAGGCATACAATTTTGTTCTTAAAGATCCTTATCTGGAATAGTGCTGTATATGTCAATGGCCCACAAACCTTTAATTGGCCTGTATTTCAGAATGTGTTCATATTTCCTCTTTCTACCACAAGTTAGTCCTGGGTATGATACCACCTTGTTACTCTCAAGGAAGTACTCTGAGTGGCACTTGAATGTTTATGACACCAATCCTTTGCATTGGTGAAGTACTTTGTAGTTGACCAAGCACCTAGTTCTCTGCCCTGTGAGGTAATTGTACATATCCCTACAGTGGAATATTACTCAGCGGTAAAAAGGAATAGAGTACTGATACATGCTGCAACACAGAAGAAACTTGAAAACATTGTGCTAAGGAAAAGATGCCAGAGATGAAAGAGTATACAAGTATATGATTTTATTTATAGGAAACATCCAAAATAGATAAATCTACAGAGACAGAAATTTGATTAATAATGTCAAGAGATGGGTCATTGAATGAAATTGGGGGAGGGGACCGGGGAGTGATACGAATGGGTACAAGGCTTCTTTGTGGTATGATGGAACTGTTGAAAAATTGGATTAGGGTGATCATACAACTCTATAAATACTTTAAAACTCACTAATTATATACTGTAAATGAGTAAAACTTTGTGGCATATAAATGAAATTGTTAAAATTTGTAATTCATTCCTTTTATTCTGCCCTCCAGAGCCTAAGGACAAGGGACTTCAAGCCAACTGACACTGGGCCTCCTTCTTAGTATGTACTTAGTTTCATGTTTTCCCTATCATGAGAAGAGATACCCAGTCTCTTCTTAAAAGCCTGTCCCTTCTAAATAGCCCTCTGTCCTTTCCCCTCATGTCCAACTTGAACAAATAAGAGAACAGCTTCTAAGGGTCCCTGAATACTTACCAGGAGGTGCTAACATTAGTACACTAGTAAGCTTGAGCAGAATTAAAAAGGGAATATTCTTTCCTGTATCCTTTCCATTTTACTTTTTGGTATACTATTATTAGAGCCCTGCAAGCAGTCATTTAAGAGCCAAGTCTCCCGCATGATTGAAAAGCACCGGGCTGAAACTTGAAAGAAAAGCCATTATACTAGTTTGGAATGCTTAAATAGTGTTTAGAGCCTTTCCCCAATTAAATGTAAAACTCTGAGCAACTCTAAACCTATAGGAAAATATTTTCCTATTGTTTACCAAGTGCTATGTGCATGTATATGTATATATGTGTATGTATGCATATATATATGTATAGGTGTGTATACACACACAAGAGAGTATGACATACAACTATCAGTATATATTTGATTGAGGCAGAGGAAATGGGACAATAAAGTCAGTAGCTTCTTTCCACACTTCACCTTGAGCATACTGGGAAGAGGAATCAAGTTAGCATTTAGATGGTGTGGGATACAGTGACATTACTCCAAATACATGCTCCAGCCATCGTAGCTGCCTTTCCTGTTACATACACACCCTGCAGGAGCAGAGGATGCATGAAGCTCTAATGCTAGAGAAAGCAAACCAGGAATGGTTGTGATGGGGGAGCCTCCACCACTTCCCTTCTGACTTCAGCGTGAGCCTGCAAGGTGTGAGTCCCCAGAGAGTTGTCTGCAGCACAGGCAGCAGACTTTGAAGCTTGGAGCAGAAGCAAATTGGTCCATAGCCTTCACAGACAGTGATGGGCTGTTTAACAGTCCAGAAATTCTGTCCACGATTATAAATGAAATCTGTATCTATGTATCTTGTCATCAAAGTGTTTTTTTTTTAATTTTTGGTTCGGATCGTGGAATTTCTGCATTTGTGAATTATCATACTTGATATCTCAGACAGGGACCCATCTTTCTGTTTCTTGTGGTTATCATTTGTTCCTAATTAATTTCTTTGTCAGTAGGTCAGTGATTCTATATATAACATAATGGGTCTGGTATCCACTTTTATGAATATCTCTGAAGTCTCTTCCTATCTCTTCCCTGTTGTTATTTAAGGTTAAGCTTATGAATTATTACTGCAGTTATGAGCATGGTGCTAGCTTCCTTGGCTTAAGAAGAGAAGAGGGTTTACCTCAGAATGGAGCTTGGCTACCACATTTGATGATACAAAATGCTGTATGGAAAGTTGATTATATTGGTGTGTGAAATACTTGTAGGACATCTCCCAAATGTCTTCAGATACCTGTTTGCTTGCAGTTTGTCCCTGATGCTTTCTCTCTGCAAGGCCAAAGTACTTACCTAGGATGTGTGGAGGAAGGCAGTCCAAGCATGGTGATGGGAATGGAGCATATTCTGAGCAGCTTGCCATGAGTGCAGCTGGGACTCAACAGCTGTCAGTTATTCTACCTTTCATGGGCATGTCTTGTAGTTCTAAATGATACTTCTTCAGGCAGAACGTGAGATAGAAGAAATACTAGGTATAAAATCCAGAGGATGGATTTCTGTTATCCGATTCCTGGTAGCCTTTAGACCATGTGTATTTTGCGTTGGAGCCCATTGCACTAACATGTATGACATATATAGAAGTTGGCATGGTCACAATTTTTATGGCTCTTGGAACAGGTTCTAGCCATCACCCACTGTTCTTCTTTTCCATTCTGTGGGTTTGCTCACACTCATTTGAGAAACTAATTCCTTGCTTTCTTTGATCCTTCTCATTCCAGATTTTCCCTGTAGTTTATTTGTTGTTGGGTTTTTTTTTTCATGATCTTTTTGGTTGGTTTCCCCCTCTGCAAACCCTTAATTATTGGTGATGCTCAGAGTTCCCTCATTGACCCATAATTGCTTGCTAGTATATGTTCTCCCTGAGCAACCTTATCTGCTGGTTTTCTGGTTTTACAAGTCACATATATGGTGCTGACTCCCCATATCTCTCTCTTGCCCTGACTTCTCTCTATAGGCTCAGACTCATTTATTCAGTTTGGCTGCTGGACATATTTACTTGGACTTCAAACCTTAGTGAATCTATACCTGATTATATTCATTTGTGTTCACCCATCCATTTGCTAAAGTCTGAAATTTAAGAGTCATCCTAGAGTTCTCTGCTTCTCTCTTATACCAAACCTGTCACAAAGTCTTGCTTTGCTTACATTAGGCCCTAAATATTTACTGAGCCCATCCTTATTCCCAGAGTTCTTGGTTTAAGTCCTCATCTTCCACCTGGATGAATGCAGTAGCAGTCGGATTGGTGTCTTTGGCTCCATTCTCATTATGTTTTTCAAGTCAGTCTTCACTTCGTAATCTAATGATTTAAAAATTGATTTAACTGTGTCATTCCTCAGCTTAAAGCCTGCTAAAGGCTTTCCACTAATGCTGAGATAAAATCTAAGGTCTAAGTCACTTTGGAAAACATTTTGGCAGTTTCTTAAAAAGTTAAATATATGCTTACCACAAGACCCAGTGGTTCCACTCCTAGGTTCCTACCCAAAAGAAATGAAAAAATATATCCACATAGACATATGTGCAAATCTTTATAGTGACATTATTCATAATAGCCCCACACTGGAAGCAATTCAACTGTCCAGAGGGAGAATGGATACACAAAATGTGGTGTGCAGTGTAGTACTGTTCAGCTATAAAAAGGAGCTCAGGTATTGATACTGGTAACAACATGATGAATTTCAGATGCCTTTATGCTTAGAGAAAGAGGTCAGATATTTAAAATTGCCTATTGGGGCATCTGAATGGTGCATTTAGCTAAGTGTCTGACTTCAGCTCAGGTCATGACTTCCTGGTTCGTAGATTTGAGCTCTGCATCAAGCTCTGTACTGACGGCACAGAGCCTGCTTGGGATTCTGTCTCCCTCTCTCTCTGTTCCTCCCGTGCTCATGCTTGCTCTCTGTCTCTGTCTCTCTCTCTCAAAAATAAGCATTAAAAAAAATATATATAATAAAATAACCTATTGTATGTTTGCATTTAAATGGTATTTCTAGAAAAGGTAAAAATATGGAGATGAAAATCAGATCAGTAGTTGCCTAAGGATGGCAGTGAGCATTGACTGAACATGGGCCCTGGGGTGATGGAACCATTTAAAGCCGGATTGTAGTGAGTGATGCTTGCCCAACTCCATAAATTTACTAGCACTCAAGCAAAACTAAGGTCTTTGGCATGGCCTAGAAGGCCCGCTACATTTGACCTCTTCCTACAACCTCAGTTCTTGTCACATCCTCTTTCATATTCTAATACCTTAGGGCACTAAAATATCTGTCCTTTACTGCAGATACTGTGTTTTGCTTGTTTGCTTTTTTGTCATGTAGTGACTTCTACCTGAGAAAGCTTCTTTCTTTATCCTGTCTACTCTTCGATCTCACTTAGACTCATTGGAGAATCAGCTGCAGGAAGGTTCCTCAGTCTTGAATTCTTATCCAGGTATGACCAAATTGTCTATCCTAGGCTGATTGCAGTCTACCTTTTTTTAATGCACTTTCCTCATTATATTGGAATGGTTTGTTTATATATTCATATATACCACCAAACTGTAAGTTCCCGGAGAGCATGTGCCATATCTTAAATGTGCATACAAACCCTCAGTGCTAACACACTCCCTGGTACATAGTAGGCATTCAGATTGAGCTCTTTTGCGTTCATTCCATTTGGTGAATTAATGTAAAGATGATTTGTTTTTATTTTTGCTTTTTGTTTTCTTCAGAATGAGATTTGCATCAAAATAACTCTGATGTGTTGGGGGGAACAAAGCATTTTCTTTTCAAACACTTTGCATGGTATTTTATCTTTTCTTCCTGGTTTATTATCTCCCTTTGATGTACTATAAATAGCACTCTAGCAGGTAGAAATTGTATCTATGAGTGTTCTTAAGAGAAAAAGAACCAGTGAGACATATAGGCAGAATTTCTTCCTTCCCAAGATAACCTCATTTTTGTTCTAAAGACTGTTCAGTTTGTTGATTGCATGAGGCTCACATGCATTACTGAGGAGACTCTACTTAAAGTCAACTAATTGTGGATATTAATCACATCTATAGAGTATTCTCACAGCAACACCTAGATCAGTGTTTGAAAAGCTGGGTGCTATAGACTAGCTAAATTGACCCATCAAATTAACCGTCACAGAAAAGGTATCAGAATTTTAACTGTAAGGGATCTTAGAACTTTCCTGATTATCTAAGCACATCCTTTGCCTGCCCCATTTTGTGAATGAGGAAACAGAAGCTCAGTGAGTTTGTGGTTTCACTTCTCAAAACAGAAAATGACTTTCCAGCAGTTTCTCTTACAAGTGAAAGCCTAGCGCTACTCCATCTTGCCCTATCAACTGAGTCATCAGACATTAGGTTCTAGGTCATTCATTAACAGGACTAAGTCTCAAATGGATTACTGGTACCTTTTATTTCTCTTTATGAGTTTTGTTTTCTCTCAAGAGAATTTATGACTGAGCTTTAAATAGAATTTTAAAAATACTACATGACATAATTCTGACCTCAAGTGTAGAGTCTATTTTTAGCATCTATTTTTAGATGGAGAATTACCCTTTCTCTGATAAAGAACTAGATGATTTGGGAAGTTGAAAAATAGAGAAATGCTAGTTGTCTTTTATTCTGCACATTTTTCATACATTTTTTTTAATTTTCTAGAAGACAAAAATGATCATTTGCAAATGAAACCATAAGTGATAGTGTAAATTGTCTTTCTGGGGAGGGACTGAAGCTCTCCATGATACTTCTGTGATCAGTCCTACTAATTCCCTTTGAAAGGTGTATGTATGTATGTATGTATGTATGTAAGTAATTAGCTACATAGTCTATGGGAAACTTTCACTTTGGGGAAATAGGACTTAGAAAGTTATTATTTTTAACCCCAGAGAATCATACCAGAAATCATTATAACATGATGCAGATACATTTTCTAGATAGTATTTGACCAGAAGTAAGAATGGAAGATTGGAAGCTGGGAAGAAGGTGAAATGCTTTACTCTCCCAAGCTCATTTTAAAGTTTTTAGCTTCAGACACTTAAAGAAAATCAGTCCTTATCCTATTGAATTCTTGGTGGGGGAGGGGTCACTAGTTTTTACATTATGAAAGAGAAATCTTTCCACTTTCCGCTCTTGAATATGCACATTCTATCTGAGAGTAAGAAATAGAATTAATCCAATTTAGGTAGATAAAAATGACTTTAATCATTCTCTAAGAAAATCGGAAGTTTCTGGATGGGAAATATATATACATATATTTTTCTGAAATTCACTTTCAAAACATCATGGCATTTAAGCATTCCAATTTAATGACAGCTGAGAAAAACTAGTGTGAAACTTATATTCCATGAAGTGAATCTACCCTGTCTTTCAAACATGGAATACCACCATCTGGAAAAAACAAGATCTACTTGTATTTAGCCAAATATCAAGAAAAGTACTGCATAATTTTGACTCTCCTGTTTCCTTCTGAATATGTGGTGTGTCATCAAGTATTATAATTTTTATTTTTTGGTACCTTATTTATGGATAATGGTTAAAGAACTTCCATGAAGAGTCTGAGTATGGACTTCTTTTGTTTATTATCAGAAGTGTTTCCTTTCTACAAGTACTGGGAAGACAGAACAGTGCCTACAGAGGTAGTTATCATAACTTCTTCTTGAAGAACCTGTACATTAAGTCATGTTGTTCTTTAACGCATTTCAGTTAAACTTCGTTTTTTTTTTTGGCCAGATATAAAAACCAACTTAAAATTTTGTCTGTCATATGAGTAAGATCACATGTTCAGATATAATAAACCCTTATTTTAATAATGATTTTGATAGTTTATAATGTGCTCTTTATATGTACATTCCAGTTTAATTCTTTAAAAAAATCCAGGGTTGGATAATGTTGTTTTCCATTTCTTAGGTGAAGAAATTGAGGCACTAAGAAGTTATGCATCTTCTTTTTTATACAGTCTTTTGGTGTCATTGTCAGGGTCAAATTCATATCTTGACTCTAAATCCAGTTCTAAAATCTTGATTCAAATGGCTCTCATTGACTTACGTGTCAATGAGATTTCATTATACATATAAATAATTGTATATAATTCATATAGTGTATATAATCCATATAAATGCATTCTGTGGTGCAGATGGGCAGGATAGTGTACAAGTTCTACTTTTTGCTCTGAACAAACTATGATTAAGTTATGGAATGTTAAAGTAATTCTTTTTTAATGTGAATAAACCCATAGTGCAGCATGTTATAAAATTATTTTTGATTTTGTAAAAAACACTTGAGAAAAGAATTATATTACTTTCTCTCAAGTGAGGATATATATACACACACACACACACACACACACACACACATACATGAACATGTTGGCCTATGTATGTGTTATATAAACATATGTGCATATGCATATAAACTAAAATACATACATATTTAGAATCAGGATTAATGGGAAGAATATATATTATTAATACTAATTATCATTGTTCTAAAAGTAATTTGGTGGGTAAATGTAGAATGGTTATAATTAGAAGAGAATTTTCTTTAACCTTGGCTGTAAATAAACTGTCATATATTGTTAAATTTTCTAATTTTTTGCCTGTTACCGATAGAGAAAAAGATCTTACACTTAGAGAGGAGATTAAAGTCTCAAAAGGAGATACAGAACCGGTGCTAACTCATAGTTCATGGACTTCCTTCAATTTATGTACAGTTTTTGACCTTAGAATAATTCACTGAGATCATTTTTTCGACTAGTAATTGATTGTCTACTTTGCAAGCACTATGTTAGGTACTGCAGTCTCATTTTCAAAGAAACATGAGATATGATTCCTGCCTTTAGCATCTTACAATTCAGATGAACAGAGATCTTCAGCAATTTTATTAATGAAGTGGCTAGTTTCAGGTAGTCCAAAAGATGATGTGCTTCATTAAGAATGCAAATGAAGTCTAATAACTTCCTGTTAGGGTGGGCAGTCAAGATGATCGGGAAGGTGAAATCTGGGTGAGCATTTTAGATAGTTGGTAGGATATTAAAAATAGAAAAAGGAAATGCCCAAGTACTAGGCACAGGGAATAAACACAGTGCATTTGGTGGATTGTAAAGAAACCTGGCTTTGTATGATGTAAAATAACAGAACTGAAGAAAAGCAGAGAAGTAGGAAGTAAATCACTTTGCAGGTATGTGTGGTCTGAATGAATCTGGTATTAAGTCTGCTGAATTTCACTGATGTGATTTTCAAGGAGACCACTGTAAAGGCAGTCGGGAACATGGGAGTTGAGTGTTCAGTGTTAAGTAAATGAAATGCAATGCAGGGAAGAATCAGAGCTGAAACTAGAGGCAGGAGAATCTTCTTCCCAGAGGTGACAGTATGAGGAGGATGAATCATTGCTGGAAAGCAGTGCAGCATCCTCTGGGCTGTGAACAGTGGCCATTTATTTAAGCTGTCTCTTGCTACTGGTTGCCTTTGACATTTTTCTTATTTGGTACACGGAGAAAAATAGCATGAGACAACACTACTGCAGGCTCAGAATTAAGATTTTTAATTTAAAACGTGGGTTGACTGCATTATTTTTTCTTTCTTTTTTTTTTTTTTGGAAAGCTGTGCCTTTTGAAAGGCCATCCTAGAGTGAGGTGATAAGTCTTATTTGCCTCACTTTATGCTTTCTCTTGTCAACCTAACTTTATAGAAGGACATTGTAGTTCATTTCCACAGATCTTAGCTGAGCACCTGTTACGAGGAATACAATGAAGAGTAAGATAGAGGAAGGTGAAATTGCTGGCTTAATTGGAACACAGAGTATAGGTAGAGTGTAATAGTAGGTAAGATGAGAAGTAAAAGCTCTCAGTATTGTAATTAGTGGATACAATTGAGGGTTTTAAATAGAGGAGTTGTTGTTTGATGTGTTTGATGTTTTTGTTCTGTTTTGGATCACATAGGGCTTGGCTTATTTGTACTGTTTTGTTTGATTCAAATGCCTTTTGCTGATGTTCGTTTAAATTTAAAAACCATTTTTTAAAATGTTTTTATTTTTTTGAGAGACAGAGAGAGACAGTATGAGCAGGGGAGGGTCAGAGAGAGAGAGGGAGACACAGAATCCAAAGCAGGCTCCAGGCTCTGAGCTGTCAGCACAGACCCGATGTGGGGCTCGAGCCCATGAACTGTGAGATCATGACCTGAGCCGAGGTCGGATGCCCAACCGACTGAGCCACCCAGGTGCCCCTAAAAACCATTTCTTAATGTTTATTTATTTTTGAGAGAGAGAGAGCTGGGGAAGAGCAGAGATAGACACACACATATAGAATCTGAAGCAGGCCTCAGGCTCTCAGCTGTCAGCACAGAGCCTGATGTGGGGCCTGAACTCTCGCACCATGAGATCATGACCTGAGCCAAAGTTGGAAGCTTAACTGACTGAGTCACCCAGGTGCCCTGATATTCATTTAAATTTAAATAGGTGATCAGTTTCTCAAGTGCTAGCATATTAGCCAAAGTATATTAAACAGTATCCAAAAATATTCAATACTATGAATTTTTAGTATTTAGGAACCACCTCATTGGAAAATAGTAGAGCGAAACTATTCTTAAGGATATGGTATTAGGTAAGGAAAACAAAATTCATTGTTAGTCAAGTAGGATCAGGGAGCCTATATTCCTCACCTTGACTCATTCATAAGAAGATAGAAATATTAGTAATGATATTTAAAGATCAGGAGGGGAAAATATTTGCTATACTCCTAAGGAATGAGTCAGTGTTATTTAGCCCACTGTTTAATTCAATGCCGTGATATATTTAGATCCTTTGTGACTTGAAAAAAAAATAGCCCCAAGAACAATGTAGATGTCATTTTGAATATTGCTTTTTCCAAGAATATAATTAGATAAGAAATTTTTATTTCAATCAACCTATCAGACTAGTACCAGTATCTAAGGGCTAACCTCATTTAGTATGTTTGGTGAACTGTTTCTCTCAGATTAGCTCAAAATCAGCTTTTGTAGAGAAGAGAAAGAGCTTAATATCTCTCTATCAAATTTTCTCTCTACCTCTCCCTCCCATATCCACACTCACACCCACACCCATACTAAGTATTTTAAACCAAATATTTAAAGCCAGTGGACTGATGAATCGCCCTTGGTATGAGTCATAGGACTAGTTCTAAACTATTAATGGCCATTGTAATTCCATTTGGTATTCTGTTTGATATAGTGAGTCAGCTAACCTGTTTTTAGATGTAAAAAGGGAGGAAATTAAAATCATTCTCAGCTGAGCAATATGGGATTGAAAGTATGATATGGGCCTTGTGCTTTTGATGAGGGCCATATTTTATTCCCCAGAGATGATCAGAATATGATTAACCCAGGATTACCAGGATTCTCTAATGTTACCATAAATGGAGACATTTCTTGTCTATTTTTTGGTGACAATTTTGTAAATAAAGGTCTCAGTCACAGGTCATAGGAGGGTCTGTTTCTGACCAAAATGGGATGTTGGGATATAGTGAGTTTCCTGACATTGGAGACAGTCAGGTAGAACTGAGGGTTGATGGGGGGCTGTGTAGTATATATTTTTTGATTTTATAGAAGTTTGACTAGAGTTTCCCAGCCCAAATTTATCTGAAAATTATGTACTTCAAGAATAATAAGACCCAAGGGATGCTGTAATATGAGCTGGAACTGTCATCTCTGAACAAAGTGAAAGGAAGTACATCTATAAAAATTACAGTAAAAATGTGGTGATAGCAAAAATTTGATTATTAATAACCTGTCAGGCTCCTTCTATTTCCTGATTTTCTATAACTTAATCCCAAGCATGAAGGTCAAGTCACAGGCACTTGGATCCCACTAGAAAGTTCTAAACTGAATTCTAGGGCCTCCCTATGCCCATTTCTGGTTTGTTAAAAATCTTTCAGAAAGCAGGCAAAGAAGTTGACTTCTTCTGTTCCATATCACACTTAGGCTTTCAGTTAGGTGGTATTGATGCCAGACAAAGCCTGGATCTGTGTGAACTGCTGAAATAGTTGATAACTGTCATCATCCAGGACACAGGTTAAGTGAGGGCTGATGTCAAGGACCCTGGGTTAAGGCTGTGAATCTAATGGAACTTCAGGCAGAGAATGCCAGCACCATGGACAGCTCCCCAAACCAGGCTGAGGATGCAAAGGAGCCTAGGGTTTAGCTTGGAGGTTGGGGAGAGAGGGATGAAAAACCTGAGAGACCATTGAATACTGAAAATGAACCAAGGGTTGAAGGGAGACTAGAGGGGGAAGGGAGGTGGTGATGGAGGAGGGCACTTGTGGGGAAGAGCACTGGGTGTTATATGGAAATCAATTTGACAATAAACTATTAAGAAAAATGCATTCAGGTCCTCCTTCCACCTCTTCCTCGCTAACAATCTCTGTCTACCATGGATAGGAAATTTAACTTATGCAATCCTCAGTTTGCCCATCTGTAACATGGGAATAATATGTGCTTTACATAGCTCTTGTACACATATTAGATGATAAATTACAAGTGTGTGTGTCAGCTATGCAAATGAAAGATGTTAATATTTTTTATTAACCTTACACTTTGAATAATTGGCATTTATTTACCTAAGGTTGTATTATGTTAATGAAAATGGCTAGATTCTTCTCAAGGTTTGATACACAGTTTTAAAAAAAAAAAACTGGAGAAACCAGGATACTATAAGCAGGTATATACTTCATTGGTAAGAGAAGGGAACTAGAATTTACCATTTGTTTTGTAGGTTCAGACATAGGTTCTTATACTTGCTACACAATTTAATTTTCACAACAACTCTGTGCACCTGGCAAAGAGTAGAGGAGTCTGTCCATGCTATGTCCATTCATCACAACACATTCCTTCTGCTACTGCTGCTGGGATGAAAGGGGTGGTGTCCGATATGCAGGTCCAGATAGGTGATGGAATTTGTACTTTCAGTTTCTCCAATAATACTCTCTTCTAGAGGTTTTCCTGATAGCAGAAAGCAGGAGTGAAGGACAGAGAGAGAGAGAGAGAGAGAGAGAAAGATAGTGAGTAAGGAAGACATGGAAGCCACAGCAGAGGGATATCCAAGCTTCCACAGAGCCATATATCCAAGAACTCCTTTAGAAGGAGATAAACCAAACTCACAGGATGACCCAGGTTGTTACTGAGATTGTTGCAGGTCTGGCCTTGGTGGTGGCCTTATCTGCAGAGACCTTCAATCCAGCGGTTACTGAAGAAAATGAAAAATCATACTTCAGTGTCTGTATGTGATAACTTTAATCCAGTGACATCTTTGTAAAAAGCATCTACTTTCATAATTAGAGTATTTTAAGAGCAACAAAAGTCTCAAGTCATTAGCATTTAATATTCCTGCCTTTGATGAATCTGAAGTATTTTCCTTGTGATCCATTCATAAATTTTTATTAGATTTAATTTAATTCTTTATTTCAGAACAAAATGGGATATTTAACTTTTTAATAAACACAAATTCTGCATGTGGAAAATGATCATTTTCATGCATACGTTAATGAATATAAAATGTATAATAATGGGAATTGATTGGGTAGCAAAGAAATACCCTTAACTTCTTTCCATGTGGTTTATCTCATATTGAGAAGGATACAGACAACAACTAATATAAGATTAGTATTCAAGCCCTTTTATCTGAAGATCAGCTGGGCTGATTTTTTTTCTTACCAGTTTGATAGATGCTTGTGATTGTCTGTTCAATAGCCCATTGAGAAATAGGTTGAAGAAGTAGCAATTTTCTACCTAGGTAGCATTTTAGATCCATTATCAGAGGGAAATGATAATTGTATGATGCTGTTGTCCCTCAGAACTTTCAAAAGGAAAATGTCAGTGATTAGGTAGTTTTATAATGATGTATATAATAACACTGGGATTGAAAGCAGAAGAAGTAAGTTCAAATTCTTGTTTCAATACCTACTGGGTGCCTGGTCTTTGGCAAGTTGTTTAAACCTTCTGAGCCACAATTTCCTCCTATGAAAGTGGGACTGTCTGCCCATGTCAGAGAATGGTTGTAGGAAAAATGATATTAGATGATATTTGTGAAAGTGCTTGAAACTTTTAACACATGTTTTGGAAAGAAACTTATACCAATTCTTTTTGTGTGTTTACTTTAGAAAGTGAGTGAGAAGGTTGGAGGCGCTGAAGGAACCAAGTTGGACGATGACTTCAAAGAGATGGAGCGGGTAAGTCTTGACCCTTAGAGCTCCCCCAGCGTGAAATCATGTAGCATATAGAGAGGGGAAGGGGAAACTGCTCTCTACTGGCACCTGAAAAATGTATCTTGTTACTTTAAAATATATTCTCCTTTTAGGGTATATTTTAAAACAGAAGATACAAAGTATCTCTCTTCCCTTTGTACTGAGAACAAAGCCTCAGCGAAGATGAAATGTCATAACATACTTTCCTGATGGATTTTATCATCAGTTTTCCAAACATACACAACATGAAGCTGTGCTTGAATCGGGGCCGGGGTGGGAAGAAAATAGGGGACGGTGGAAAATAGTGTTTCAAGTGTCTGGGAGAGTTTGAGTCATTGCCTGGCCTTGGTGGACCTCTGGGCAGGGCTATGTGGTGGCAGCAGGTGTGTGGACAGTACCCCTGAAGGGGCCTGCAGGCTTGGCCATACTACACCTGCACTGTTTGATCCACAAGTCAGGTTATTGCTCTGAGTCTCTTGTTTTTGTGTAAATATAAAATGAGAGTATGAATCCCTAGTTTGGAGACTTTTGTTAAGGATTAAAAATAACGTAAAACATTTAGCGTTCTGCCTAAAGGATAGCCAGTTCTCAGCAGGTGAGGGTGGAGGTGGCAAACAGAATAGCCCATTTCATTTCTCTTGTAACATCCCCATATTTTCTCTTTGAGACAGTTCATGGCAAGTGACATTTAGGCTTATGGTGGAGAGTGTGTGTTGCATTGTGCAAAGAATTTCTTCCGGTGTCCAACTGTTGATGGTCAAGGATCTGGCAGTACAAACCCTGTACTTGAACAGAGTGGATGTCAAAAGCCTGTAGCTCCTGGAAAACTGTGTTTTTACGTGGGTCACATCAGTTCCAGTGGGCTGCTTCAGTTTTGCTATTTGTGCTGTTTGTGTGAAGAGCCAAACAAAGAAAAACCCCTAGGTGCTTTGTCTTTTTCAGTTTTTTCTTTTCAGTTCATTGATGAATTCAACAAATTCCTGTTTTGTGCCTCTATGAGCCAAGCATGTAGGATACAGCAGTGAACAGGATGGGCAAGGATTACTAGAGATTAATATTTCTGTAAAAGAAACAGCAGTAAGAGAGAACAGGACACACTTGAGTTCCTGGGGGGAAAATTGAGTTGTCAAGGGAGAGGGGTCTTGTGAAATGAGACTGTATAGTATTTACCCAACTGGTCATTCTGGCTAAGTTCTTGAGATGGACCTCAATGATAGCACAGGATAGCACAGGCACCCACTAGAGAAGGGATTTAATACAAAAGTCCTGAATCCCAACCAGAAGTGTGGGAGGCCAGCCTCTTACACCTAATGCCTGATAGCTATTTGCCCTCACTGGGGCAATTAAAGTCTGCTTTGTTCCTTATTTCTCATCTCTGAACAGTTCTAAATACTGTCTGATGAACCAAAACGAGTAGCCTCTGGTGTTCATAGTTCTGGAAATGGTACTTTACCCCTCTGTCTTCTACAGCATCTGAGACCAGATCTGATACATTTGCCTAGAATGATTTGATCCCTCTGTTCCCTATAATATTGGGGTTCCTCACACCTCATAAGGAGCTGGCCTTTGGGTCTGTTAATTTGCAACAGCTTCTGTCTCCAGCCATTATTTCTTAATCCCCTCTTCCTTATCCTTAGATTTGTCTCTCTCCCCTCAGGAGACCATTTATAGCACGCCTCCACGGGGCCATGTTGTTAATGACAGATTAGTCAGGCATTGAGGAATTCAGAACTAAGGAGTCAGAATTTGAGTTGAGCTTTCAGCATCTTCCAGGACTAAAGATAATAAGCGAGGTAGCTTATTGACTAAGCTAAGACAAACTTTCCATTTTTTAAATGAAACTAAAAAGAACAGGAAATTTAGAGAATAGAGTAGAATTTATCACTGAGAATCCAATTAAGCCTTTGAATCCATGCCCATCTTGCAACCTAATTGAAATGAAAGAAGATCTTATAAGTATTTTACTTCAGGCAAAGACTCAAAGGCCCGCTGGGCCCAGAGTAAGGTTTATTTCTCCTATTTCCTAGAAAATAATTAGTTTCTGAAGCTTTTGTCTCAAAAGAGATATTCCTAGAATTAAAAAAAAAACAAACTTTTGTTGCTGACTATTTGACGAACACACCTATGGTTTTGTATTTGGGTTTATATGTAAGTAAATTGAGAGATTTACATTTCAGAGCAGTATGGAAATTACTTATTTCATTTTACTACACTTTTTTTTGTCTTACCTATGATGCTGTGCACATTTTACACTCTCTACCTATGCTAAATTTGCATTAAAGGTAAAGATTTTGGGGTTATCTGGAAAGCACATGCCTTCGATTTGGAATCTCAGGTCTCTTCTCTCCTATTAATTTATTAATTACTAACAAAAATATTTTAGCTCAGCGTTCCCAAGCCCGCAGAAGAATCACCCATCCACAGTCAGCCTTCTGATCATCAGGCATTTTAGGTAGAGAGACCTTTGTTCAGCTATGTTCTCAGAGGTGCAGTTAGGCAACAGAATGAAGCAAATTAGAGGTTTGCATAAGCAGCACTCTTAGCTGGAAAGAGAAGTGGGTATTCCTAGAGGTTGTTTCTGTAATCAGCCACCCCAGCCACTCTCCTGCTGAGGTGCAGTAAAATCACACATGTGTCTCTTAGCACTCACAGCTCCCAGAGCTGATTGCGTGAAATCCTGCAACTCTGTTGTCTCTTCAGGACCCTGCTTACAACCACTTCTTTCCTCCTCTTAAATGCCTTCCTTAGAATTGTTTATGTGTTAGTTTTAAATGGTATCTGTTGCTTAAGATCTGTTAAATACAATCTAAAGTTCTTAGTATGGTATAGACATCTTGTAGATGTGTGTATTATGAAGCTGCAGATTGTTTGTCAAGAGAAAGTTCTAGAATTTGTGGGATCTGTAAGTCCTTCTTAAATATCCATCTACTCCTGCAGTGATACTGTGGTTTTGTAGGTCTGTGTGCGTGTGTGTGTGTGTGTGTGTGTGTGTCATTATATTCGTTAATTCATATGGAATATCTATAAATGTGTCCTCCATGTACACAGTGTTGTGCTGGACATCAGGAATACAAAGATGATAAAGGACTGCCTTCAGGGGACTTCCAGTTTTGATGGAGGAAATAATGGCTTACAGGACATGGTGCTTGGCACCCTGTGGAGAGTCCCATGGAAGACCTAGCTCAGGTTGGTTAGATTGGCGGAAGCGTTTTAGAGCCCAGGGTGCCTGAGCTAAATCTTGCCGCTGCATACAGGAGTAATGTAGTGTCCCTTTTTGCAGCCTGAAAAGTGTCTTGGGGAATCCCTTTCCTTGAAACCAGAAGAGGTCATTGGTTGGAAATGTGGTTGTGTACCACTTCAGTGAGAATGGAATTCTTCTTAAGGGTGACCTCAAATTTAATGGCAAGCAGGATGTTGGAGAAGAATGGGAAGAATGCCGTTCCATATGAGAGTGTGAAAGAGTGGGTTGTTTGCAGAGTGGGATGTGGGGAAAAGTCAGAAATGAATGTCCATGGTCATCATCTCATACACGTAGTTACTCATTGAGTGGAGAGGAGTGTTACAGCTTTCTATGCAATGCCGAGTGGTAGAAATAGAATTAATGAGCAAGAACTGTGAAGAGACAGAGTCAGACTCATTGTATAAAAGAACTTCTGGCTATCAGTGCTACTTAAGAAAAAGAAAGCCATGGCTGTAACTCAACTCCCCAGTTTTAGCAGAGGCTAAAACCATCTTGTGAAGTGGTGTGAAGCACACTAGTCATCATCCCTTCTGAGTATTGTGGCAAGTAATTTGTAACTAACAATGTCACATTTTAATAATACCACTGAGTTTAATTCTGGTGATTTATCTCAAATGAAAGGGGAAGGAGTTCAAGTCTAGGCCAGGACACTCAGAGTAGCACATATATGAGTGTCCCCTTTGTGGCCTTTCAGGCCTATGAATGTCTCTTCTTCATGAAGTTGGTGGTAAAACAGAAGGTGTGGACGACTGTACTAAGACTCTCACTCACTGGCATACTTCTAAGATGGGTAAGCCCCACACAAGATGAGCTCTAAAGACAGGTTTCTGGTGATCCTGAAATTCGGGGAAGTCAAGTTTCTTCTCAGTTGTGTGTTTACAATATACTTCCACGCTAATATTCATTACAGGTAATGCCTTTGATGATTAGCAAAAAAATACATCGGAGAAATCTCAGCCTAATGCCTTGTTTATTTTTGGTTTTCAACACACTATTAATCAGGCTTTCCAAATACCAGATAACTGCTAGAAAGCAGAGCAATTCGGGAACAGGTACATTAATTCTTCTGAGTCAGTAGGGGACTATTAAAACATCCTTACTGGGCCAGCCTGTATCTTTCTGCCAGACAAACTTTCCCAGGGTACTGATTCCATTATGTCTCTGTGACTTGCTTAATTAGGTGTCTCATTCAGGGTTCTCATTACTTTAAGTGGCTATGTGTGCCTTCTTAAAAGGTTCATTTTCTTAACTTCACTGATAGAAAAATTAAGAATTTGAAAAGATTTAGTGTTCATATGACATGTAACTGTGAGTTATCCCATGTCCAAGTGGATGCTTAATTCATCTATTTATTATTATCACCAAACCTACACACTATCCTGCTCCATTTTAAGATCTTTCTTTTCTCTTAAACTCTGCTCCTACATCCCCGTGACAGCACCCAGGATGATGCAGTATCTGACAGTATAAAGTCATATCTTTAATCATTTTTTGCTCCACAAAGAATGCTGTGTAGTTCATGGGTGTTGCCAGTTAAGTTCAGGATGCAGTGTCTGCTTTTCCTCTAATGTAAAAGGTAATGTTCAGATGCCTCAAAACAAAAATCATATTCTAGTCAATCTGTTGTGTCGGTCTCTAGAGGCTGAAGCAGTGATGAAATGCTCAGGATCCTTAGATTCACTGTGGCACACCTTGGTAAAGATAGAACCTTAGCAAGGGATTGGCAGACTTTTTTCTGTAAGCACATTAGGCTTTGTGGGTCATAGAGCTTCTGTGGGCCCTGTTGAAACTTCTCAGCTCTGCTATTGAAGAGCAAAAGCAATTATTGACAGTGCCAAAAAGGAATGAGCATAGCTGTGTTCCAATCAAATTTATCTAAAGACACTGAAATTTGAATTTCATGTCATTATTATGTGCAATGAAATGGTAGTCTCCTTTTGAATTTTCCCAACCATTTAAAATGCAAAAACAGCTAGTGGCCCAGAATTGGCCCACTGGCTATAGTTTGCCAACCCTTGCTTTTCCTGATGAATAAAAATGTTACAGCGAGTACAGTGCGTTAAGAGAGCTATTTTTCTCCCTACCAGAAGTTGTAACTCACAAGACTAGATAGTAGATGGAGAACCTTATGATTCTAAAGTATGAGAGTTGCTAAAACCCTGGTGTTAAGAAAATTGAAGACAAATGACCAGAAGAATGTGTGTCTATGCTTTTACTTTCAGAATAAAACTTACATTGAGTTTTTATGTCCTGAAAACATGCCTATTTTTATATGTATTTAAGTTTCACCTCTAAACAGCCTTCCCTAATGGCTTCCTACTAGCATCCAGACAAAGTTAGTTAAGCTAACAGGAGCTCACAGGAATGGAAGTTGTAATTTAGGATGAATCAAAACTTATTTTCAGGTAATTAGAAAATCTGGGTGTTGAGGAAACACATTAACAGAGTTAAACTGCTGTTCTCAAATGGGAATGAGCTCTTGCAAGTTATGATAAAATATTTAAGTGGAAATCTTGGTACATGTTAATCATATCAGGCCTATTAAGAAGAGAATATGTGCTTGGACAAATCCAGTTTAAATATATAAGTAGCTTCCTAGCAAATATCTAATAAGTCATACTCAAGGTTCTCACAGAGTACTGACCCTTAGCCTTTCCATGACCACCAAGACACAGTATAGTTTATCAGAAAGTCTCCAAGACATTATTAGCAAGGACACAAATGGAGAGAAGCTAGAATTTGGTCAGCCTCCTACCTGCAGATGGCCATTGGACTATTTATTTCCTCCTCCGGCAGTGTTTCTTAGAAAACCTTTGACCCATGACCTTTGAATGACTTTTCTTCCCATCATAGTTATAGTGGGTGTGTGGCCTCAGATAGTTCATTTCTCTTCTCTGAGTTCAGACTTGCACATTTAAAACATCAGGGCTTTGGATTAGATGCTCTAGTGAATGGTCTCTTTCTGATCTTTAACCCTATCAAGTCATATCTGTCAGAGTAAAATCAAGAGCAAGAGCTAGTGAATGAATTTGCTGTTAAGCTGTTCTCTGTTTGAGGTATTTCTTGAGAACACAATATATAAAGAATTACATTGGATGAAGTTTTTTTTTTTTCAGAAGTGGATCTCAAGTGAATTTTTTTAATGATCTGATCAAATGTGTTTGGCTAGAGTTTGTTTTATGGTGATATATAGCTTAGGTAACTAAAAGTGTTGAAGGAATCAGCCTCATTGGGCAGAAAAAGTCAAACGAACTTCTTGGAAGTTTCCTTTCAGACCACAGGAAACACTGAATAGTTTTTATTTCTACTTCCTTTGAGGATTGAATTCCACACTGGGAACCAAACTTAATACACTAATATTGGCATCTCTGTTGTCTCTGTGGCTCCCCTGAGATCACTGGCATTTGCCAAGCTAGTGGCTTCTATAAATAGAGCCTGAGTGGTTGAGCTGTCTATTTAAAGAGCCCATAAGGAAAAGGGGTTTCCACATCCCAAATGAAAACCATTTTTCACACCTTCCTTGCTGACGTCTCTGTGGACCACTTCAAATATGCACTTCCAGTATCCAGCCTCTTAGAGAAGCCTGTGTAACTGAGGGCTTGTAGCCAAACAGCTCCTTTTTGCAGAGGCCCAGGGTAGAATAGTTCTTGTGGATGAAGTTTCCACAGACTTTGAGGACTTCAACCCCCCCCCCCAAAAAAACCCAAAAACAAACAAACAAACAAAAAACCTTCCCAGAAGATGGGATGTTTTCCTCCTGACCCTGTGTTGTTGACCACTACCAGATCCCCAACCCTGTCTGGGGGATGTTATAAAGAGCCTTGAAGTTCTGACTTGGACTCTTCCTTCACTTGGGAGATATCCCTGTTCCCTGTCCTTCTATGGGGGAGCTTATGCTTGCAAATTAAGAACACAGTCTCTGAAGTCATAATTGGGTAAGTTTTTTAACCTCTCTGTACTTGTTTCACAGGGTTTTTGAGAATTAAATGTAAAGGTATTTAAAGTTCTTAGAATGATTTCTGACAAGTAGAAAATACTTTATGATGGTGCTGGGTGTAACTATGATTGAGGGCAGAGATGGAGGAATGATAGAAGTCCATTAACATCCTAGTAGCAGATGACTTCAGAATATCAAATGGCCAGTTTCTCTGGCTCACTCTTTCAGACATCTTGAACTTTAGAATTGTTTCTTCCCATCATCACCACACAGGACCTTTGGATACACACTTGGCATCCAATTCCCCCATCCCTATCATGTAGTCTTTAGGGGATCTGCATTTTCCTCCTGTCACACATGTAACCTGGACTTCTAGTGTGTTTGTTGTGAACTCACTTCCATGACACCATGAGTATATAGAGGTTGCTTGATATTCTGCTAATACCGCCAGTACGTCCACATATGGCCATGCAAGTCCTGTACCTCACACCTCCCAGGAACCCCTGTTCACTACACTACAAAACACTACTTTGTACATGATCCAACTTACGGCATATTATAAACTCAAGTCAACCAGAAGGACATGGTCCTGACTCCTATGTGGACAGGCACCTCTTAAGTAGGAGTACTTCCCCAGAAGAAAAAGTATTTTCCTCTGTTAATTACAGTAATAGGAAACTCCTTACACACAGAAAAATATGACTGCAATGGAATAGGAAGTTTTTAAGTCTTGAAAAACCAAACGGAAAGATAAAATCTTCTGATGGGTTATGGTTTGGTTTCTGATTATGAAAGATAATCTACAAGAGGCTGATTTTATATGTAGGTGTATAGTAAGTTACTGAAAAATTTCTTGGAATTGAGGGAGGAGCTTTGTTAAAACAAAAACAATAAAGTCCCTGTGGGCTTAATTGATATCTGAAATTCTACCATCAAAAATTTCCTTCACTCATATCTGTATCATATATCCCACACACATCCCTTGGATAGGAGGATGCATTTGTTATTGTTAGTCATGTACACTGTAGGGTGAGTGAGTGGACCACCCATGTTGATAAGGAAAGCATTTTATGGGGGAATGTGGAGTGGACCCACACAGACTCTCCATGTAGGGAGGAGGACCCAACAAAGAGAGGACATGCTGACCTGCTGAATGTAAATGCTGACCATTCAGAATTTTGCAGAGATAGACTGTAGGATTGAGATTTTTATTTGGGATGAACGAAAAGTTCAAGGATTGATTAGAAGTGTTTGCTCAAGAGTATAATATACTTAAGATATTCCCAGAAGTTAAATAAAAAATGTTCCATCTCTTACTTAGTATAAACAGAGTTGATATTGCATTTTTCTTTCAGCTCCAAAATGTGCCACCATGCCTGGCCTACTGTAGACATCCTATAAATGCCTCTGGGGCAAAACATGATTCACAATCTCTACCTTCTTTTCTTTTTCTTTCTTTCCTTTTTTTTTTTTTTACTTTTATTTACATTTATTTCATGCTGAATTGACTAATGGGCCATATGTTTTTGTTTCTTTGGTTTTCTTCCTGAGGAGTGTGTGTGTGTGTGTGTGTGTGTGTGTGTGTGTGTGTGTACACATGTGTGCCTGCAACATCCTCTTTTGGTTTAGGAAAAGTTTGCTCTTTCTAGTAATAATCATCTCAGTGCAGCAGAGTGGGCTGACTATGAGCTCTATAAATCTGGGGTTCACTTTGAACTCATCTGGATGTGCTCAGTGACCAGAGAATCTATATCAAGACCCTTAAGTTCAGCATTACTCCTGCATTTTTAAGTATGTACAGCAAAAATTCAGTATCTTACTGAGTCATGGGACCTATGTCCAGCCCTTTTGTTTGGCCTGGGCACACCTACCAACTCCAGCAGTGTAACAACAGAATGGCAAACATGAATTCTATAACGTGGCATTTTTGGGTGGCTTTTTGTATATGCATAGACTCCATGGCCCAGGCAGCTTCACAGGTATTTTTAAAGTCAACATAAAGATTTTAACCTGTTGGTTTGCATGATTTTGTGGGGGTTTCTACGTCATGTTAATAGTCAATCATTTTCAGAGACTACCTCAGGCCACTTAGGGGAAGAGAAAGCCACCTCCACCTTATTTTTCCAGAAGATAGTGAAGTATTCTTTGAAGCAAATTTTAGGAAATTCCAGGTTCCTCTTTCAATAAATAGGGTTTCCACTTCTTGATGGAGCTGAGCTGACGTGAAGCCGTTCTTCCTGCTGGGGCATCTGCAGCTCCTCACAGTCTGCCTCAGGACTCGTTCTGTCACAGCCCCAGTGGTTGTAGGTCTATGCAAACAAGAGCTAAGGTGCTAAAGTGAATAATTCTTGTCACTCAGAATATTTGTTTTCTTATTTCAGAAAGTGGATGTCACCAGCAGGGCTGTGATGGAAATAATGACCAAAACAATTGAATACCTTCAACCCAATCCAGGTAAGGGACCACTTATTCAGGGTATCCTGCCAGGTAACTTATAGTTTCTCTTTGATAGACATTTAAGTTTGATGTGTTTCCACTTTCTCAGCCCACTTTTCTGGAGATTCAGTGACTTGGTATATAGCCCTTTGAGGAGGGGGGACTTTTGAAGGCTCACACGGAGGTAACTGAAGGAGTCTGTCATATTTATCTGACTCTAGGGTGTTTGGCAAATGGCATAGCATGGAGAGCTTGAGTGCCACATCATGTCAGGGTAGCCACAAGCTCTTAGTGATCAAACTTTAATTTTCAGGGGATGGTAAGGAAAAATGGGATAATTTTAAGATCTGATATAGCTGTTCCCATAAGGTGTGAAAAAAGTAGACATTTTGTGTGTGAAATACAGAGGGTTTCTGTTCATACAGCATCACTACAGATTTTGGAGGGTTGTTCTTAATTCCAGTTCTTCTCCTAGTACCTTGCAGGTCAGCATTTGTTCCTGCTAACTTGTTACACTCTAAGAGAAGGAAGTTTTAGTAGAGATAATGGATCCACCCCTTGAAAAGAGAACAGGCAGAACTGGGGAGTGTCTCTAGGTACAAGGTACAACAAAGGAAAACAGCCAAAGTCATCGACCTCCTCACTACTCTTTCTGACATCAGTTCCTAACTTTGAGTATAGAAGCTTGAAGCAAAGCTGAATGTATTTATGTGAGAAGTATGAATATTTAGGAAACTGCTCACTTTTAGGACTAGTGCCTTTTTGGGAGGTTCAGGTTGGGAGTCCAGTATATTTGGTGGTTCTACGGAAGATGGTCTAGACACTGTGTCAGTCTCAGTGTGTTTGGATACCAAGCATTCATGGGCAAAAGGTAAAAAAAGGAGGTGTGTGGTAAGAGGTGGGCAAGTGCAGTACTAGGTGCCGACCAGCTCTCTACTGCCTCCTACTGCTGACTGAGCTCTCGCTCAACCTTTATTTACCTGTGAGAGCACAGCTGCTGTTTCAAAGGTGAACACACTTTGTAGGAATAACATCCTTCTTTTTTTTCCTTCTTAAAATACAAGAGAGATGGGAATATGTAAGGAAGGAAAATACAGAAGGAAATACAGTATGCTGCAGGAACCAGGAATTTAACTGATTGTGAACCAAATGGTTAGCAAATTAGGCAAAGAGTAGCAAAAAATGAAATTTCTCAGTTTTACCAGAGACTTCTTTATGACCTTTATGTTCCACAGACATGCAGGGAGCTTTCAGGTGTTCACTTACACCTTGGTATTCCTGTCATGCCTGTGGCAGGTCAGGATCTGTGAGAGCTAGCCGCTCAAGCAGCCTCACCGTAAGAGATCAGGGCATGAGGGCAAGAAGTTTGTGTCTTCACCTTTGCACAGAACTTTGAAGTACTCTCTGATCTCCTGAGATTTACACATGACTTGTGCTGGCAACTCAGTGGAAGACTAAGAGAATGACAGGGTAAGGGTAAGGGAGGGAGAATATACTATTTATTGAGCTTTAATGCATTTGTAAGATGGTGCTAATTATTTACACTATGTCAACTCTAAAGTAACCTTTTTTATGATTATAGAAATAAAGCACAGTTGAACAGTTCATAGTTATGGAAAGGGGACTAAAAATCCATTGTGACATAAATCCGTAGTGGAAGCCCATCAGTGTTTGTAGTATAATGGACCTCTGGTGTAGGTAGGTGTAGTGTGTTGATGGTATGCCCTCTCACAATCCAAGGCCGCCCAGAATCTCCAAATGTGAGCCTCTTTGGAAATAGGGTCTTTTCAGATGTTAGTGATCTTGAGATGAACTCGTTCTGGAGTTAGAGTAGGCCCTAAATGCAATGACTCTTGTTTGTACAAGAAGGGAAAACACAGAGACGTGGAGAAGAAAGCCATGTGAAGTGGAGGCTGAGATTAGAGTGATGTGGCCACAAAACCGGGAGTTCCAGGAGCCACCAGAAGCTGGAAGAGGCCAGGAAAGAATTCACCCAGAGCCTGGGAGGTGTCCTGCAGACACCCTGACTTCAGGCTCCTGGCCTCTTGACCTGCGAGAGAGTAAATTCTGTCGTGTAAACTCACACAGTGTGTGGCAATTTGTTATGGTAGCCCTAGAAAACTAACATACTAGGCTAACCTTATTTTCTGCCAGAAAACAAGGGCCTAAGAATTTAAGAAACTTTCCCAAAGTTATACACTTAGAAGGAGATAGAGTCAGAACTGGAACCCAGGTCAGAGTGGGTACAACAGAAATTCATAAGGGAGACAAATTATTGGATTGAGACTTGTTTTAATAAAAAAAGATTACAGGAGGATGGAATGGGAAAGATAAGAATTTTTAGAAATGGCATTTTTAATAAAATGCTGAATAGGCTGATTAACTGCCAACATGTTTTATGACTGTTTGAAAATTGAATAGACATCTGCCACCAAGAAGAACAGTTAAGGCCATCACAGTGCAATCCCAGTTTGGTTTTAGAAAAGCAGTTATCGGGGCACCTGGCTGGCTCAGTCAGATAAGTGTCCAACTCTTGATTTCTGCTGAGGTCATGATCTCATGATTTGGGAGTTCAAGCCTCACTTCAGGCTCTGCACTGACAGTGTGGAGCCTGCTTGGGATTCTCTGTCTCCTCTCTCTGCCCCTCCCCCACTCACTTGCATACTCTCTCAAAAATAAACTTTAAAAAAATAAAAGAAAAGTAAGTATATATGGGAAGGCCACAGAAGTGTCACCCAGAAGAGTCAAGAACAAAGCACAATTTCATATAGTTATTCTATAGAATTTAGACAATCTGTATTTAATTGGTCTATGATAGACATGGTTTAGTTCCTCCATAAATCTCTCACCCTCAGAGCAGATACTTGTCTGAAGCACTTTTGAAAAGTACATTCGTTCACTATTCATGTGTCCTTGACAAAGGTATGTAGTAGTCTAGCAAACACTCAGGCACCTAGTCGTCAGGTACAGAAGATCAGAGAGAATATTCTCAAACTCATATAGTTTGACCACTTTGACCACTCAGCCTCTCAGTGGTCCCAGGAGCTGAGTCAACCATATGTATCACTAGATGCTGGTCCTGAATAAGGAAGACTGAGCTTGGATCAGGACAGAGACTGATGCCAACCAACAGATTTTCATGGACGGGCTGGTAGAGTCCGTGGAAATTCATGCTTTGAAGGTACTTCGAGAATATCTTCTGTTAGATTAATATCCTGGGATATGTTCTGGCTTTCAGATCTTGTGGGTTGTGGAGCATATACATTTTTTATATTCATAAAATCCAGTTCATATTGAAACGATGACCAGAGAGAGTTTAATTTTCATGAATCTGTAGATTTGCTCTCCACTGTGTAGGCCCCATGTCTACTCTTACCCACTTCCGGAGTAACGTTTTTAAAAGGCACATCCTATCACATAATTAGTTTGCAAAAACCCTTCAGTGGGTTTTCATTGCTTTTAGGACTAAATTTAAAATTTCTAACATGACTTAAATGTTCCTTGCTGCATGGTCAGTTTGCCGTTTCCTCTCCACCTTGCAGGTAAATAGTACTCTCAGGTCCAGCATAAAGGTCATTTAGAAGCCTTCCTTGATCCCTAGCTAGCTAGGTTCCCCTGTCAACTTCCCTGTCACGATTCCAGCTGCTTTGCCCTCGTGGCACATGCCACACTTACTGCAAATGTGTGTGATGTGTGTACTTTTGTTTGTCTTTCCCTGTAAGGACTGCAGTTGTCTTTTTTAAAAAAAAAATTTTTTTTTGAGAGACAGAGAGAGGCAGCATGAGCAGGAGAAGGTCAGAGAGAGAGAGAGCCACACACAGAATCTGAAGCAGGCTCCAGGCTCTGAGCTAGCTGTCAGCACAGAGCTCTAAGTGGGGCTCAAACCCACGAACCATGAGATCATTACGTGAGCCGAAGCCGGACACTTAACTGACTGAGCCACCCAGGTGCCCCAGGACTGCACCTGTCTTATCTCCACATCCCCAACCCCCAGCTTAGTTTCAGACAACTGTGGTGCTAGGGTGTTTGGACAAATGAATTATGAAACTCAGTTGACAATCACTGGTTATGTTATAAAACTGCAGTAATATAAAGAGAAGGAAAAGCTCTTCCTTTTCCCTCAACCATCTGCTCTACCCATGTAACTAACATTTAGCAAATGCATTTATTTTTATGCAAAGACCAACTTTAGATGCATTAGGGGTAGAAACAGGACCAAAATTGGGCCCCTGCCCTCTGGTACTTCACAGCATATTCCCCGAGGAGAGCAGTCTAGAGGGCTTCACAGATCATTCCTTCTGGAAATCCCAGCTAACTGATGAAGTTAAGAAGGGTTCAAGGGGTCACAGGTCTGCAGGTTTGCCCTGTGCTGCAGGGCTTTCGATAACATAGACCAGAGAGCTGCCAAGTCTTTTACCATGGATCCATGAAATATTCTGGAAGAGCAGTGTAGACCACTGCAAATTTGCAGCCTGCTTAGGTAAGAGATAATTTGAACATAAAAAGTCCTGCAGTGATTGTGAGCTCGTATATTATGGGCATCTAAGAACAAAATCATTGGAGAAGATACAGATCAGTTTTCTTTCATCTACTGCCTTGGGGAGAAAAAAGTACTAAATCGGCATTATCAAAAAGAAATATGATGCAAGCCACATGCGCAATTCTGAATTTTCTAGAAGCCACATTAAAGAGTATAAAAAGGGAAAATTGATTTTAATAATATTTTAAACCAGCATTTCCAAAATTTAACAAATATTTAAACTATCAAGAAATTTTACTTTCTTTTTCATTCCTATGCTAAGTTTTTAAATTCAGTGTGTATTTCATACTTACAGCACATCTCAGTTTCAACTAGATGATCAATTTCACATTTCAAATGATCAATAGTCTTGTGTGGCCAGTGATTCCTATAATGGACAGCTCTAGATAATTTACCATTCAAGCTATTTATTTTATTTTGATGTATGTTTGATGTTAGCTCCTTGGCTTATGTGCATTGGTGGTTATTTTTTCTATAAGAGAAGTGGACTCTTGATTTTAGACCAGGATATCTTTAATTTTTTTTAACCTTCTGCAAATCTGTTACATGGAACTGTACTGGAGATCTTCCCCTAAAATAGAATGACAGGCATGGCCAGATTGGGCTGCGTTTCCTTCATAGCCTTAGCTTGGTGATTGTGACAGAGGCTTTTTCAGTTGGCGCTGAGAAGTTGTTCTGACCCTGAGAAGTTGCATAATCCTATGCAGATTTCCAAGACGTATAGATAAAAAGCAGTTTGAACATGAAAAACACTGTGCACAGCCAAGGTGTGGTTCTCTACAGAAATGCTCTTCCCTTAAATGCCTACATGGCTTAGCGTTCTCCAGTGTGCCTCAGATTGGGGTTAAATCGGGATCGTTTGGTGTCTAGTCAGAAGTTTTTAATAATAATTTTAATTCTCATTTGTGGAATGTTGCCTGTGGAAGTAAAAGTTAGCTGTATTAATTTTAAAATCTCATTAATCCCTGGAAAGATATTGCATCAAGATTGTTACACTTCTTTCCCACAAGGCTCTTTCCACAGATGAAAATCCACTGATTATAAGATATTTGGTGATCGTGGGACTGAAAAGAGTTGTATTCATCTTGTTTTTCAGGGCTCTTAGCATTGGGACTGGGTCATTGTTTGCCCTCAAAATGTCTTCTGAGTAGGTGTACAAAAAATGTATCTATTTTTATCTTAAAGAATGGGAGATATGTACTGCACCTGGTAACCAGAGATTTTTCTTTTCTAAATTCTGATGTTGAAAAGTAATGGAAATGCATGAAGGACAGATTACAAAAGTAATTATGAGGAAAATATCGCTAACCTTGAAAGGAATAGGGTCTTTCAAGGATGAACATAGCAAAGGGGAAAACAAGCTAGGTGATATGTGATATAATTCATACACTATAGGTACTGAAAAGGCTAGAGAGTTTTCCTAGTTTTATTGCATCTTTGGAGAAAAAAATTGAAAATTAATAGGAACCTTAAATAATTTTTAAGTCAGCTGGCACTGGTAGATTAATGATCTTCATTTTCTGTGTCTCTAAGGACTGCTAAAACGAGGCCTTATTTAAAATATACTTAATCATAACAGATATTAGATGTTTGAAATATGCATATATATAGAAAATTAAACTAATGGAGTCGTAGTTTAATAGCCCTGAACTACTAATCCTCTACCTGCATGTGGCGTTCCTGCTCTCTGTCTGCCCAAGTCCCTTCTCCCTCTCATTCACCTGACTGCAGGCTCACTGGTCTTCCAGTTTTTCTGGTGCTTCAAGCTCTTCCATGCAGCAGGACTCGGCACTTGGATGTTCCTCCTTCCTGGAACACCCACCTGCTACTTACGTGACACCTGTCCTGTTACTGTTACTCATCCTTTCTGCTTGTCTTAAATACCATCACCTCCAAGAGGCATTCCCTGGGCCCCCTCTAAAACAGCTCCATTCTGCTGCTGCTGACTTCTCATGATGCCTGCAGGGGAGTCCCCCCCACAAATCGCTCCCATTTGGAGTAACATTGAAGCCATTACTGTGGGTCCGGGGTCCATGATCTGACTTCAGTCCTACATTCCTACCAGTCTCCATCTGCTCCCTTGGCGCGAGCGCCTCCAGCCTCCCTGCCGGGCCTCAGATGCAAGGCACCCTCAGTCCTCCAGACTGTGCTGGTCCTACCTGACCCCTTCTCCGAGTCTGCACGCAGGTCTCCACTGGAGTGTCGTCTCACCTGTGCGGCTTCCCTAACCCTCTTGTTTAAAACGTCACATCTCCTCACTATCTAAGCCTTTTCGGTTTTATTTTTCTTCATGCAACGTATCACCACTTAAACTTTTATTTTGTGTTTACTTAAGGTACAACTTCTGTCTGCCACTGTAATGCAAGTAGCCTGAGCGTAGGATTGTTGTTCACACACTAGAGTCAAAGAGCCTTGTTCTTACCTTTGTACTTCTCACAGTATTTACTTTTTATTTTACTTCATTTCATTTCATTTCATTTCATTTCATTTCATTTCAGGGAGACTGTGGGCAGGGTAGGGAGAGAGAGAATCTTAAAAAGGCTCCACACTCAGCACAGAGCCTGACGGGGGCCAAGTCCCACAATCCTGGGATGGTGACCTGAGCTGAAATCAAGAGTCAGATTCTCAACTGACTGAGCCACCCAGGCGCCGCCCTCAGTACTTACCTTTATATGTTGTTGTTACTTGTTCAATATCCTGCCTTCCTCCATTCCAACTCTCATACTACACAGTCTCCATGTGGCGGCCAGGTCATTCCAGTAAAGGTGTAAATCATATCATTCCTCTGCTTATTATTCACCAAGAGATTCCCAGTGAACTAAGAATAAACTCACTGACTGAGCCTCTCATATTTCCTTTTATTATTGTGTCACCATTGGAAATTACACTGTATTTTATCTTTTGAAAAGTCATCTGTTCATCACCCACATTTACCATGTAGAATGTAATCTCTACCAGGGTAGAAACTTTGTCCTATTAACTATCTCTAGTGTATACACAGTGCCCTCAGTTTTTTTTGAATCAGGGCTATTTATCTCTCCCACTGCATCATAAAGGCATCAAAGACAAGACTGCATCTGTTTTGCTCATTTATATCTACCCAGTACCTCACACAGGGATGCTTGGTAGTTGTTTAATATGCTGAATGAATGAATCAAATCATCTTAAGCATATTTAAGTTCCATCTATAGGAGTAGCTGACCTCTCAGGTAGAACCGTGATAGGCAGACTTGAACATGCTGGGATCAGAGCTGTTACTTTGTTTATAGAATATCTACTTGATGTTGTGTACAATTAATACATTTCACGATTGCTTTGGAAAAGATATGGAAGTGTATATATAATCCCATGTTTGAGATCAGTGGGCTGAAGCTATTGACAGAACATCATATTTATAAGTATAGATAGTAATTTTCCCATTTTCAGATTTCAGAAAACTGAAGCTTCAGGAGAGAGTAAATAATTTTAAGTCATGCAACAAAAGAATTGGAATTCATATTTAGGGATGATCGTATCCACATTCCATTTTGTTTTCACTCTCCTATTCTACAAAATGTGGAGACACATTCATTCTTGCTATGTGTGGTTAATACACTCTAGAATGACCTTTAATGGCCCACACTCTTGTACAGTCCCTTCCCTGTGAGTGTAGGTAGGATCTCTGCCTTGTTCCCAACCAATAGCATATGGCAAAAGTATTGGGACCACTACTTACCACTTCCTTGGTTAGGTTACAGCATAAAGTAAAATTGATGGGATGTTTCTTCCATCATTACGTTACATTATATAAATCTTTTGTAGCAGACTGGAGTGAGGGTCTCCCACTGGTTTGGAAGAAGCAAACGGTCTTTTTGTAACTGCCCAAGGAGAGGGTCAAGTGATAGGGAGTTGGAGTGGCCTCTAAGGATATAAGGGTGGTTGTGGCTCACAGCCAGTAAGAAGCTAAGGTCTTTAGTGATGTCACCACAAGGGGTTGAAATTTTGTCAACAACCTGAGTGAGCTAGTGGGCTTCCGGATATCAAGCTAGCCTGGCTGATACCTTGATTGTAGCCTGTGAGACCAAGAACAGAGGACCTAGTTAAGTTGCAGCTGGACTTCTAACCTACATAAACTGTGAGGTAATCAGTGTGTGGCTTGAAGCCACTAAGTTTATGGACCTTTGTTATACAGCATGGAAAATTAATGTAGTATGGCAGTTTGTTCCCTGACTAGAGCTCCTTTTTTCAAGCGTATCACAGTCTGCTGGGGTCATCTGGACATTTGCCCTTATCACTTTTGGCTCCTGGGATACCTTCCATGGGAACAGGAAATAGAGTAGGAAAACCTGTCACCTTTTTTTTTTTTAGCTTAGGATAAAGTCTCCGGAACTCTGTAAGGAGCGGTAGGACAGGTCCACTCTGTACTAGGACTGAAGATATCTTTGAAACAAGAGAGTCAAAAGCACTGGGCACAGTGCCTGACACTTTGTAGGGACTCAGGAAATGTCACTCACCTTGTCTTGCTTGTGGCCTACAGGGTCTGCATCCCTGAGGGTATCTCACGGGCTTAGCTAGCAATTCCTCCACTGTAAGATACATAGTAAGGTAAGGCCTCCACAGATAAGGCCTCCAGGGAGAAGTCCCACTGCAGAACGACACACACATTAATACAGTGCAAGTGTCCATCCTCTGTCTGCTCCCCAAACTAGAAGAAGCAAAGCTTCATGATGTTAGTACTCAGGGGGTTGTGTATCTTCCGTACCGCTGGTACCGTTCCTGTGGTGCAGCCGCCTGCTATCTGGGACTCGCTCTGAGACCTGTGCTGACACTTAGCAACATGCCATGCGGAGGTGGGGGATGTTCACTGTCCCATCTCATGGGGTTTTAGGGCTGCCATGTGCCACCACTCAGAGTCTTAAAATACCTTCCCACCACCTCCCACTCAGCAGGGCGTAAGAGAGCTCTGGTGCCTTGGAGAGAGGTGTTACATAACTACCATTATTTGGGTTGAAAGTAGCATGATCCAGGGCTAGAGTTACATATTTGTGTAAGTCAGTGGGAAGATATTCCTATTCCCTTTCCTCAGTCTCTAGAATAGTTACAGAATATTTAACTTTGAATGAAACTGCACAGGTTTGAGGGGACTTACCTCAGTCCTTGTTACCATGTACATCTTTTGCATCCTTTAATAACTGTTCGTGTGCACGCCCAGGGGGCACATTGCCTACCATGCAGAGAGCATCAGGGCTCATTTCTGAGATTTCACGTAGGAAAATCAGGCCATCACAAGTTATCACAGGTTGCCAGTGTGAAATATATGCTAATGTGTTATTTATTACATACATTTTCTTGCAAATATTAAGCTCTGAATCTAGTTTAGTATGATTTGGGGATTAGCATTCATGTTTCACTTGTAATCTCTGTATAAGACTTGACAGATTCAGTTAAAATAATTCAAAATTAATGGCTTTGCACCAGCTAAAGAAATCATTGAGTCTTGATAGGTAATGAAGAGGTAAGCGAGGTTTTAGTTCTTGGCCATTTTGATGACCTGGGTGCCGACTACAATTTCTTCAGCCAAAGGGGGAAAAGAGCTCACATTTATTTAGCACCTACTTTAATTACATATACATCACAGCTGTTGTGATTTTGTCATCACCACAATTCTATAGTTAAATATTATTGTCTCCTACATATAACCAGGCTCAGTGAGGCTGAGGGGCAAGACCTTCCTGCAGAGCTGATAAGAAGCAGACCTGCAGACTGAACCCTGGCCTCTGTTATTTCTTTGATAGCATGTGTCCTCATGTTAATGAATATGAAATGAAAATAGATGCTGTTAAATAGAATAATGCCGTTCAGATTATTTTATCTTTAAAAAGGCTGTATTTTCACATTTACATATCACTTTTGTTCTCTAATTTTTTAAAAATCTTTTATTGTTGATTTATTTTTGAGACAGAGACAGAATGTGAGCAGAGGAGGGGCAGAGAGAGAGGAAGACCCAGAATCTGAAGCAGGCTCCAGGCTCTGAGCTGTCAGCACAGAGCCCAATGCAGGGCTCGGACTCACTGACTGCGAGACCATAACCTGAGCAGAAGTCAGAGACACTTAACCAACTGAGCCACCCAGGAGCCACTGTCTTCTAAATTTTAACAATATTTGTTCATAGTATTTGCTATATTAATTGATTACTCCTAATGAAATTTGACAATTTTATACAAGAAGGGGAAGATAAATTACTTTTTGTTTTCATTGGAATATCTGCTTTCTCTTTTAAAAAATCTTATTTTTGTAAAGAACTATAAACAGAAACCAGATCAGTAGGAAATACTCTGGCTGGAGGAGGCCTTCTTGTGGAAATAAAAACAACCACAAAAAAGGCTTAAAAAAAAGAATAAAGTTAAAATCTTTACATTGGAGTTTTTCAAGTAAGACCTGTTGGTTTTGAATTCAGTGGTGGTTTTGCAAAAAGGTGTTTCATTCATTTTGAAACTTAGCAGGCTGTGTACACTGCCGTCTCCTCATTCGCCAGTGACCTAGGCCATGTGTCCTCGTGGAGGCTAGCGTATCCATGAGAGGGCCACACGTTTGAAAGGCCCTGCAGAATCAGGCGAACAGGTCCCCTGTGTTCAAGATGAGGAGACAGAGGTCCAGAGGGGCTTAGGTAGCTTGCCAAGGTCATGTGGATGGAAAGACCTCTAATCCCTTGACTCGCGGTGCAGCACTCATCCTGTTCCCCGAGTCACAGCGTCTGTCACACTTCCTCACCTCTGCATTTTTAATCACTTAACAAGTGTAAATATAGCTAAAGCTGACAAGTCCGAATTTGACCTATTTTAACAAAGATGTTAATAAAGCAGCAGGGGCCAGAGCAGCATTCTGGGACAAGAGCGGGCTTTTGAGACATAGCTGATGTGGCCAGGATTCAAATTCTTACTCAGCTTGTTGCTCCATGTCCTGGGGCAAGTTGTATCATTTCTCTGTGCTCCACTTGCTCATATACAAGATGCAGAAACCAAACCTGCCCTCATATCATTGGAGGGATTGAAGAGGTGATACGTGTGTGAATTACACACAGCAGATGCTTTGGAGATGATAGCTGTGAGATGAATCGTGGTCCTGATCTTCAGTTTTTCCAAAGACACATCAGTGCTCTTTCTAAGTTTTCAGACCAGATGGTAGCACTGAGGAATACCAGTAGGAATCATTAAGTGTTTGTCTGCAAGATCTCTGTTCTTTTGGGCAACTAGATTTGGTTTCTGTAAGGTGGGTAGAGAGGAAGAAAGGAATGAAGTCATCTCATTAAATCTGGAAAATCTGTTCCATGTCTCTGGTCTCCCCTGACGAATGCTGAATTCATGAGGTTAGAACATGAAGATGTGACTTGGAATGCTGTGGCCACCTCTTTGAGTGTTGCACATGTTTCATCAGCACAAGCCAGGAGCGGAGGTTGGCTTTTCTTCTTTCCTATTGTGACAGGCACATGCCCTGTCAATGTGTTTTATTTGAAATTTCACAGTTGAAGAGGGAAGGAAGCCACTTTGAGAATATAATGCAGCAGTTTAAAAGCAGATTGTGATTTTATTTTATTTTTATTTATTATTATAATATTTTTATGGAAGGTCTCTCCCGAAACAACCCTGTCATCATCTTGAGGGTGGGAAGGAAGACGAAGTGCAGCAGGGCAGACTCGCTGCTCACTCCTGTCCTCTCTCGTCAGCCAACACCCACCTTCATCACCCTGCACCCTGCGTCCCCTCCTACCTGTGCTCAGATTTGTGCTTGCCTCTATTCCAGCTTCCTATGCCACAAAGACTCTTGGTTTTCAGAGCTGCAGAAATCCCATTTGCTATAAACCTTGATTTTGAATTAATTTGTGGATAAAACTTAAAATAATAATATTAGTACTCCCTACCCTTTTTTTTTCCTTGATGAAAATTGTGTTTGAGACAAACCTTTTTAGTAAATACTACTTCGCCTTGCCAGAGGCTTGGGATCTACACACCATGACAGTTTGCAGAAGCTTTCTAGAGAAAGAACCTCAAGGATTGTCAAACAAATGTCTGTCAAAACCTTAACACCCACTCATATGAGTGTGCTACATCCTGTTTCAGAGATATAAGTGGAAAACTACTGTTTTTCTCTATACTCTGTCCACAGAACTCTTTTGACACCAGACATTTTCCCACACTGACCAGTTCTCTGACTCTACTGGTTTCCTCCAGTTCAATTCTGACGTCATCTACCTGGAGTTAGTGTCTGTTCCCACAAGTTGAGGGCTCAGTCCCCCAAGCCCCCACTTCATATACCAATCCCAGAGCTGAGTCTCTGGTGCTTCTGACCCTGCCCTGTGGGTTTCATAATTTGCTAGAATGGCTCACAGAGCTCAGGGAAATATTGATTTAACCTTTACTGGTTTGTTACCAAGGATGTGACCTAGGAGCAGCTAAATGGAAGAGATGCATAGAGTAAGGTATAGGAAGGGGGTGTCCAGAATAAAGTTCTGTTGTTTTAAGCCACCTAGTTTATGATACTTTGTTACAGAAGCCCTAGGAAAGGGATACAGACCATAATAAAATGTTTATTTCAAATTGCTCCCAAGTCTCTGCAGCACTCACGTTGGGGGTCTCCATAGCTTCATCTAGACAGTTCATCTCCCTTAGCTCATTTAGGCCTCCCCTAACATGGAATTCACTTAGAAGAATATTAAGACAGGAAGTGTAGCAGGCAGCAAGGCAGTGCCATGCATTTTCTTCAGGGGCGATTCTCTCAGCAGTCCACACTGCAGCCAGGGGTTATTTCCTGGCTTTCCAAGGGTCAGCTCAGGTACTAGAGAATGAGAACAGAACAGGTTACAGAGGAGAAGGGGTTTAGAGGTTTCATGCCCTAAATAGGAATCGGTATCACTACTATTACTTGTAATTTCTCAGGTCCCAGGAAGGGACGTGGCAAGTTACAAGATTCACTTGTAACAAGTGAATTCACAAGTAACAAGATTCACTGCACTTAGAGAAATGTAGATCTAAAGCTTCTCACCAGGTATTGATCAGATCACTTATTCCTAATCCCTCCAGTCCAGACACAGTATATCAATTAGTAGTGATACTTTCCATAAGTAGTCTAGGTGATATTATATGTTTACCAGGTTCCCAGGGGAACAGAACTCCCCATTGGAAGTTAACCCAATGTCATTTTTATTCACAGAGAAGAAGAAAGAATTTTAACATTTTATTCACAATCTTTTGACCATCAAAGTCAACCTGGACTAGAGACCTATTTCTGTTAAGTCCTTGGGATCTAATCCACAGACAAAGGGGTAGTGAGATATAGGGAGGAAGGAGGTGAGAATGTAGAATTTTCTGAATGTCCTCTTGTGCCTTCATCTCCTCTCTGACCAGTTCTTTTCCTTTAACCTAGAGGGGGCTGTCTTAACCCTGCGCTTAGTGTCATACTAGA
This sequence comes from Suricata suricatta, assembly GCF_006229205.1. Lineage (NCBI taxonomy): Eukaryota > Metazoa > Chordata > Mammalia > Carnivora > Herpestidae > Suricata > Suricata suricatta. The sequence continues at coordinate 49,991,274 of NC_043712.1, read as the reverse complement.
GATATTAGATTTTGTAACTAAACCCATAAACTCTAAAAACTTTCCTCTTGTCCATGATATCTGGGAATGCTCTGTTTAGCTCAATATAATTCTTGGTTAACCTAGTTTCCATACAACAAAGAATCTATCATGTTGATTATAGTTTCAGTTTTATTCAGTGTTTCTTTAAATTCGAAGCTCTTAGCCAGATACTTTAAACATATAATTTTTAAACCTCACATTAACACAGCTCAGTAGCTTTGATTTTCTCCTTTCCATAGAAGAAAACATTTTTTTCAATTATCTGTCACATTTATTCTAATGCAATATTCTAAGCCCCAGGCACCTATCAGTAAATGAAGCAAACCAAGACCCTGACTTCATGGAGTCTCTAGTCTAGTGGGAAGAGATTGACATAGAGTAAATATCCAGTGTCACGTGGTGGGGAGTGCAGTGAAGAAAAATCAAGGGTAAGCAAGAGAGGGTGGCCAGGAAGAGCAAAGAGCATGGTGGGGGAGGAAGTCATGAGTACTATAGCACAAAAGACCTTGCCCCATTCTGAATGGCAAGAAAAGAGAATCTTGTCTTCTATTTTGAATGACATGCGAACATATTAAAGGGTTTTGAGGAGACAAGTAACATGATCTGACCTAAAAGCATTCATACACAGAATAAATTATAGGGGGCAAGAGAGAAAAGCAGGGAGGCCAGTAGGAGACTCTTTTAATAATCCAAGTGAGAGATGATGGGGGCTTGGACCACAGTGACAAGTACTCTGATTCTGGATATGTTTTGAATGCAGAGCTGCCAGAATTTACTGGCAGATTGAATGCGAGGTATGGGGTAAAGAGAGGCTTGTAAGTTTTGGGTCTGAGCAAGTAGAAGGATGGATGGAATGGCATTCACTAATATGGGGAATACTTTGGAAAGGAAGTTTGGGAATGATGGTGAGACATCTGGAGTTTAGCTTAAACATACTATGAAATGTGTAACATGCTAGTGGAGTTAAGTAGATACCAGAATACATGAGTCTATAACACAGTCAAAAGATCTGGGTTGGAGAGAGAAATTCAAGAACCATCAGCTTACTGACTCAAGGGCATTAGCCGATTGTCCAGACCAATAAGAGGTGGGACTTCATTGCCCAAGCTTCTTTTTACATATCTCCAGAGTACCCTTGGAGACATGTTTTGTGATCGAACACCCTAGGTATTCTAAATCAGTAAAGCAAAAGTGGAGTTTTCAAATCTGGCTTTAAAAAGTTTTCTAAGATTCATAGACCAATGTAACAGAGGCCCCAGAAAACCCACACATGTATGTTCAATTAATCTATGACAAAGGGGGCAAGAAGATGGTCTCTTCAACAACTAGGCTAAGAAAATGGGACTGCTATGAGCAAAGGAATGAAATTGGACCATTATGTTACACCATACACAAAAATAAACTAAAAATAGATTAAAGACCTAAATGGGAGACTTGAAACCATAAAACTAGAAGAAAGCCTAGACAGTAATTTCTTTGACATAGGCCATCAAATCATTTTTCTAGATAGGTATCTTCAGGCACGGAAACAAAAGAAAGTTAAACTATTGGGGCTGTGGCAAAATAAAAACCTTTTGTACAGCAATGGAAACCATAACAAAACAAGGCAGCCTACTTAATGGGAGAAGGTATTTGCAATGATAATCTAAAAAAGGGTTAAAACCAAAATATATAAAGAACTTCAACAATTCAACACCAAAGAAATAAATACTCCAATTAAAGTGGGCCAAGAACCTGAATAGACGTTTTTCCAGACAAGATACATGGATGGTCAACAGACACATGAAAAGATGCTGAACATCAGCAGTCATCACTGAAATGCAAAGCAAAACCACAATGAGATTTCACCTCACACCTGTCAGAATGGCTAAAATTAAAAACAAGCAAGAACTGTTGGTATGGATATGGAGAAAAAGAAGCCCCGTTCATTGTTGGTGGCAATGCAAATTGGTACAGTCACTGTGGAAAATAGTTTGAAGGTTCCTCAAAAAATTAGAAGTAGAATTGCCATATGATCCAATAATTCCACTACTGGGGATTAGCTCAAAGCAAACAAAAATAATGATTCAAAAAGATATATGTACCCCTCTGTTAATTACAGCATTATTTACAATACCCAAGTTATGGAAGAAATGCAGTCCATTGATAGATAAATAGATAATGGTATGTTAGCTATAAAAAAAAGAGATCTTGCCATTTGTAACAACATGATGGATCTGGAGAGTATAATGCTAAGTGAAATAAGTCAGAGAGAGACAAGTGCCATGTAATTCACTCATATGTGGAAGTTAAGAAACAAAACAAATGAACAAATGAAGGAAAATGACAAAAAGACAGACTCTTAAATACAGAGAACAAACTGGATGTTTCCAGAGGGAGGTGGGTAGGGAAATAGGTGAAGAGATTAAGAGTACACTTACCATGATGATCATGAGTAATGTATAGAATTTTTGAATCATTATATTGGACACTTGAAACTAATATAACACTGTAATTATACTTCAGTTTTAAAAAAGGAACTGTCTTATGTAACTTTGCAAAATACTGTTTTGATTGGGAATATAAAACCAAAGATAAATAAAATCTGTACAAAACAAATAACTGAAGAATCCTAACCAGCCAAATAAAAAGTTTTATAAATAAGGGTTCCAGGGTGGTTCAGTTGGTTAAGCACCCAACTCTTGATTTCTGCTGTGGTCATGCTCTCACAGTTTGTGAGTTCAAGCTCCACATCAGGCTCTGCGCTGACAGCATTGGAGGCTGCTTGGGATTTGCTCTCTCTCCCTCTGTCTCTGCGCCCCCCTTGCTCTCATACACACTCTCTTGCTCTCTCTCTTTCTCAAAATAAATGAATGAACATTAAAAAGAAATTAAGAAGTTTTCTAAGTAATTCTGAAATACACCAAGTTGACAGCCATGGGTAAAAGCTGAGGATTTTTTTTTCTTTTATCTTGTGGAAACATGGGGGTTTCCATCTGCTGCTTTTATGCCTGGAGGAAATTTGATGGAGTTGGAAAGTTCTTCCTCTTTCTTCTGTTATCTAATGGCTTAGCCTTCAAGACTCCAAATGTTATCAACTAAGCTACTTCTTTTTACTCTTTTGGACCCAAGACCCACATCTATTTAGTTACCTGTTTGGTGCAATCTTGTGGATATTGTTAGACTTTGACATGGTGGAAGTTGAAATATTTTAACACTTCCTCTCCAAAATCTTCTCTTCCTCCTGTGTTATTAGATTTGTATCATTACCTATCTAGGTATTCAGACTCATGCAGTGGTTCTCAACCTTGGCTGCATGTTAGAATCACCTAGGGGACTTTAAAAACTCTCCATGGCCAGACCCATGCTATTACATCAGAAATCTGAGAGTGGGATACAGACATTAGTATTTCCTTCCCAAACTATAACATAAAAAGGAGTGCTTTGTTTAGATTATAACTGTATAGCTTAATTAGTTATTACAGACACTCCTGTGTAAATGTACTGGTTCAAAAAACTTAACATTACCGACATTCCAACTAACCGCCCTGACTTCTGACACATACACTTTTGTTTGTTTCAGAACTTTATTAATTTTTAGTGTTTATATTTGAGAGAGAGAGAGAGAGAAAGTGAGCACAAGCAGGATAGGGGCAGAGAGAGAAGGAGACAGAATCTGCTGACAGGCTTCAGGCTTGAGCTGTCAGCACACAGCCCGATGTGGGGCTTGAACTCATGAGCAGTGAGATCATGACCTGAGCTGAAGTCAGACAGTTAACTGACTGAGCCACCAGGTACCCCTGTTTCAGATCTTTAAATAGAATCATAGAGCATGTACTGTTTTGTTTTGTTATTGTTGTTGTTGTTGTTTTTAAGTAGGCTCCATGCCCAGCATGGGGCTTGAACCTATGACCTTGAGGTGGAGAGTTATGTGTTCTACTGACTGAGCCACCCAGCCATCCCAAGCATGTACTCTTTTGATCTGTTTTCTTTTCTTCTGCTTTATGTTATTGTTGAATGTAGGGTTAGTCCCTCCATTCTCATTGCTGCATAGCATTCCACTGTGAGAATATAGCACAATTTGTCTATTTCCTCACAAATACATATTTAAGTGTTTCCATTTTCTGGCTATTTGGAATAGCTCATTTTGGTACATGTCTATTACACATGTATACATTTATGGTCTATGATTAGAAGTGGAATTGCAGGGGCACAGCAGTTCAGCTTTGGTAGATACTGCTAAATTGTTTTCTTAAAATGTTCTACCAATTTGTTCTACCACTAGCATTATTTGAGCGTGCAGACAGTTCTGTACTCTCTGAATACTTATTCATTCTAGGGTGGTTTTTTTTTAACCCTTCTTGTGGGTATGTTTCAGTGCAATTTTATTTGCATTGCCAGAATAACCAATGAAATTGAGCCCTTTCAGATGCTCATTAGATAATTTGGATGTCTTCTTTTGTGAAGGGTCTGCCTCTTGTGCCCATTTTTTAATTGAGTTACTTTTTACATGATAGTTTATAAAAGGTTTTAAAAATATATATTCTGGATCCTATTTTGAACACACACACACACACACACACACACACACACATATATATGTTGTGAATATTTTAATTCATTTTGTTGGTTGCCTTTAATTATTTCTAATGATTTCTTTTGAAAGGAAGAAGTATTGAGGTGCCTGGGGGCCCAGTCAGTTAAGCATCTGACTTTTGATCTTGGCTTAGATCACAATCTCCTGGTTCATGACTTCGAGCTCCGCACTGGGCTCTGCACTGATAGCACAGAGCCACTTGGGATTCTGTCTCTCCCTCTCTCTGCCCTTCCCCTGCTTGTGCTCTCACTCTCTCTCAAAATACATAAGTAAACTCAAAGAAAAAAGAAAAGTACTTAGTTTTAACATAGCCCAATTTATAAATATTTTCCTTAATGAATGTTGCTTTATGGGTCCTATTTTGAGAAATCTTTGCATATCTTTGCATCTTTGCATTCATAAATAATGAATATGTTCTCCTATATCATGTTCTAAAAGTTGCAGTGTATTCATTTTCAGAGTTAGATCTGCAGTCTACCTGGAATTGATTTTTAGGTATAGTGTGAGGTAAAGTCAGTGTTTTTCTTTATGGAACCTAATTGACCCAGCACTAATTTTGGAAGGAAAGCTCCCCAGATGGCTCCAGCAGGCAGCAAACCGTTGCCCTGACATCATCCCAGATGTGTCTATTCTTTGTCCTTCCATTTAATCAGCCACCTGGTCCTCTTAATGCTGCCTTCAAAGGACTCTAACATTCATCTCTTTTTCTCCCCTCTTTGTTCTTAGGACTCGTTCTTTGTAGTAGTCTTCAAAGCTGGTCTCCGTGTCTCCAGTGTCTTCCCAATTTCAGAAGACCCCTTCCCACTTTCCCTAATTGATGTTAAGAATCTTTTTCTCCCAAACTGCAATCTGATTCAATCTGAATTAAAGGCCTTTTAAAGGTCTAGATCTGAAATAACTCTGTGTCAGAAAACCTTTGACAAAAATCATTGTCTATAAAATAAAATCCAAGCTCTTCAGCATAAAACTCTAGGCCCTTCACAACCCGGTTCCAACTTCGTGACCTCTTCACCTGAGCCACAGACTTTTTGAACTTTCCAGATATACGAAGCACTTCCATGTGCCTTTGCTCAGAGTCTCTAGGGAGCTGGAATGGACTTTCCCCCTGCTCTGCCTGAAGCTTACCCTTTGAGAAAGCCCATCGCAAGCGTCACCTTGTTTCATGAGCTCTCCCACCCTTACTGTTCTAGACAGAGTTCACCACTCTTCTCTGTGATGTGAACACATTAGAACCTTACCCACTACATGGCCCCTGTTGGCCTCATGTCACGGTGAGTGGAGTGCCCTCTGACTCTCCAAATAGACAAGAAACTCACTGAGAGCAGAGGCTGGGCCTTGCTTCTCTTAGAGTTTCCGTAGCATAGTCCCTCTCACACAGTAAGTGCTTAATAAATACTTGTTTTATTTATTTTGTCACCAAAGGAAAATCTTTAAAGACAGATTTTTAGGAAATACTAAATCAGGCAATACAAATCCAAAATATTTCTCTATCAAGGAATACATAATTGTTTCTGGTGTAACCTATTCATTGACTTGTACCAATTTTATCTTTTATATCCCCTGAGCTAGAGCTTATAGTTTAGCTTAGAAACTTTCTTTGTTGGAGAAAAGAGAGCTCATGTGCAGGTTCTGGGAGAATGCAAAATCAGTTTCTTATCATTTTCAAATAAATCATTTTTTCTTGACATAGTTTAGAGATGAATTGCTACACAAGAGCAAGTATTAGAGTAAATAGGAAGTAGGATTCCACCCTTCTGCATTTTAAGAGAAATGAAAAAGCCTTGGCAGCCTCAGAAATCTTCAGATCTAGTCTGTGTAAGGGGAATTCCATCCAGATTGCCATCAGCATGACCCCCTCTCTGAAATCATCCTGTCAAATCACAAAATTAGTGTGTAATTAGATCTGATATTATCAGCAGGCTTAGCTCCATTTCAGGGCATAGTAGGAGGTCGTGGTGGTTTTGAATAAGGATGTCTTTCCTAAGGATTAGAAAAAATGACATATGCAAAAGATTTGTGTAAAAAAATAAAAACTTTTAAATAAAGACATTCAGCCCACAGTTAATAAGTAAGCAGGAGCTGCATGCTTGGCCCTGTACTAGAAATTCAGTAGGACGTGTATCAGGAAACAGACATGCACAAAAGAGACAAAGTGTCAAGAGATAGTATCAGTGTATCTACAGGGCACAGTGGAGGCACAATGAGGGAAGGGGTCACTTACACTTGGAGGCAGTACAGGTGAAGGGTGATTGAGAAAGACTTTGTGAGAAAAGGTGAGGGAGTGTCTGGTGTTTTGGTGGCCTGTAGACAGAGGGAAGGCTATTCCAAGAAGAGGAACAGTTCTAGTAACTTGAAGAAACTGCTGAAAGTTTCCTATGTCTGAAAGTCAGAGTATCTTTCCCTGAGCTGAGTTTTATATCTAATAAGAATAAACCTGAGTATATGAACTTGAAAGAGGTTTAGGTATTATCCAGCTGTCTCCTTTTTTATTCTCAGCTTTTTATGGATGAAGAACCCGAGACTCATAAAGGTTAAGTAATTCATGACACAATCACACGGCAAAACTTCCTGGCATATGTGGCACTCATAGAAATAGCCAACATTTATTGCATGTTTATCATGTGCCAGCATTGTGACATACATTATGTCCTTTAGTCTTTACATCAGCCTAACCCAGTGAGGGAGAGCTACCATCTACCAGTGAGTAAACTAAGGCCAAATTCGCCCAGCATGAAACAGAGCCAGGATTTGTACATAGTCTGACTCCAGTCTTTGCCTTGGGGCACCTGGGTGGCTCAGTTGGTTGAGCATCTCCAACTCTGGATTTCAGCTCAGGTCATGATCTCATGGTTTGTGAGATGGAGGCCCTTGTCAGCCTCCTTGCTGACAGCACAGAGCCTGCTTGGGATTCTCTCTCTCTCTCTCTCTCTCTCTTTCTCAGAATAAACAAATAACCTTTAAAAAAGCCTTTGTCTTAATTCTACTTGTTAAACTGGCTCCCCTTTCTAACTGTTCTTTCCACAAGTAGCAGCTAACTCCTACCACAGTTATTCTCTTTCTTGTCTCATTCTCAAAACACAGATTTGTAGAACTGAATTAGTTACAGCCAGTTTTATTGACGTAAGTAGCAATAGCAGGGTTCTGTGTAGGACACATCATAAATTGTTTGAATTGAGATATAAGAACATCACACATGGCATTCAGGGCACAGTCAGGGAAGTAAAGTCATTGTGGATATCATGGAATTAGAGATTTATTAAAGGAATTAGAGCTTGTACAGCTATGGAAAGATCTGGATAATGCCAAATATGTGGAGGAAGGTCATGGACCAGCCCTGACTCAGGTGAATGGACTTAGAAATCTAACTGGCAGGTCCATCTGCTGTAGCAGAACTCCAAAAACTATGGAAGGTAGTGGAAGGTTGTTGGCTCTTCAAGGTTACTATGTCTGCATTTGCAACCAAAGATGTTTGGTGGGTCTAGGGTCACCTTTGGTAAGCAGAATCAGCATTCAGGAAGAGCTGGACACAGAGTAGGGAAGAGCGAGAACGAGCTGGAACCCATTTGTAGCACTGCATCAATCTATTACCTCCTCTATGCAGTTACAGCCTCCAGAATATTAGGACTACTGCTTCCCTTTCACCTCCCAAGTCACGCACAGTCTCACCTTTCTACCAATGCTGTGAAGCATGTGGGGAAGAGATTCTGGGAAATGTAGTTCCCCATATAGTCAAGCCACAGTATTCCAGAGCAAGTACTCAGAAGAGGACTCGGAAAGGGGTAGAAAGGAATGCTTTCCTCTGTCTCCAGTGCCTGTTATGCTAGTTACTCCTTTTGTTGTTTATCATTGAATACAGGTAACAACCTTATGAATGATTATTTTTCAAGAATATACAGCTAGCAAGATTTTGACACTGGATTTTTACTTATGTTTGAGCCACAGCTAATGTTTATTTTAATGCACTATGCTGATTTCTGTGAAAGACAAGACCTCCGTGGCTTTCTTGTTTGTTTTCTTGGATTAATAAATAAAAAAATTTTAAACTAAGACTTAGAAGTAGAGAGTTTCCAGATTTTCCCAGTAGTTACCACACTAGGCCAAAAAATAAACAGCCTTTTTTTATGGAGCACACAACAATGGGACCTCCTTTTTTGGGGGAAAAGATTAGCCTTTTATGGTCATCCTAATTTCACTTTTTCTTGTTTAAGTTGACTGGATACAATTGCCTCCAGAAATCAAGTGGGTGTGGATTCGTCAAGCCCTTTTCTTCCATGGTTTTCTAATGGGGTTTCACTTATTGATCCTTATTAACTTTTCCTGTTCAGTTCTCCTTAAACTAATTAACATATGAAACTTTCTGGTTGAAAGATCCTTGAGGTTAGAGCAGTGAAGTGTTTCTTATCCAGTTCAACACTAAATTAGGTCTCCTGAGGGAGGGAAGTGGGAAGTATTTTAAATTTAATTTTTTGTAATGGAAGTAATACATGTACATATTAAAAACAGTTAAATAATTTTACAATGGTTTTTACAAAAAACAGCACTCTTGAGGTTGCATTTTTTTCACTCATTTCCCAGAAACAACACTTTAGATGCTGTGGGCTCTTTTTTTGGTTTTTACTAATCTTTAAACAACATGCTTATGTTGCTAAGTGTTTGATTCCTACTTTGGAAGATGAGAATTATTGCTCTTTTGTTATCTTCCCATTCTTTCACATTCTTTTCCTCTCTCACTACCAGTATGTTTATGGCATAATTTTTGTTAGATTAGTATTCAGTATTTGCATTTTACATCCTTGTAAACTTGTATGGAGCTGAGACATATAGAATAATATGATTGTATTTCCTTTCTTGTACAACCTTTTTGTGTTTCCTGGAGTTAGTAGTTGTTTTATTTTTCATTTTATTCACTTTTTGTGTACCTTTCATTCTTTCCCAGACCCTCTGCCACACATGTGAGTCTCCTCTCATTACATTGAAACATGCCATGTGTTCATTATTTTTGAGATATCTGATGCTGCATTCTACATTGGTGGTTGTCCTAATTTGAGTTCCCCCAGAAGCAATCCATGAGGCAAAGATTTGAGCACAAAGGTTTGATTTGGGAAGTGATTGCAGAAAACTTTGAGGGAAGTAGGGAAGAGGGGAAGCCAAAGAAGGGTGCATTAGAAAGGTACAGTGGTAGATAACTGTAACTTGACCCCATAGGGGATCATGGAGAGCCTGCAGCTCCCTTGTAGCTTATGGCTTCGTGTGCTACGTAGATTTGGTTATGATATGTAGGCAACTACAGTTACCTTCAGTGCATGACGCACAATGGCCATCTTAAGATCTCCCTTTGTCATCATGTTTACATCTTTTCTTGTATTGGATCTCTTTTTTTAGATTCTATTCTGCCCCCTTTCTTGAGTTACACCTTCCATTTCTTGAGTTACTGCCTCTTCCATTAGCTTGGGAAGATAAATGATCAGAAACCTTCTTTGTGTGTCTAAAAATATCATCATTTTACCTTCATGCTTCATTGATAATTTGAATATAGAATTATATATTAAGAAATTTTGAGTCATTGCTATATTATTTTCTGAGGTAATTTCTTATGTTTCTTATGATACTCTCATGTTCAATTACCTGCTAAATCTTAATATTTGTATATGATGTATTTTTTCCTCTCTGAAAGGTTTAGGAACTTCTCTTTGTTCTCAGTGAAATTTCATATTAAGGCCCTCCATGTGGACCCTTTTATCCACTCTGTTAGGCGTTCACTGGACTCTTTCCATCAGGAAACACTAATCATCAGTTCTGAGCAATTTTCTTTAATTTTTAAAAAGAATCTATTCCCCTTCTATTTCTTTGTTTTTTTTCTTTTTGAAATTTCCATTACTCAGCCACTAGAGCCCCTGGACTAATCCTGATTTTATGCTTTCTTTCTGCTTTCTTTCTGATTTTCTCTCTCTTTTTAAAATTTTGTCCTAATTTTTGGGTAATTTGCCTCAACTTTACATGTCCATGATTTTTTTTACTTCTTTATTTTACTTAAATTCATTTAAACTTAAACTGTATTTTAATTTCTTTTGAGTTCTTTGTTTCTTTTTTTTCATGGACGAAGTGTCTTAGACACCTGAGAATATTAATGATAGTTATTTTTCCCTCTCAGAATGGTTTGCTGCCTATAATTGCCTTATTTATTTTTGGTTCTCTCATGTTAGAAGCCTTTTTCAAAACCTGGTGGCAGTGTCTATCTTTTTCCACTTAGGTGTAGGGCAGTAAGGCTGTGTGGGAGTTAGTGGAGGCTTAGGAGCTTAAACTGGAATGGCTTCTTTCTAGGGCCAGTAGCCTGGAATTGTTGTATTGGGTACTTAACAGCTATTAGTCTCTGTAGGTCTCTTCTTTTGGATTAGTTGTACTCCCCAGAGAAGAATCTTCTAGTCCCCTACCTACAAGGCACTAACCTGACTGCCGTTCTCTGGGGAACAGTTAAAGGACATGGGCAGAGGAAATCTCACTGTTCACTCTGTCCAATGTCCTGTTTTCAGTATGGAAGCCCCCCCAGAGCAGGGTCAGAGAGATGTCTTCTCTTCTCTCCTAAAATAAATCTTTAAGTTTTCAACAAAAGGAAACAAGTTTTCTTGTTCCCATTCTCTGTTATGCTTCAAAAGGCTCTTAGGCACATGAGCTGAGGCAAAGGATGTGAGCAGAGTCTACGTATGGAACCATTGCCATTATATTCTACTAGTTTTCAAGATATTCTGTTCTTTCCTTTATTCTTCTTTCAGTGGACGTGTGTTAACCATCCACAGTATACAAAATGTTATGCTAACCCATCTGGGAGATACACCCATCAGCATACCAGAATCCTGTTCTCATGATCCAAGGGAGGGATTGCTGTTGACAAGCTGTTGCAGCAGCAACCCCAGTGGGGACAACTTGAACTAGGATAGTGAAGCTGGGATGGCAGATATGGGGGTGTAGCCGGAGAGGTTGTAAAAATTTGTGAGAAAGAATAAAGCTGTGGAAAGGAAAAAACATAATTTGAAAGAGAAGAGAACATATTGTAGGCATTCTCATCTCTAAAGTTTGTATTTTCCAGGATTATGTTTCTTAAAATACAGCTTTTAAAAAAATCATTTAATTACAATTATATTATATTTGAAGATGATGAATTCAGAGGTCTGATGATTGTTTTCAAGAATACAGAAGTTTTACTAATTAGAGACTCTTGATAAATATTTAATGAGATTGTGAATGAATTTAAAAGCCAGCCTCTTCATAGTATGGAGAATAATTTGTGGATTAAAAGATATCTTAAAGGATTTGAAGAAATAGATAAACTAATAGGTATGGTTTTCTTTACCCTTCTCACGAAAATGTAGAGGATATCCAAGATGTTTTAAAACAATTAATGGAAGAGTAAGGCTCTTTAGAATTACCAACATTTAAAATGATGCCTTTGAAAATCAGCCACAATATGTTAAACCATTTCAATTACTTCTGGTCATTACTTACCACAAGAGGACTTTTAACAGAACCAAGCTTTAAGCCCAAATCAATAACAACTTTTGTAAAAGGAATAAGTCTTTAGAGTATAAGATAGCTCAAACAGGATTTGAAGAGATTAACCACCACGTGTGGTTTCCATACTGTATTTCATTGGCCTCCATTTATCTTTTTTCCTTCTATTCATTCTATAAATCTTGTCTAGTGTTTGCTTATTTCACTTTTACTCACGCTTTTATGGCTTCTTCTCTGTACTCCTCCAGTACCTTGTGCGCATTAGCCATCATTGCATCTATGTTTGTTGCCATTGTTCGTTTATTTATCTCACACCTCACTATACTCTGAGCACACTGAGGGCAGGGACTGTGTTCCATCCGGATCTCTGATATGACTTATTTTGGAAAAGGTTTTGAAAATATGCTCTAATAATACTGTTCCCTCGAAAATGTGTGACCATGTGGCATTTTCAGTTTTTGAAATTTAACACGTATTATATATACTTTTCTCTGAAAAGTAGCGTAAGGAAAATTTGAGGTATATATGCATTTTTTCGGTTACCATCAAGCTTTGCATATGCTGTTAGCTCACCTAACTGCTAGTCACTATGTGATTCTAAGCTTAAAGATACTTCCCTCCAGAATCCTTCTTTGCAAGGCCCTGCACCCTGCCAGACTGGGGTGATGCTGTACTTTGGTAACTTGCTATAGTCCTCTAGCATGGCACTTAGTATATGCACTTCACTCAAATTGTTTTTTAAAATAGATTCGCCCCTTAATTCACTGTAAACTTTCCAAAGACGGGCACCACAGCTGCCTTGTCCATTATAATATATATCCCTGGGCCCAGCTGGGAGGAATCCTCTCATGATAACTCTCCTGATCTCCAGTTTGACCTTGGAAGCCCAATTATAAATAAAAGCCTATTCGTTATGTATGGAGTGTTAAATTATGGTACTGTACACCTGAAACTAATATAACACTGTATATTAGCTAACTGGAATTAAAATAAGAACTGAAATCCTATTTTGCCTCAGCCCAATAGGTGGCTCCCATGTCTATTCCCATCCTAGCCTAAACTCAGGATTTTGTCCTCTAGAGAGGTCTCTGAACTGTGAGATACCAGGCACATACCCTCACCCTGGCCCTAACCCTAGATCTAAGGGGGGAAAAAGACGTGATATACATGAATATTACTCAGCTATAACAGAGAATGAAATCTTGCCATTTGCAATGATGTGGATGAAGTTAGAGCATATTATGCTAAGCCAAATAAGGCAGTCAGAGAAAGACATATATATGATTTCACTCATATATGGAATTTAAGAACTAAGACAAATGAGCAAGAGGGGGGAAAAAGAGAAGCAAACCAAGAAACAGACTCTTAACTGTAGAGAACAAACCAATGGTTACCAGAGGGGAGATGGGTGGGGGATGGGGTAAATAGGTGGGGATGGGGATTAAGGAGTGCACTTGTAATGAGCACTGGGTGTTGTAGAGAACTGTCAAATCACTATGGTATGCTTCTGAAACTAGTATAACAGTATATATTAACTAACTGGAATTTAAATAAAAACTTCTTATAAGATTCTTTTTTTAAACATTTTTAACATTTACTCATTTTTGAGAGACAGAGAGAGACAGAGCATGAGCAGGTGAGGGGCAGAGAGAGAGAGAGACACAGAATCTGAAGCAGGCTCCAGGTTCTGATCTGTCAGCCCAGAGCCCAATGCGAGGCTCAAACTCACAGACTTTGGGATCGTGACCTGAGCTGAAGTCGGACGCCTAACTGACTGAGCCACCCAGGTGACCCAAATAAATACTTGTTAAAAGCTTATTTGAAACAAATGTTCAAGATTAAATATCAGCCACTGATAATGCTGGAAGTGTCCTTGGCAATGGTTCATTCAGGGGTTTTCATGCAGATGGGACCCTGGGCACAGTCCTAAGGTGTAATGTACAGCCCCAAGTCTAATAATGAACCTGAGGAAATCTAGTATCCTGGCATCAAGAAAATCCCTTTAACACTGTGTTAGCAAAACTTTTTCTTCCATGAAAATTGGAATTGCTTCTAAGCATCTTCTTTTATAAAAACAAAAGCAAAAAAGAAATTGAAGTGCTCTCTTTGTGGCATGAAACTAATTCGCAGAAGCCATTATGTTCCAGGGAAGTGATTAAGTCTTTTTAATGAACTCAGTATTTCTGTTCTTCATGGGTCTGCTTAGCATCAGAATCTTAGTTGAATAGTGATTTTGAAAAAAATGGGTGTAAGTGAAACTTGGTGTAAGGCTCACACAGCAAGAATTAACAATTAATATCCTACTTTTGTCCATAGACTCCTAGAATTTAAATATAAACTGGAATCCTAAAACTTAGAGAATACATAATTCACTAGTTTTCAAAATGCTCTCCATGGAGCCTCCCAGCTCCTTCGAGGGACTGCCAGAGCCACCACAATGAAGAAAGGATGGGAAAGGCACACAGGAAGATGGAGACCACATGAGGGTAGCCTCTCCACCCAGAAGAGCTTTGCCTTTTCTGTTAAGTTCCTTGTAAGGTATTGAAAAAAAGGGAAAGTTTGGTGATTAAAAAAAAATGTCTGTTTGTATCTGTCTGTGGGCCAGCCTCCACATAGTACTGGTGAAGACACCAAAGCCAAGAAGATACAGATGTAATTGTAGCTGAGGTGGTTTATGGACCAGTTAAGGCCTGATTCTCCATCCAGCCCTGTCTCTGCTGTATTGCCTGCCGTGACAGTCTGTGATCTCTTTGCCTCCAGCTTCCAGAGCTAAACTCAGCATGATCAACACCATGTCAAAAATCCGCGGCCAAGAGAAAGGGCCAGGCTATCCCCAGGCAGAAGCACTGCTGGCAGAGGCCATGCTCAAGTTCGGAAGAGAGCTTGGAGATGATTGCAACTTTGGTAATAAGTGCTTTCTCACACTTCTGTTCTTTCATTTGTCCCTGGGGATTTGGTGCCAGTAAGACACTGTGGGAAATTATTCAAACCATTTTGGTTTTTGATTCTCAGTTTTATGTCTTATATACACAGGCCAAAAATTTGTCTTCAGAGTCATTTCATCATGTTTAGTGTGGCTTGTCATAGGGGTTTTATTTATTTTCTTTTTCCCTCATGAGATCCTAATCTTTACAGTAGCTGGTGGACACATCCAGAGGCCTGGAAACTCACTGTGGATTGTGTCTGACAGAACTGAATGGGGGCGGAGGGAATGGTCCACATGATGTAACACCCTGGCCCGTGGGCTTTCTCTTGGATCTCCTGCTCCAGATGAATTCCTTCCCCCCTCTCTTGTCCGACAGTCACCATACTAAAGACTTCCGTTTTCACTTCTTCGTGATGGGAAGTCTCAGCAAGTACATGTCCTTCCCATTTGGACCCTGTTCTCTGTTCCTTATCTTTGTGTCTGCTAAATGCATTGGCCTTAAACAGGCTCCCTATTTGAGAAAACCAGTACCAACAAGGGAGGGTAAGGAGGGTAGGGGAAAATTGGTTTTTAAAGGAAACACAAAATTTTCTTCATAATAAGAGATATGACCCCCTTGGTAGCATTGAATTTGTACTGTATGAACTGTCTTAGGTGGAAAATACACTGTTCTCTCGGGGACATTATGTAATGCCTTTCCCTTGTCCTCACAAGACAGGCAGTAGTCCCTGCATTTCACCTTTGTCCTTTAACATGCAAGAGACTCGTTCTCCCGTCCCAGGCCCAGCACTTGGTGAAGTGGGGGAGGCCATGCGGGAGCTGTCGGAGGTGAAAGACTCTCTGGACATGGAAGTGAAGCAGAACTTCATTGACCCCCTTCAAAACCTTCATGACAAAGATCTGAGAGAAATTCAGGTATCTGCAACTAGTCCTTTAGGAAGCGAGTGGTTTCAGTGTGCAGATGTGGGTGCCTGTTTTCTGAAGAAAACTTTTTCAAGCTTATCATGTGCGGTCAGGTTTGAATTAAGAACCACTCAGCTAGACAAATAGAGATGAGCCAGAAATGCAATTATTTTGCCTCACTATTATGTTTGTGCCTTTTATGAATATGACATTTGACTTCTCCAAATTCAGTTCTCAGGGTTTTAAAGCTTTTTTTTTTCTCCAGAACAATATCCTTCCTTCCCTGATACTATCCAGTGTTATTAATCATATCTTTCTGGGCTGATTTCGCCCTCAAAAACAGTTGTTAGCTCGGGTAAATAGCTATACTGTCACTCTATAAATACATGTTTTAATATTTTCATGATGATTGTTAGGACTGAGGAAGAATAACTATCCTCTTTATAAAAGAGAATAGTTAGAGAAGAGTGAGCTCTTCTAAATAAATAAGGTTCAACAGTCTTTACCTCCAACTAGGTGTATAATGTTTGCTCCTTTATTCCTTCAGCAAACATTTATAGAACCTGTCTGAAATTTAACTTTATTGTAATGTGGTCATCCACAACTTGAAGTACCTTAGACATCTTTATCTCTAGCCTCCTACCCCCGCATTGCTTGCTCAAGATTGCAGTTAGTAAGTGGAAGACTCACTCTGTATCTATAATGTTAACCCCACCTCCAATACTCCACCCTACAGCTGACTGCAAGTTCAAATGTGTTTTAAGACTGTCTCTTCCGAAGGACCAAACATTTAACTTGGATGAGGGTGTGGATTAGAGGCAAGGTGTACAGTGGGATGGAAGGCGTAGGATATTTTTCTGCTTCTTTTCCTTCTCATTTCTTTGCCAGGCCCGACTCTGTTTTCATCTCCCTTCTTTTCTTTCCATACACACCCAGCATCAGGGAAGTATAGCATTTTCTCCCATCCATTAACAATGGAACACTCCAGCCCTTGGCAAAAGACATTTTGTAGCAGTGGGAAACGGCTTTCCCACTTTGTCACTAGAAGTGTTGGGCATAGCTGGGTGGCCAGGCAGTGTGGAAGAACGTAAGGAGGGACTGAAGAACACTGTGGGGCATTAGGTCCTGTCTATCATCCCTTCTGAGTTAGGTATTTCCACTAGTTTCATCATCTACCAAATGGGAGACTTAAACTCATCAGTTGCTCCCTGAAATCTACATCAGTCAACAAGGGTTGAGTGTTCAGATAGAGATTACTAGGCCATCGATATGTTAATACAGGTGATCAATAATCCATATTTCTGATAAGCAATTTAGGTGATTCTAACAGACTGATTTCCTCAAAGATAAGTCCTTTCCAGTATTAATGTTCTAGGACTTGAAAGCAAGAATGCCAGTCTTTCTCACTTCTTTTCAAGGAAAGTGTTTTTCCCCAGCCTACTTGTGAGATTCCATTCCTCTTGAAGATGTGAACCTGTGGGTTCTAAGTAGCAGTGTTTTGCACATGTGAGGCCATATGCACACATTCCCAGCAGCTGTCATGCCCAGCTTGCCTTTGGCCCACCAAGGGTAGAAAATAAGGGGGATTGGTAATTCCCACAATTTCTTTCTTACTCTTAATTGTTTTTAAAGATGCTTCTCCACATTTAGCCCTTGGAAGCATTTGCCCCACTGATGCAGGTTTCTTTATTTTTCTGATAATGTGATATTTTAGAACTTAGCCTGTCTTATTTTGGAAGCTAATAGGCATGATGGAGAAATGAACTATAAATAGGCCTTTCCATGAATCCTTTCAAAGCATATTGCTGCCCTTGACTTTTTCAGCATCATCTAAAGAAGTTGGAGGGTCGACGCCTGGACTTTGATTATAAGAAGAAACGACAAGGCAAGATTCCAGATGAAGAGCTCCGTCAGGCTCTGGAGAAATTTGATGAATCTAAAGAAATTGCTGAGTCAAGCATGTTTAATCTCTTAGAGATGGATGTGAGTGATTCTCCTATGGTTTCTAACTTAATCTTACCATTAAAGCTCAAGATTATGTTAAAGGGTTATTTAATTTAAAATGTTCATATCTGATTATACTATGTCGTGAGAACTTCAGTAGTTACTTCTTTTTTAAAAAAATTTGAAAAATTAAGTAGATCAAGAAACAGTAAGGTTTTTTTCTGTATTATAATGGTTTGATTTAACTAGATGTTTGTCTCCTAATGAGCTTAAAGAATTACCAATGGTGAGAAGGTGAATAATCTTTCTGATGCCTCATGTAAAGGTTCAGTAGCTTAAAATACTTTGTGAAATATAGGGCAGAGTGACTTCAGATTATAAAAGAATATCACCTAAAATGCATTTAGAATTGAGGGTCCCATTATAGGTTAAGATGTTCTGTATTTTGAAGTAAAGTTGATATTTTCTTTCAAAAACTAATTTCAATTGATATTGATGACTGTAGCATAGATACTGTATTTGGGCATATATAACGTAGTTTAAAGCTACATTTACATTTCCAGAGCACCAAATTATTATTTGTGGCTTTAGAAGTTATAGTCCACTGACCTCTTTCAGCCTCATAGCCATGAGGACTTCCGACTGCTCATGTAATAAAACCTGCTAAACAGCTTTCAAGTTCTTGCTCACTCCCACCTCTGGCTCTGTCATTTGCTGACCAACCTCTTCCAAGATGTTTACAGAGGCTTTATGTGCTTGTCATTTACCTGCTTTGTGCTGACTGGTGATAGCGGAGGCATGTTGAGCATATCTGGATTTTCCCACACCCAGAGACGCAGTGTAGGTTTGTGTTTATGCGAAATAACTGGTGTCCCGCCTGCCTACTGAAGAAGGATGCTCTAGGCACGAAGTGTGACCTGTATCACCGTGCCCCCTCCCTGCTCCCAGGGCCCCACTCCACCCCAAAACTCGTGGAACAGCATTGCCTCTGCTGACTTGGAGGGCAATATTCAGCTAGGTCACAACCTGAGACAGGAAATGAAGAGTAACTGAGGAAGCCTAGAATATTGGAGCTGAAATGCACCCAAGGATGTCACGTGACCCAACCTCTTTACATTACAGATGGGCTGAAAGAGGACAAAACATTTTGCATCCTAATATATTACCTCCCTGCTGCCTCATGTGAAAAATCAGTATTTACATTTTTATTAACAACATTAATATATTGACAGAGCATGAAAAGTGCAGGGAGCCAAGAGTTCTTTGGTCAATGTATCTTTTTCCTCTAAGAAATCAATAAAATTAGCCAAATCCTATCTAACTGGAAGTTTGTAGCTAAGAATGAGACTTTCAGTGAGAGCTGTGTGCTATCTTCCGGAGGATTCCTAATAATGTGGCTACTCCTCGTGGTACTGGTGTTTCCAAGCATACTTCTTATCCTTAAGTGATGTGGAAACTGCAGAATCTCCTGGTGCTGGGCTCTGTGTCAGGGCAGCTCTGTCATACGTGTGCTGGGGCAGGAGTAGTTGCTGAAGGAAGGTGACCTGGTAACTAAGGTGTGACCCGCCCCCCCACATTGGCCTGCAGATCGAACAGGTGAGCCAGCTGTCTGCACTCGTCCAGGCCCAGCTGGAATACCACAAGCAGGCGGTCCAGATCCTGCAGCAAGTCACCGTCAGACTGGAAGAAAGGTATTTCACTTCCTGAATTTGACATTTTCATTTTCTTCCCATGAAATGGTGGGTAAAGAAGTGGAAATAATGGAATGTACTTGAAGTAAAACTTCTGCCAGAAGGTTTGATTCTGCATAGGGACCGTGTGGATAGTTTGTTTTGATTTTTGTGTGTCTTGTGCTTTGTTTTACTTTGTTCCATTGAGTGCACTCTTATGTCTGTGAGAAATCAATACTTGGACAGTATGTTGGCCACCACAGATGGGAAGCCGGGTCCTCCCAAGAATAATAGATGTGATTTGCTGAGCAACTACTGTGTGGCCACCGGAGACATACCAGCATCTGTCTTAAAGAACAGCTCTGTAAACTACCCACGATTAGCTCCACCTAAAGGTGGGAAGCCCAGGGAGATAAAGTAACTAGCCCAGAATCACACCGAGATGCAACTGGGGTTTGCCTGGCTGACATATCCTGTTTGAAAGCCTGTATCTTTTCACACCGTGTTTCTCTGAATGGTGAGCAAGCCCACCTGTTCCTTCTCTTTCCCATTGTGCACCCCACCAGTCTTCTTTGTGAACGGGGCTCCCTAGAGTGGCAGGGCCCCACCCTGCACAGCTTAGACAGAGGCCCTCACTGCAACATGTGCCACTTTGTGCAGCTTTCTTGAGTGCACACTCGCGGAAATGTGTGTAACACTTGGAAGCGTCAGGAAAGATCTAAAACATGCACTTTGACATACGAAATAACTACTGTATGTCTTCGTGACATCCGTTGAGCAGAAGGACCATTTTCTTTGTTTTTCTCTGAAATATATTCAGAGTCAGTCTCGTTCTACAGTCACCCTGCCCTAACCTCTCCCCATCCATTCAAATCTGAGCACTTTGCCTCTTGTACATCTGAGACTGCGGAGAATACTTAGGGGTGTACGGAACGCATTTATGGGCTGCCCCGTTCCACTTTCTTCCCCTTCTTGTTCTCAAACTGCTCACTGTTCTCAGGGCACACGGTATGTCTTCCTTCCAAACCTTCTCAAGCTCTTGAGCTCTTTCTTCTGGAAAGATTGTTCATCTGGAAATGACTGGTAGCTGTGTTTTCTCTCCTTCCACAAGCCTTCCTGTGGGCAGGTAGACTCCTCCCCACTCCCATCCCCGTGTTGCTGGACCGTGGTGTGTATCTCTGTAACAGCACTTACCACAGTGTGTGGTACTCAGTTGTTTATGTTCTGTCTCCCTTACAGACCAGAAGCTGCTTGGGGGCAAGAACTGTGTCTTATTCCCCTTTGTGTTCCCAGCACATTTGCAAAGTCAGCTCTGAATAAATGAGGGAGCAAAGGAGGGGTGAAAGAAAGGTTGAAGATGGTGAGGGTATGATCAGAAGGGCACCACCAAAAGCAGAGACCTCCACAGATAAGAAGGCTGTGGTTTCTTTTGAGATTTTCCCTGATCCACATTGGTAGCCTTCCTGGATGTTACTTCCTGCTTTTCTTTTTGCTTCTTAATTGGCTACATGCTCTTATTCCCCACCTCCCTTTTCTTTTTAATGCAGAATAAGGCAAGCTTCATCTCAGCCTAGAAGGGAGTATCAACCTAAACCACGAATGAGCCTGGAGTTTGCAACTGGAGACAGTACTCAGCCCAATGGGGGCCTCTCCCACACCGGTACCCCCAAACCTTCAGGTAAGGAGCTGACACCTGTAGACTGCCTAAATTTTAGGTGTGGTCCAATCCGGCTGCACAAGAACTATAACAGGGACACATTTCTTACAGGATTGTTTTGTCAGGCTCTCTCTTAAAGCACTCCTTCCTTCTTTTCTCATGGATCATTTCTTCCCCTCCTTTTCCCTCTTGTCTCCTCTAGAAACTTTCTTTTTATGTCCCCTTTTCTCTCACTCTCCATCATCAGCACACATTAACCTCTTAAATAACATATTTGATTTTGACCTTCCCTTGTGGTGTTAGGTCTCCTTAATGAGCCAGTTTGGTGCCAGGAGTATCATATTTTTGGTGTATATTTTTCCTATTTTACTCTCTGTGTTCCAGAATGCATGAGAGAGAGAGAACACCCTTGGCGGGGTGTGCCCACATACCCTCACATATAACCCACAGACAGCAGCTCCAGGAACATGTCCAGTTGGATTTCTTAAGTCATGGGAGCAAATGGCTGTATGTATTTGTAGATGGATGTATTTCATATCTCCACACCTGCTCACTTCTCTCCTTCCTCAACCTTCAACCAACCCATTGTGCTGTGTAACCGAGGTTGGTACAGTAAAAGCTAAAATTTATTTTCTTTCAGGAATATTGATGTATACCCAGTAATATATTCTTTCAGTTGGCACCATTGCTCTCCACCCTTTACACACAATAGGTAAAAGCCTGTGCTTGAGACATTTTCAACCTTAACGTTTACTTGGTTGAAGAAGTAGAAACTCTTACTACCGGGTGTGGACTTCCAAGTTTCGCAGTGTCTCCTATTTTCCCTGTAGCCCAGAGCTTATGTTCTCTAGTAGGAAATGCTTTGTGAGATGCTTTCAGAGACCATGAAGGAGAGAAGTGAGGTCTGTGGTGACAGTCGGTGCTCTCTGCCCTTTGTGTTCCCCTCGGCTGCTCAGAGCCCCAGGGTCAGGTATAAACAGCAGTGCCTCTTAGAAGCTAGCTGCCACAAGGACGAGTCCTGTCCCTTGTGACTAGTTCGCCTCTTCCTATTCAGAAACCAACTGTGTATTTCATCCTTTTTTTTGGAAACCTGTTCATTTTCTGCTTTCTTTAAGCAAAAAAAGGGTAGGCTACGTTCTTTCCTTTTCCAACCATCTAGAAGACTTGGGAGCTGTATGCACTTGTTTGAGTTGATGTGCCTGTGTGGATACACGCTGCATTAAATATATATGCTCACTTAAACTAGATCACTTTTAAGATATGATTCCATTCCAAAGTAGAGTACATTATATTTTGTATTCCAGAACTCTGATGTACTCCTCATATTTATATGTGCAACAATTTACAAAGAATAAGTTATATAATTTTTATGTAATCTCAGTTAGTAGCATGGAGTAAGTTCTGCTGTTCTAATGTTAGACAAAGAAACTGAAAGGGAAGTAAGTTCCTTGTGCAAAGTCACCCAGAATATGAACTTGAACCCAGTGTCTTACATTGTTTTGTTTACACCACATTACAACAGTTTCGCAGAGGCTGGAGTCTTTATCTTTCAGAAGTGAAAATGGTACTGTTATTGAGTTGCCAAGCATTGTCCCTGTAATTAACCTGACTCTTTCCCATGTGCAGAGATTGTAAAATGATAATACGGAAAGGGTTCTGGTCTTGTTATATTATTAACCTAAATATCATTAAAACCCCTTAAGTCACTGGGTCTCCCATCTCTGGACATCATTAGGAAGGCAAACCCCGATGGACTTGCTGCATGTGTTACAAGCATAGATGAGGCTATTTTTCATACTGGACATGGAAGCAGGCATCAAACAACTTCTGGAAATCTGAGAAAGCTTCTGGGGACTGGTAAAGGGCAGATGGCATGCAGTGGACTCAGGACTAGCTGCAGGAGGGAGCTTCAGCAGGAGGAGGAGCAAGGGAGGAATCAAGGGGGACAGCAAGCTGGGCAGGTGCAGCAGGTGATAGATACGTGACTTAAATACCCCTTGTCTTTCTGTGTTCTTCTCTCCTGCTTTCACTTCCAGGTGCCCCAATGGATCAGCCCTGCTGCCGAGCTCTGTACGACTTTGAACCTGAGAATGAAGGGGAGTTGGGTTTTAAAGAGGGTGATATCATCACACTCACTAACCAAATTGATGAGAACTGGTATGAGGGGATGCTTCATGGCCAGTCTGGCTTCTTCCCCATCAACTATGTGGAGATTCTGGTTGCCCTGCCTCATTAGGATGTTAGGCTGGCAGGCTTACCTCCTCTTGACCCAGATAGTTAAGTTTAACCACTGCTTCGGTAATGCTGCTTACAACACATCCCAAGTGCAGGCCGCAGTGGTCCGAGTCATCAAGCCCCACCAACTATCTTTGGTTGACTTGTGTGATCCCACAGAGTCATGGTGATGGATGGTATCTTCTTAGGCTGGTGGGCATGGCATGTGCTTTTTAACACCATCTGAGACCAGCCGGTAGTCATGGAACTGCTGTTGACACAGTTCCCAGGACGCTGTGGCTTCCCAGAATATGACTGTGAGCCACCTCACAGAGAAACCACCCTACTGAAGATATTGTCTATCACCCAGGGGCCATCTCAAGGTCTCAGGTTCTCCATTTCAGTAGGAGAAAGTTCTTGCTTTCACATTGCCCCTCCCAAACATGTACATCACAGAATTGTGGAAGAGAGCCTCCCTCACCAGCAACTTGTCTTCTGGTCTGAATGAGTTAGTCCCTTGATGCTATTGGTAGGAAAGTGTTGAGTGTGAGTTAAAAACCTTTTCTGAAAACTGTCACCTTTGTTCCTCTCACTTATGTCTGTTTCTGAGGGACAGCCAGTTTTCATCTCTCCCTGCTAATAGAGCCAGAGGGAGACTCCCGCTGTTATTTCTAAGTACCACAGTGACAGTTCACCATCAGCATATTGTGGGAGGGGCTGAAGACGAGATTCTCCACTATGAGGAATTGAGAAAACATCTGGTTTACAAGCTTAAATTTCTTGCTGCAGAGAAACCATGTATGTATTTAGGCTGTTTCTGAAGGTACAGGAAGAGGGAACAAAAATATCTTCACTTCAGTTTTATTTATGAATTATGTGTTTCATGAGTCCACTTGGCAAGAGACACAAGGAGAAAAACATCAGAAACCATTTTTCCACTAGTTCCTAGACCAAGAAACAGCGATTGTCTTTCCTTTCCACTTCCACCTTGTGTTCTTTGAACATCGTTTGTGCATATTCTGCCCTCAGTGAGGACCAAACAAAGATGATTTCTGTGCTTAGCAGTTTAAGATGTGTGGCTGCAGATGCAAAAGGTTTTCCCAGCTCCATCATTACTTTTATTTCTGTCCATTCTATTTCATCTTCATGTTGTGTGTACAGTGCCGTGTGTAAGCCTATGAGTGGTTTTTGTTCTTCTCGGTTAGTTTGTATTGGTCACTAAGTCCTGTCAGGTATCCAGAGTTCTATTTATCTAGCTGTACAGACTCGTTCAGAGGTTTAATGTGCTGCTTCGGATGTGCCGCCTGCGGTAGTGGGTCATGTGGAGTGAAAGGCAAATCTTACTGCTTAATGTATAAACCTCTTACCACAGGAAGCATCGCCGTTTCCAATAAATATTGCTGAAGACAGAACCAGAGGCCCTGGTGCTTTATTTTGTGTTCATTGTTCTGGTGGGTCTGAGAGTGGGTGGACTGGGTCTCATTTCAGTCGCCATTGTCTTCTGATATAGCCAGACCAGACTCGCTTCCCACCTCAGCTCTCCCTCCCTGTGAGCAAGGGAAGTCTCCTTAGCGAGACGTGACCTAGCCTGGATCTGGGGAGCTTCTGGGTGGCCCTAGGAAGAAGGCGATTCAGGAGAAAGGATAAGGGAGTAGCGAGGAAGGTCTTCTAGAAGTCACGTGAGATATCATCACTGGTGATAGCTGAAGAATATAATGTCCAGAGAGACAAATAAATTTGTCATTCAATCAGACCACTCTTGTCTTCCATGCTTACAGAAAAAGAAATAGGGAAATATAGGTTGGCCAAAAGCTAGCATTCTTCTCTGTGTGTGTAGGGAGGTGGGGGTTGGTAAGGTAGGGGAACAGTGCCTACAGAATATGTGTTTCCTGAGCTCCTGAGAAAACAAACATGTTTTTACTGTACTGGGTACCTTTGTATTCTTCCATGCTGAGGACAAGTAGTCCAGATGTTCTGATCTAACACGAACAGTTTTAATCTAATATACTGAGTTCTCTATGTGAACTGGTAGAACCTGAAAATAGTATTTGTTGTCAGCTACATGAGTTAGAGTATTACAGATCAATTCTTTTTTTCATTTATTTATGTATCTATTCTTTTAGAGAGAGCACAATCAGGGGAGAGGGGCAGAGGGAGAAAGAATCTTTTTTTTCCTTGTGGTTAAAGTTTTTATTTATAACTCCTGTGTATTTAATTATATTTTTTTATTTAAAGTTTAGTTCGTTAACTTACAGTGCAATATTGATTTCAGCAGCAGAATTCAGTGATTCACCTACATACAATAGCTCATCACAAGTGCCCTCCTTATACCCATCACCTATCTAGCCCCTCTCCTACCCACCCTCCATCAACCCTCAGTTTGTTCTCTATCTTTAAGAGTCAAGAGAGACTATTAATCAGACTCCATGCTCAGCACAGAGCCTAACACAGGCAATTCCTATGAACCTGGGATCAAGACCTGAGCCAAAACCAAGAGTCAAACACTCAACTGACTGAGCTATCCAGGCACCCCACAAATCATTTTTTAAAAACAGTCTTAAAAAGAAATTACCTGTGACATGAATGGATAAAATACAGAAAAATCACAGGTAACTATTAGAATCAATAGGTAGGGGCGCCTGGGTGGCTCAGTCAGTTAAGCCTCCAGCTTCGGCTCAGGTCAGATCTCACATTTGTGGGTTCGAGCCTGGCATCAGGCTCTGTGCTGACAGCTAGCTCAGAGCCTGGAGCCTGCTTCCTGTTCTGTGTCTCCTTCTCTCTCTGCCCCTCCCCCTCTCATGCTCTGTCTCTCTGTATCAAAAATAAATAAAACATTAAAAAATTTTTTTAAATAAAAAAAGAATCAATAGGTAATTTAATAGACTTACTGAATATAACATCAATATTAAAAAATCTCTTTATATACCAGTAATAATCAGTTAGAAAAAAAGAATTTAAAAAATCATCTACAAAAAAATCAAATCCATAGATACAAATATAACAAGAATTAAACAAGATCTCTGCACAGAAAATTATGAAACATGCTTGAGGAAAAATAAAAACCTTAATGAGTAAAGAGATACTCTGTGTTTATGGATTGCAAAACTCAGCATTGTGAAGATGTTATTTCTCCCCAAATTGACCTTTACATTTAGGGTGGTTCCAACTACAAACTTAAGAAGTTTGTTTTGTTTGTTTTATGTGTGTGAAAA
Source organism: Suricata suricatta (assembly GCF_006229205.1). NCBI lineage: Eukaryota > Metazoa > Chordata > Mammalia > Carnivora > Herpestidae > Suricata > Suricata suricatta. Next base: position 49,964,645 of record NC_043712.1, on the reverse strand, counting down.
TTGACAAGCATTATAAAACTTATGGGGAAATGCAAAGGGATATTTCTTCTTGAAGAGCAACAATAAATTTGGAAGACTTATACTTTTTAGATACAAAGCAAACTTATAATAATACAGTGTGCTACTAATGACATGATAAAAAGAAGAGATGATCTGTACAGAACAGTGAGTCCAGAGAGAGACATATGTGCATTGAACCATATTGAGCCAGTGAGGCACTCCATTGTTTGTAATGTCACACATTCAGATATGACCGTACCTGTGTAATAGTAGTTCTGTACTCTCAAAGGGAAACTAATAGCAAGACCCTGCACCACGTAATCTCATGAGTCAATATCAAATGAAAGAAAAGTATCATAGATGACTGCAGTTTCCAGGAAGAACCTAATATTTATTTGAGGGAGACTTTGAGAACATTAATAATATTCTCACCAGATTCAGAATCACCTGAAATCCTTATTTTTATTGAAGTATAGTGAATGCCTGTTTACAAAAGGTAAACATTGAAATGAGCAGGCAATTCTGTGGACCACCACTGGGGGAGTTGAACCTACCCCAAACACTTGTTCTAAGACTAATTACAGAATAAACTTTCTGAAGTGGAAACAGAAGCAGAACTAAACTAGATGGAATGAAAATAGAAAACAAGTTCAATGAGGCAACTGTCCCATTTTTTCTTATGGGTCTGATGGGCCTTAAAGGGCAAATTTTCTCTTTGCTATAAATAAGTAGACAGTAAAAATGACATGACCAAGAATTGAAGTTTTCTTGAGACCATATGGTATATAACATATATCCTGGAACATACTGAGTCCTATTCTGCAAAGCCTCAGCAGGGGCTTAATCAACCAGGATTATCTCAAGACTCTTTTCAAGATGCTCTCATGGTCTGGATGGAACTATGGGGGCACTTTCAAGGCTCATATTTTAAGACTTTCTTATTAACCAAATTAAGAACTATTATGCAGACTGCCTTTCATCCCATGGAGATGGCAATGATGACACAGGAAGGACGTAATGCTGAAGAAAGTGGCAGCCCGAAGCCTCCATTTATAACTCTGGGTGTTGGTGCGTGAAGACTTACAGGGCTAATTGAACGTACAGGCAATTCCTAGGTCCAGCTACTCATTGGGGACCTGTTATGAGCTCCCATAATAAAGGAGCTGTCAAGGCAAGGAACAAGGTTATTTTTTAAAGGGTCCAGTGAATGCTAAGAACTTAGATAAGGCCACTGAATGCTACTTAGCTATCACAAATGCCTAAGTCATGGCGACCTTCCTCTTGAGACAAGAAGAGCTGTGACTCGTGACAGGAGTGGAGCAGGTCGTCAGCTTTGGAGGCAGACGAATGGAGAGCACCATGGATCACAGGGCCACTTTCTTAGAAAGGAACCCTGGCCTTGTTCCACCCTTTGTGACTAGCTGCTAATGTTTGCCTAAGGCTAAGACTGGGGTCTTGTCTTCAGACAAGAAATGATCCACAAATCTCCACAGCAGAGGGTGGAAAATGAAGTTTCAATGTTGGGAAAAGTCAAAGATATTTGGAGGCATCTCTACAATCTGGGTTCTGTATTTTTTCCCTTCATGGTAAACATGGTCCCTCAGAAACCAGCGGTTCACATACACTTCTTCCATGTGTCACCTGAAAAAAATGTTTGCAGCGTGCAGTACAATGAGGAATATTTCCTTCTTTGTATTCCAGGTGGACAGACTGTAGATTTCTTCATCTGGCAGAAATCTATCATGATTATAGGCTTTCAGTGGCCTTTAAGCAATAACTGTGTTTGTATTTATAGCTGTGTTTGAATTTCCTATCATTCTTTTCACAACAGGAAATCAGGCACATTCAACACTTTTATAAGATGATGCTTGTAATGGAAGGCAAAGGAAATGGGAGCCATCATTATTTATTCCTCCACAGCAAGCACTGTGCTAAGCTCAATATTTGTGATTTTGACTGACGATTAAGGTTTAAACCTTAAACACTTAGCTCTTTAAGGTTGATATACTAGAAAAAAAGCTCTGTAAGCAGGTTGATTGTTTATCCAAAGTAGCGACTGATGTTTTCCTGAATTTAGAGTTTAAAAGAAAAAAGCATTTACCAATGTTATAAGATACCTTAGCAAGACAAAAAAATGTTGAACTGCTTCATGGGGTGAAATGAAGAGCCTATAAGGTCTTATAAAAGGCTTACTTTATAGAATTTGAGATGTAGGAGATAAAGCAGAAGGTAGAAGAAGCATTTTAAAAGCAACATTTTTCACACTTTATTTCCCTGCTGGTGTTTTGGTTTTCTTAAAATTGTTCCACGTGTGCCTGGTAAAAGAAATGTCATATTCCTTTGTTTTTCTGAAGCAAGTGAAGTGTGGGTGCTGCCCCAGCTCCCAGCACAAGCTGCAGGCACTGCTCCCTCAGTTCTGCCTTCAGGGAGAGGGCTCCAATTTTGGGCCCCAGTTTTCTCCAGCAAGACCCTGTGGTCCACTAGAAAGTACTGCTGGAGTCTTCCATGCCTAGGCTTGGTGCTGGGCCTTTGCCAAGGACCCCCAGCTGCAGCACCAGCACTTGGCATCCCCGGGCACAGACCCATTTTCATGGAAGTTACTCCTTCTCCATTTAAGTCACTTGACTGCAGGAGGACAGGGCACGTTCTCTACTTCTTTACTACCTATCCCGGATACAGTGAGGGACTAGAGTTTAGGAAAAGGCTTGAGTTTAGCAGAAGCTCCACCAGTGATTCTCAACATTTATCTCCTAAAACATCTGCCTCTGCCACAATTCATGGAGGTAAAGAATTCCAAACTGGTGCCCAGAGTCTCCTAAGCTGAAAGATGAGAGTGGCCTGGGGGCACATCCACAAATTGGACGTCCGGGTCTCATTCCAGCTACTCAGAATCACATCGCTTACAAAGGGGCCTGATGCTGTAGCTCCCATCAGAAAGGCTTAGGAAACAGTCTAATATGGGGCTGCTAAAGTTCACAGGCATCAGAACCATGCTGAGCTTGTTAAAACAGATGCCTGGGTCCAGCCCCCAGGGGTCTGCCATGGAGCCTGGAAATTGTCATGTCTAGTAAGTTCCTGGTGCCTGGACCCTACTTGAAGTACTACTGCTCCACGAGATAAACTTATGAAGAGCCAGCTGCTTCCTGTATTTAGGCTGTGCCTTTGGTGTTGAGAATTAGGACAAAACATAGATGCATTCATGAGTTCTTTTCCCCAACTACATTGTTCTTTGTGCTTACGCACTGAATAGAACATTCTGTAGAGAAAGACAGTTGGGAAATCCAGGCATTTTGCTGCAGACCTGAGAAGCCCCACTTCCATTGTGTGTGTCAGTATTTTTAGCTTCCAAAGTGATTCTCAAATCCAAGCAAGTTTAGGAAGCACTAATCCAGATTAAAATATTGTAAATATGAAGCCAGCTGTTTTCTGACTTTTTAAAATTTTTTTCTTTGATTTCTTTTTGAGTCATTCACATTTATCGATTGTTAAGGTAACATTTGGCATGTGCATTTCTACCTTCAGAGTGATGTTGCAAACCCACAGTGTCCCCGTGTTTCCTCCCACAAGCTGATGACAGAAAAGACACACTCAGTCTGTGTCTGTGCTGACTTAGAATCCTCTCCTTCTTCCTGGACCTTCCTTCAGGCTTTACTTCCTGGCTTGGGAGGGACTCAGAGAGAGGTTTGCCTCCAGTGAGACTCTACTGCCTTGGATGGGGTCAGTGTCACATCCACGCTTTTCTTACTTAGCCAGTGGGTCACAAGTCAGTCCCTATCAGAATCACCAAGATTCTGCACGCCGACTTCAGATTCTGGTGCAGTTGTCTAGAGTGGGGCCCCAGTGTCCGCAGGCTTACTTGGCATCCTGCCCCAGCCCACAGTTCCGCAGGCAGTGTTAGGGCCATGCTCCGAGAAATGCTGGGTCAGAGTCAGAACCCTGATCTGTGAGTGCCAAGGAAGAGGTTCAGTTAGTAGATGTGGGCTGGCGGCTGAAAGGGGAGCGGAGGAGAAACTTCCTCTCACCTTGTAGTGCCAGCACTCCCAGTGAAAGTATTACAGAGCGCACAGGTGAATTCTTGACATTAGCAGTAACCACCTCCTCTTGCCTTGATTTTTCTTTTTAGGAACATGAAAGGATCTGAACTTACTATGTAGGAAATACAGATGAGAGGAGGAAAATGGCTCAGGAGTCTAAGGAAACCTGCACTAACTGAGTTAACACACCCAATCACCAAGATTTTGATGCCATCTGGTTATTATATATGGTCTTTTATATTCTTTTTTCCCTTTTTTTGGGTTTTTTTTTCCCCCTTCATAGTACTTTCATGGGACCTAGATTGCCCTCTGCTGGCCAAAAAAAAATTTTTTTTTGGGTATATTTTAACCGGTTACAAAATCTGACACATTTCCCTGGTTGTTTTCCATCTGGTTGTTTTCGATCATCGTGCATTAAAAGAGTCTAAGGTCTCCCTCTTGATGGCATGATGTTTAAGCAACTGATCTTTTAACGAGTGAGTCATTTTTGGCCACTGTGTGTATCACAGTACCACCTGGTGAAATAATATGTGGTCTTCAGGAAAAGAACAGTGTTCCTGCTCCTCTAACAAAAAGCATGGTTGGGGATCCCACATCATAGTCATCCAGCCACAGTTTATGGTTGTTTGACCTGTAGCTGTCATTTTTTGTTTCAGGATATTCTAAAGCAGTTACCCAAACCAGTGAATGTCACGGTTTCCCTGTACTGCCCAAGTGCCACGCTTTACCTTCCACAGCCCCTAATCCTAATCTCCATCAGGCAAGAACTCACTGTGGTGCCTTGTCCCTCGAGGACCACCATAAATGGGGCCCTTGCCTCCAGACTCATGGGTGATCCAGCTCCAAAATCCCATTCTGAGATTTTGCTTTCTGGGCCATTTCTGGTACCAAGTTTCTTAGCCTGGCACCAACAACAGGCAGAGCCTGAGACAAAGGGTTGTATGTAGGTAGGTTTTGTTTTGTTTTGAGGACTGTGATTCCAACATGTAGGAAATTAGGAGAGGAAAGCAGAGAAAGCCAACATAAAGGTACATTACTGAGATGTCTTCCTGCTTGGCAACTAGTGCTTGAGCATACTGAAATTTACCAAGGGGAAATACTCATTTGGAGAATCAAAGGGGGAAGTGTTTATCTGTTGGCTCCTGTCCTCTACATGTCTGGGTTTTGCATGGCTGAATACAAAAGTGGGCTCCCAGGAAGTGAGAGTTAGGCAGTCTTAACCCTTAACCCCAAGGCAAGGTCCATCCACCGGTCTGTGCAAAGCCAGTCAAAGCTTGCATGGAAGTGGATGCCATGCTTTGGCTGGAATAAAAAGTAGGGCTAGGAGGATTTTGAAGTGGCCACCCTTCCCCCACCCCCCTGTAGCTTCTGCTCAGTCCTTTTCTGACCTTCTCTCCCTAGATGTTGCAACTCTTATTATATTTATGGGATGTTTATCCATCACAGCAGGATAAGCCCCTTACCTAGAGGAAGTATATTTCTGCTTGCACCTTGTGAGCCCCTGGGCCAGCTCCTTCAGCATCCCCCGCCCGTGCCAGCTCCTTCCTAAGTAGCTTCTGCACCTGATTTGGACAGCTTTTAGATGGTTTTTGAGGCTAAGGATTAGGTATCCTCCTAGTTTTGTTCAAAATGCAATTACCCATACTGATGTTATTTCCATTAATCTTGTTTTGTGAGACATCTTGGAGGAGACCTGGAACATGTCTGTCTCATGCTGTTACATTTATACTGGAATTCCTATACGGATTCTTTTAAGCACAAGGAAATGGAAAATTGGGGTCCTAGACTGAGAGGTTAATCTGAAAGTCACACTCTCTCCAGGGTTACTTCCATGCTGGGGCCAATCTTCAGGTCCTAATTACGTTGATTTTAGCTCCTGCTGAAGGCGGGGTGTCTCAGTTGCCCTGCCCCGGAGCGGAGGTGGCTCCCGGATGAAGAGTGAGGACGTGGAGGAGCTCTGTCCGCAGACACGGCCGAGTCTCCGTGGTGGCCGCCAGGTGAGTGTTCCCAGGGGTGAGGCGGACATGTTCTGACACATTTTATTATTTTCCCTCAGGCAGAAAATATAAGCCCATGGTGGTATCTAATTGCAACTCTTACCTTATTTGTGGCAGTTATCTCTGTGTGCTTTTATAAAAACATAAAAATCAAGCAAGCAGGATTTCTAACCAAAGGGACATTTTAACTTTTTTTTTTTTTTTTTTTTTGCATTACTGCATATGAGTGGCCTGTTTCTTAGGAAAGGACTCAGATACTTCAAGCTTCTTGTTTTAAAACCCATAGCAATCATCTGAGAAACTCTTCTGCTTTGCTGGAAGAGGGGTTTTCCAAGAGTTTCCCATAGCCACTGAAATATATTATTTCATTTAATCCATACAACAAACCCAAGAAAGGTGGTGTGAGTCAGTCTTGCACATGAAAGAACTGAGGCTCAGAATTCTAATGCAAGGTTTTCTGACTCCCAAACCCAGTCTTTCCTTATACTATGCACACAGTTTTCAAATAGCTTGTAAGGGACACAAGTTTCCAAATTCAAAGCACATGACCCATTCCTCCCCCACCCCATCCCCCTCATTTACTAGCTTTGTTGAATAGATTTCTTAAACTCTGTGACTCTGTCTTTGTAAAATGAGAATATGATACTACCTCTCATTGATGTGGTAGGTTGTTGAGAATTAAATGAATAGCAGAATGTTTAAAATAGTGCTTGGTGCAGAGTGAACTTACCATATAGTTTAATAAAACCAAACCAAAGTTCTCAGTTTCTAGGTCTAGAATCAGTTCTTCTGACTTTTGCTCCAGAGTCCCTCAATGAAACATTTCTGCAATGGTGAAGTCAGAGGGGAAGTGAATTGTATTTTCCAAATGCTCTAAGCATCTCTTTTCAGCACACTTTTATAACATTCAACAGTGACATTTGGTGATTTGAAGACTTCATACAGTTTAGAATGATTCAGATGTATTCCCTGAGAGATCATTAATGTTCATTCCAGGGAGAGAGCAGGAGCTCAGAAGGTTGGAGACAAGGGGGCTTGAAAGAATGGAGGTGGCGAGGTGGGGAAACCAGGCAGGTGGAGGCTGAGCAGGCAGGACAGGACATGCCCTGGGAGGCTTTGGAATGGTTATAGCTGATGCTTGTTCTACACAACGCAGTAGATGCTTGATTGCAAATGACAGAATGTACTAAAATAAAATAAAAAGGAATTGGTACATGTAATTGGTAAGTTCAAGGACATACTTCAGGCAAGACTATATCTAGGGGCTCAAGCAATATCATTGGGGCTTATCACTCTTTCTCACACACATTTCGCAGCTCTTCTTATTTCTACTCTTCTTCATATGTTGGTGTTAATTCTGTCCTGCCACAGACAACTCTTTACACATCATGGGAAGATTATTGCTGACAGATCCAAGTGGTCATCCTTACAGGAAGAGAGGCCCTTTCTCTCCAGTGTCTAAGTAGAAAAATCACATGTAAGAACTCTGACCCTACTTGGACCCTTGTCCACCAAGGAACAATCACTATTGTCTAATGACTGTAGTTAGGTGGATAGGGTCCCACGGGAGTCCCAGCCTTGGTCATTTCCCTCTGTTGTGCAGTAGGAGAGGCAAGGCTTTACACTGGAGAATAAAACCCCATCAATATCCCATCCCCTGCCCCTTATATTTAATCTGAGGCTCTCTCAATTGTTCTCTTCCTCTTTCCCCTTCAGTCTTATTAACATCTGGTTTCTGGCACTTGGTTTTATTTACCTTTCATAATCTCACCTGCCCTTGGATTAGATGTCTGCATCCAATCCCACTGACTCCTCATTGTTGTCTGCACCTCAAGGATTGTGATGCAGTGTGCTCTTCTGCTCTTTCTGCTTTGGACAATGACCTTAAGTAAGATGCCCTCCCTTGGCAAAGCTGTGGAACCCCACTCCCAGTAGCAAGTTCATCTTCCCAACCCCATTGAGCTTCCCAGAACCAGAGATCTTGTGTGACATCAGGGTATATTTAGGGCCCATGTGGTGGAGAGTAGTAAGGCTTTGGTTTATAGAAATGCACCAAGGACAATGAGCTGTGGGATCTCAAGAACACTAGGATGAGAGGGACAGACATGGGGACCACTAATATCTCGGTAAGAGCACTGCTGTAGTTCAGGTCCTGGGAAAGCTATGGGATTTTGAGATTAAAGGGGAACAGAAATTTGGTAGAGTATATTAGGGTTCTCCAGAGAAAGAGAACCCAATAGTGTGTCTGCCTGTCTGTTAAGCTCTCTGTCTACACACACATGTAAAGGAGATTTAGCTCATGTGATTATGAAGGCCGAGAAGTCCCACAAGCTGCTGTCTGCAAGGAAAGTCAGTGATGTGATTTCAGTCCAAGTCTGAAGGCCTGAGAACCAGGAAAGCTGTTGCTGTAAATCCGAGTCCAAGGGAAGGAGAAGACTGACGTTCCAGCTTGAGTAGATAGGCAGGGAGGAAATGAAGCCCACTTTGTCAGCTTCCAGGCTCTCCATGAATTAGATGATGCCCACCCACACTGGGGAGGGCAAACTACTGTAAGGAATCCACAGATCCAAGTGCCAATCTGTTTCTCATCCAGAAACACCGTCCCAGACATACCTAGAAATAATGTTTAATCTGGCCGGGTGGCCCAGCCAAGTTGACACATAAAATTGACATCACAGAATGTTTGACAATATGGGTGATGTTCACATAGTTTTGTTGAATGTCTCCTAATTACCTCAGGAAAGTCTCCGGGGCTTCATCAAAATGCAGGCAGTTATCCTCCACGGGGGCTGAAGCTGAGGTGTGATGAGAGGTCTGTGGGGCTGTGAACTGGTAGGACATGCTAAATGAACAGAGAAATCAAACCGTGCCCTCAAATATAAGCCTAGAACTGGGCCAGATGCTTCAGATTTCAGGCATTGATTGGTATGAGCAGGCTGTGTCTCCCATGGGCAGCCCTATGTAATAGGCCCCAGGAGGACTGGTAGCTAGGACTTGATTCATTTAACAATGATTAAACATTCACCCAAGCAATGTGGGATGCCAGCTGGTGGGAAGCTGTCACATAGGCTGAAAAGGCCATATCATCCAATCTATGGTTTTTGTGTAGGTGAGCTGTACAGAAAGATAAATTTTAATCTCACTGTGCTTAATGTGAGTTAAGCTATTTGCTGATTGTAAGCTCAGATTCACCATGCTCTGATGGCCTGATGCAACCATTTCCACCATGGGAACATTCCTGCCAGAAGGTCTGAAATGCACCTTTGTACTGGTCAAGTTCTCTCTTCCCTGGGCACTGCTAGAGCCTGACTATTCAAGTAGTATAAAGAGTAAGACTCCTCTCTAATAAAAAATATTTATACCACCACCTCCCCTTTTCTGTTAAAAATGTGGCATTTTATATGCTTTCTAATGCAGGTCAACTAGAGCTAAGCATTTTACCTGGATAATTTCACATGCTCCCTTACAATGACCTGATCAGGTAAGACCTATTGGTAATCCCCATTTTACGTATGAGGAAACTGAGGCCCAGAGATTTAATAATTTCTCTAAGATCACCCAACAGTGAATAGCAGAATTAGACGTTGAACCACAGAATTCAACTCTTTTAAAGGACTTTTGTTTGTTTGTTCTTGTGACCGTTTAGCCTCTTAGAATTTATCTCCCATGTAACAGTACATAAGCTGTGTTTGGGAGGAGAAGACATCACCTTTAAGACACCATATAAAATAAGGGCAGGCTTCAGGAAAAAAGCAGGAATGGCACCTAGTCCATGCAGAGTCCTCAGCATCCTCAGTGGCTGGGAGCTCTATGTAGGGATGCCAAGAGGGCCACATGGAGAACTCTAGTTCTAGATTCAGACTTCACTGATGATTTCCATGCAACAAACCCTCTCAAAACTCATAACCCAGAAAGCCTGCACTGCTACTTCCAACGAGCTACATTGGTAATAACAATTTGTAGCTAAGTAGGTTTTTAAAAGAAGTCTCCTCCTCCTCTTCCTCTTTCTCCTCCTTCTTCTTCCTTCTCCTCCTCCTCCTTTCTCCACCTTCTTTTTATTCTTTTTGTGCTTAGTGTTAAGGCAACTACAAACCAGGGGAGCCCAAACTGAGCATTGGGAGGCATAAAGGAAAGGCCACTGGTTGGGAGTCTTGTTGCCTATACCCTGCACGTCACTTCTTTTTCCTTGGGTCTTCATTGCCTCATCTAACATGATGTGTTAGTCCTGACCAGACTCTGGGGTGTGACTCCGAAATCATCTGTAGACACCCCACGGGTAAGAGGTGCTCCTGAGAATGGCTTCCTGAGAGGAGCAAGTGCCCTTCAGGTTTTCCTTTGGTGTTTCCAAACCACAACTTCTGTCCTTTGGTAACCCAACCCTTTCACTGCAAGGCTTACACTGTCTGGATCAACTCATCTTTATTGTTCCTTTCTGCCACTCACCACCCACTCCATTCACTGATAACTTTGAGAGGTTGTTCAAAGACTTCCTGGCCACTGTCTCATTGTCATCCTGGTTACCTCCACTGTCTGCATGAATAGCCAGTTCAATCTCCTAGGCTCCTAGTTCCCTGGTATTTTCACCTCCGATGACCTTCTACTCCATGACCACCACCCAGAACTGTGTTGTCTCAGAGATCTTAAACTGCAGTAGCCTGTCTACATTCCATGGTCCCCCACTCTAACCAGCCTTTAGCCAGTACCGTGGTCTTCCTGCCACATTCCCATCCTGTCCTGTCCCATGATGCATCCAACTATGTGTTTTCTTTTTTCCTGCCCTAGGGTTGCCAACCATGCTAGAGAAAGTCACACGATAATGCAGATGTGTGCCATAATATTGTCTGTTTCCTAACTCGAGCCAAGGACTTAACGTTACCCAGCAATACTTTGGTGTTCCCTCTCCCCTTCCGTACACCAACTGTTTTGGACTTGTACCATGATCCTCAGCACACCTGTCCTTCCGCTATGCCATCTCTATCACTTTCAATAATCTCTATCTCCTGTAAGCTAGAAAATTCTTAAATTCCTGCCCTCCCCCTACAGCCAGCCACCAACTTCACAATATCCTGTAGAAGAGATTTTCTCCTCTTGTAAAGGATTCATTTCTGCCCTTGAATTTTGGATTCTACCCCCTGTGACAGAATAATGTACTATGATATTAATTTGTGCTTGTTCTATGCTCCTCACCTGTGGCCACCCCCAACCTTCATTACCTTACAGATAGTTTGTGACAAAGTGAAAACCAGAGGTTGCAGGAAGTCCTGCTTTCTGCAGATTCCCAGAGAAGGTAGAGGATGAATAGCCTATGAATGCAAGAAAACAAGAGAGTCATTTCTAAAAGGCTGGGGGTGAGAGGAGAGAGAAATCCCCACCAGGAATGGGAACTCAGTGGCAATATATGGGGGATGCTAAAGATGTTGACCCCCAGCCTACGGGCTCAGAGTCATCTTCGAAGCAGATTGGGCCCTGCAGGCCTGAAGAGTGAGCATCTCTGTGTTCTCTGCTAACTGCTATCATTAACCAGAAAGGCCATCCAGATGCTGTGCTAGGATCCTGACATGATTTTAGGGAGGTGGGAGAACGCCAATATTGATTGGGATTAAATTTTTCACCAGAGTTAATTTGCTTTAGAAGGAACTATGATCTCAACTAGTTGGCAAAATTTATGCCCCTCAACTCCCTTCCCTCTCCCCCTCCCAAACCTCAAGGACCTCACCCCTTCAATTATCCCTGCATTCCCCTCATACATCTGCTGCATCTCCTCTGCTGGCTCCTCCCCCTCAGTATGTAAGCACATTCAAACCTCCCTCATATTGAAAAGATGCCCTTCCTTGGGCCCACGCCTTCCATAATTATCCTTCTTTCTCTCTCCTTCTTTTCATGGGTATCTTCTTGAAATAAAAGTCTCCTTGGATCACATCCATCTCATCCCTTCCACTCTGCTGACTCTGGCTTCTGCACTCAGGACTCCATGAAACCACTCTGGTTAAGCTTACCAAGGGTGTCATTTTCTGACCTATTTTACTTATGTCCTCTGCAATAGTAAGTTGCCTTATAGAATCTTTCCATTTCTTTGCCATTTGGTGACATTCATTCTCTTTGCTTCCTCCCTTTGCTGTTTCTTAGAATCAGTGTGGGTTTTCTTCCTCTCTGTCCTGGAATGTTGGTCCTCACAGTGCTTTGTACTGGCCCTCTTATCTCCCTTGCTCTGTATATTGCTCCAAAAAAAGTGGCCAGCTCTATTTCCATGGCTTCAATTACCATGTCCATGTAAATATGTTGAAAATATTCATCTTAAATCCAGATTTTCTGAGCTCCAGATATAAAACTCAGTGGTCTCCTGGGCTCTACTTGGATCCTCAATCCCGGAGAGTTCATCAGTTCCGTCCTATTCCTTGATGTGCTCCTTCTCCCAAGTTCTACATATCAAAGAGTCACCTGTGCATCCACTTTATTATACAAGCCCCAAATTTGGGGTTCACTCTTGACTCCTCCCTTCATTTCATTTTCTCTCTCTCCCCATGAATGCCCATATCCTGTCCATTTTACTGTCTAAATATTTTTTAAACCTCCCTTATATTCCATTCTTAGCAGTTTGGAGATCAGGCCATAGTCTTCACCTTCCTCTTCCATTCATACTTGAAGTTTTGCAAGTATCCCAATTGGCCTTCTGGCCTTCATCTTGTTCTCTTCTATTAATTATTTGCTTGTTATCAGCCTGATCTTTCTGAAATGCAAATTTCATTGTGTTGTAGCCTTTTAAACATCTTCCACTGTTCCTCAAGTCACAGAATAAGGATTATATCAATGAGCATGCTTTGGTTATAAATAACAAAGTATGTAATCAAAAGTGGCTTAAGCCATAAGGGTTATTTTTTCTCTCATAATAAGTCCAGAGATGTGTGGTCCCAAGGGTGGCTCAGTAGCTCTGTAATGTCATCCTCACTGTGCTGGTGATACTGTCACTCATAGCCACCAGATAGTTGCTGTAGCGCCAAAGGTCACACCTCTACAAGACAGCTTCAACACACAGATTGAGAGCACTGTGCCGCCTTCCTGGATGTCTCCTCTTTTATCATGAAACACATGATATCTCTAGTCACATGATCCCTTTCATGTCATCGGCTAGGATTAGGTCACATGGCCATATCTAGCCATTAGAGAAGTTAGAAATGTCTGGTACTTTCTGCCACCACATGAATGCAGACCAGCAAAGGGAAACAGATAAGGCTGAATAAATAACCAATAATAATTGCCACTGCTTTCAACTCCTGGAGTCCTTAAATGTCTTCCCTCTCACTTTTATGCTTTTGCATCTGTGGATCCATCATTTAGAATATAATTCTGCACTTACACACCATACCCTTCATCTGGCTGACTCTATCCCTTTACAGACCTTGGCTCAGGCATCGCCCCCACACTACTGCATGATGGACTATATGCAGATCTTGTGTTCAAGATTATATCATTTCCCCTACCCTTTTGTAATCCCAGATTTCAGTTCCTCATAGTATTCTTCAAGCCTCTGAACACAGGGACTTAATAAGACTTACTGTCTATTATAGCCACAGCCCATTTTCTTTGAAGGGACTGAAATATTTTTTAATAATCGCATTTATAAATTTATTTTTTAAAGTTTTTTTCTGCTTTTTACTTATTTTTGAGAGACAGAGAGAGACAGCACAAGCAGGGGAGGGTCAGAGAGAGAGGGAGACACAGAATCTGAAACAGGCTCCACACTCTGAGCTGTCAGCACAGAGCCCGATGCAGCACACAGCCCCACAAACTGTGAGATCAATACCTGAGCAAAAGCCGGAAGCTTAACTGACTGAGCCATCTAGACGCCCCGCCCCTCCCATTTATAAATTTAAATACAAAGCTGCTACCTCTTTATAATATCATCCCCCCCACACACACTTGGTTTTGTTCATGACAATTGCCAGTAGAGGGCACTCTGGCCTTTGACTAAAGTTCCCTTTTGAGATCAGTTGATTCCTTTAGAACTAAGCTTGCGTTTATTTTTATTTTCCCTCAAGGAGGTACTGGTTTTGACTTTCTTGATCAAAAGACTGAACTCATGCATTAGTTATCTGTACTGATATTTTGTTTGCATACTGCACCCATAGAACATGTCTAGGTCATTTAGAGTTACGACATACCTTCACTTAGTCTTCTGAACTTCAGTGCTAAAATGATGCACACTCTGAATTCCCCTCTGTAGGCAGAGTTGACACAGCTGTGGAGTTCTGACAGTAGCCGAAGTGGTCTGAAGAACATAATCTGGTGTCATGAAAATGTACTAACCACTCACCAGATCCAAAGCCTGCCCTGTCCCTCACTTTGTGGGAAATCACTTAGTCCAGGTTGGCCTACAGGGATTTTGATACATTGTAAGAGTAAAGGTAAATGTTATTTCAGCCCTGGGGCAGGGGTGGGATGAGTCTGGTTAGGAAGTAAGGATAGTATATCATTCATTTAGTCAGCCCGTCTTTCATACATTTAATAAATATTTGAGAAACTACCATGTGCCTGACATTATTCTGGTTACAGGAACACAGCAATAAATAAAACAAAAAATTAAATCCTTGACCTCATGAAATTTACATTCCAGGGAAAGAGATAAAAAAAATGCATAACAAAATATCAGGGAAAAAATCTCATGGAAAACAATAAATAAAGCATGCAAAAGGGTTAGAGAGAGGGGGAGGGTGCTGTTTCAGGTACATGCAATGGAGGGAGGAACATTCTAGAAAGAGGGCTCAGCAAGTGCTGAAACCCCAGTGCAGAGAGTGCCTGATGTGAGTACAAGAGATTGAAAAGGGGCCAAAGGAGCTGGAACAGCGTTGTGAAGGGAAGGTGGGGAGATGGGTAGGACACGCAGCAGGGGAGGAACCAGGAGGACCCGGGAGGGCCTGGTAAGGAATGAGAGTTTCTTCTCAGTGTGATGAGAAACCAGGGGAGCAGAAAGACCAACCAGGTGGTTAGTGCAGAGGCCAGGACAGAGGGTCTGGTGGCCAGACCATGTGGCAATGACAGAGGTGGCACGCAGTGGTCAAGTTAGGAAATATTTGAAAGATTTTAAAGATATTTCTGGGATTGCTATGGATTGACAACATGAAGGGTGTATAAGAGACAGTTTGACCAAATCCAGGGCCTCATTTTTCTCTTTCTTTTCTGAAGATGCAGTTTAAATCAAGGCCAAACTATCCTATTGTGCGCCCTGCCTCCATTCTCTTTCCACTATTTCTTCTGTAAAGTAGCATTTCATTTTGTTAACTGAGGCGAGCCACTTTTTAAATGTTCATTTCTATAACCCAAAAATAACATTTTCTATTCGCTCTGAAAAAGTACAGTGGAATCTCAGTGTGGCATTTGTCATGATCTGAAGACAGGTTGGCAGAAAGCCTTGGTCAGAGCGGATTAGAATAATTTTGGGTCCTTGCCTGTAATTCAGGGAGCGGCCAGCAAGTGGCGCCTGCAGCATCTAACAGGGCAGGCCTGCCCAGGTACCCATAACACGGTAGTAGAAAGAAAGGTCAAAATCCAGTCGTTAAATATTTTCCAGAGAACTTGCAGTTGGTAGAAATGAACCACGATACTGATCCTCCAATGCTTGGCTCCAGGCACCTCCTCTGAAGACCTTACAAGCTCCCTTCTGACGGATGCTCTCAGGGCTGCCTCAGCTTTAAAACCTCACGTGACTCTACTACAGCACAGCGCTAATAACCCAACCAGTGTTTGTTAGGGGCTTTCTGTGTGTGAGCAACTCCATGAAGCCATTTCTCTGGATAATAAATGTGCATATATGTCTCCCATGGGACTGCGTGAGGGTCAACTTTTCTTTATATCCTGTAACCTTTTAGGCTTTAGTAATATACCAGGGGCAGAGCAGATGCTTTTGAGTTGCCCGTTGATAAAAGACCCAAATTTGGGTTTGACCTTGCTCATTCTCAACACCTCCTGACAATTGTAAGAATTTCTACAAGATTTTGTAATAGTTACTATTAGAATTCTGAAACACCTAAAAGATGCCCCTTTGCACTCGGATGAGTTTAGGGAATGCCTCATTCCTCGTGGGCTTCGCCACAATTTACCACAGAAGAAAAACCAACTCACCCCTCTCCTATTAAGAGCATTTCCAACTTGCTGGCATTGATTGTAGATTTAACATGTGTTGGGTAATCAGATGAAATGTAATAGAGTTACCCAGTGTGTTGTGAGGATCTATTCACATGTGTCCTAAGTAAATAGGTGCGTTATTATTTTCCTTCCCCTTCTCCCTTGTGCCATTTTTTTAGTCTTTTTAAAATTTTTTTTATTTTTAAGATTTAAGAACTATTGCTTTTATTTTTTTATATAGTTTATTACCAAGTTGGTTTCCATATAACATCCAGTGCTCTTCCCCTCAAGTGCCCCTCTCTATGACCATCACCCCCCTCCCTCTTCCCCCCTCCCTCTTCAGCCCTTGGTTTGTGCTCAGCGTTAAAAAGTCTCTCATGATTTGCCTCACTCCCTCTTCCCAATTCTTCCCCCCGCCTTTCCCTTTTCCCTGGTCTCCTATTAGGTTTCTCCTATTAGACCTATGAGTGAAAACATATGGTATCTATCCTTCTCTGCCTGACTTATTTTGCTTAGCATGACTCCCTCGAGGTCCATCCACTTTCCAACAAATGGCCAGATTTCATTCTTTCTCATTGCCATGTAATACTCCAATGTGTGTGTATATATATATGTATATATATATACCACATCTTCATTGTATATATATATATATATGTGTGTGTGTGTGTGTGTGTGTGTGTGTGTGTACATATATATACATCTTCTTGATCCATTCATCAATTGATGGACATTTAGGCTCTTTCCATGATTGGGCTATTGTTGGAAGTGCTGCTATGAACGTTGGGGTACATGTGCCCCCTGTGCATCAGCACTTCTGTATTCCTTGGGTAGATCCCCAGAAGTACTATTTCTGGGTCATAGGGAATATCTATTGATAGTTTTTTGAGGAAACTCCACACTGTTTTCCAGAGCAGTTGTATCAGTTTACATTCCCACCAACAGTGTAGGAGGGTGCCCATCAGGAAAGAGTATCCGATGGAAAAAAGACTGCCTCTTTAGCAGATGGTAGAGCTGGACAGCAACATGCAGAAGAATGAAACTAGACCACTTTCTTACACCATTCATAAAACTAAACTCAAAATGGATAAAAGACCTGAATGCGAGACAGGAAACCATCAAAACCCTAGAGGAGAAAGGAGGTAATAGCCTCCTTGACCTCAGTCAAAGCAATTTCCTACTTGACACATCCCCAATGGCAAAAATGAACAAAATGGAATCAAGAACAAAAATGAACTATTGGGACATCATCAAGATAAAAACCTTCTGCACTGCAGAGGAAACAATCAAAAAAACTAATAGACAACTGACAGAATGGGAAAAGATAGTGGCAAATGGCATATCGGATAAAGGGCTAGTATCCAAAATCTACAAGGAACTCAGCAAACTCCATACTCAAAAACCGAATAATCCAGTGAAGAAATGGGCTGAAGACTTGAACAGATACTTCTCCAAAGAGGACATCCAGATGGCCAACAGGCTCAGCGTTACTCAGCATCAGGGAAATACAAATCAAAACCACACTGAGATACCATCTCATGCCAGTCAGAGTGGCTAAAATGAGCAAATCAAGAGACTGTAGATGCTGGCGAGGATGTAGAGAAACAGGCACCCTTGTGCCATTTTAAATGTTCTAAGGCATTCTGTATAAAAATAGAGAACATGTAAAAAAGTTTTTCTTCACTCTGAAGAGTTGCAACAAATACTCGGAGTTTCTCTTCAGTCTGTTGGAATGACAAATGCCACAAATATAGGGAATTTTGTGGATTCAGCTTTCTTACCAAGCTGCCTTGGACCCAGAAGGATGGCACATCTGCAAACACCTGTTTATTGTTGTAACTGTAGGGGAAGAAACTAATCTAAATTCCTACCATGGGAACTCTAGGATGTGAAGGAATGTATTTTCCATGATGAGAAAGAGAAGGTTAAAAAATAAAAAAGGTTATTTGCATGACAGATTGATTGATATGTAGTCAGGTCCTTTGATACCTGGATTAAGATTCGTAGATAATGTAGGGAGACAAGAATTAATGCCTGTGTTGGCATGGAAAAAATTTGCCCTTCTTTCTAGGTTATTTGGATGGTCTAATAGTTAAGTTAATAGAAGACAGATTATCAGAAGAAAAACAAAGTTCATCATCTAGGGGCTCCATAAAAATATGACAGTGGGGGGTGCCTGGGGGGTTCAGTCAGTTGGGCGTCCGGCTTCAGCTCAGGTCATGATCTCACGGTTCGTGGGTTCAGGCCCCGCGTCAGGCTCTGTGCTGACAGCTCAGAGCCTGGAGCCTGCTTCGGATTCTGTGTCTCCCTCTCTCTCTCTGACCCTCCCCTGCTCATGCTCTGTCTCTCTCAAAAATAAATAAAACATTAAAAAAAAACTTAAAAAAATATGACAGTGGTAGAGGTCTGGGAATACACAAGGGAGGAAGGCCTTTTGAAAAGAGTTATTTGGGAAACAAAGGTTGCCCTGTTGTGCGAGATCATCTCTGGCAATAGCTCTCTTCCTGGTGCAGGACCCCTTCCCGCTGTAAATTTAAGAGTTAGGTGGAAAGTAAAGAGTTTTTCCTGAATCTGCTAGGTTTTCATTGCCTTTAGCTCAAATAATCCTCATGCCAAAATGACATATTTTTGGGGTGACAATTTCTGCTTCCTTTCACCTGCCTCTGGGGTGAGTGCCTTGAATATGCAGTTACCCAGCTGAGAACCAAAGCACTAGAGTCTAGCGCAGGGTCAAAGGGGAAAAGTAATGCTTAGTGTAAAACTAGGTTCAGATACCTTCCAAATGACCCCTGGAATCTTGGACAGGACCCCAAAATTTCTTAGTATAGGAGACTAAAAACCCAGCACATCATGTTCCTGTCCTGGAGCCTAACAAGGGGCCACAAATGTTGATGTGAAATGAAGCTTTTCCCATCAATTCCATAAAAGGAAAACAGTAGCAGATACCAAAGGAAGCCCCCCATTGGGCAAACAAAGAGTACCATCGTTGGTGGTTGGAGTACCTCAATGGCTGCTTTAGGGGAATTGAAATATGTGACCAACCTGGGAAAAGAAGAACTTCAAGAGACTTGGATTTCCACTCATTTTGCTGGAAGCCCAAGGGAAGTGACACTTAGCTTCCTCATTTAAGGATTAAGGAAACATAAGAAATGTAAAAAAACATAAAACACCAAAAAATTATCCATAAGGTGTACTGCTCAGCCATTATGTCTAGACATGACGTGGTTCATATTGACTAATCTGGTGAGTGTGTGCACTGGAAGAAGGGGTAGCTTAGAAGCTTTTTCCCTACAGTTCTTGCTATGATGTATTATAATTTATTGTTTGTGTGTCTGTCTCTCTTGCCAGATTGTGAACTATTTGAGAGAGAGAAGCAAATGTTTATTTTGTACTTCTAGAACCTGAGAACCTAGACTGATGGTTCATTAACAAATATTAGTGAATGAGTGAATTTATTAATGAATCAGTGAGCAAATGGGTGAGAACATGATTTGGCTCTCTCTTTGTCCCTGAAGCCTGACTCCACATGCCGCTTTTCTTGACAACTCCTGTTCTTGGGCTCTCCCAGCAAAGAAATTAACTGGGGCCAAATGGGAATTCCAGGCAAGACTTTTCTTGGGGCTTATGCTCCAGGACAAGGGGGATGGCACGAAGGAAATGTTCCTTCAGGCCTACTCCCCAAAGGCCAGGAAAAGTTTTTAAAGAGGCTAAGGTAGGAGAAGAGTAATTTCTAAGCATGTAGGGGTGAGGAGAAACATAGAAAGTTGTCTATGCAGGCACAGTGGACAGGACATGCTTTGTCATGCATGGTGTGTCTCATTAGCATGTTAAATCTCCACCCCTGGAGATGATTTTTAGTATGGTAATGGGGGGAAACACTGGGGTCCCCCTTGGCACAGACTGGTTTGGTGGGGTCTTTACCAGTGTTTGTAGTCAAGCCCCCTCTTTGGTAAGAGTTCTGCTTCTGTATTCCTACAAGATATGCTACTCAAGGGACATAAGGTTTCTGCTCTCCAGGAATGCTGGGTTTCACAAGGAATGCTGTCCCTCACTCAGGTTAAGGGAACCTGAGTCCAGTCCCTGCTCTGTCTCACTATCTAAAAAGTGTTTTGGTAAAAGGTGAGGAAGTTTACCACTAGCACAGTCTTTTACATTTCAAAGGTGCAGGATTGAGAACAATTGCTTATCTATGCACTTGGAACTGAAAAAGACTGATTCTTGATGGACAGGTCTTTTCAGTGGGCTGGAGACAAAGACTTTTTTTTGACTTGTGCCTCCCAGATGCTCTTTGAAGACAGCCCCATCCTCCCAAGATGGCTCAGACAGAAGACCAAAGCACCACTCACCTCTAATTCAACACTTTTATACAATAGCTCATGTGACTTTTCAGGCTCTGGGAAAGGGAGGGCCAAAGGGGCCTGTGGAGGAATGCATGTAGGGGGACTCTGCAACAACTGCCTGTGTGCAGCCATACGTATCTACATGAAGCCCAGTACAGATTAAGCAGGCGCCAGTTGTAGGGTTTTTTAGTTTTATTATTTATTTTGAGAGAGACAGAGAGCGTGAGAGTTAGGGAAGGGCAGAGAGAGAGGGAAAGAGAGAGAATCCCAAGCAGGCTCCTCATTGTCAGCACAGAGCCCAATATGGGGCTCAAACTCACAAACCCTGAGATCATGATCTGAGCCAAAATCAAGAGTGGGTCCCTTAACTTGAGCCACCCAGACGCCCTTCCAGTTGAATTTTTATTTTGTCTTTGTGTGTTTGTTTGCTTTGTTTTCTTATAAGCTTCTTCTCAACATCTTTATTGTCATCATCATCCTGGTTCATCATCATCACCACCATCAAAACACTTGTGAGGGCAGTTTAGGTTTCAAACAAACCACAAATACAGGCAAGCCCATAAGTATATTCAAGAACAGAAAGTTGGTAGAGATAGTTTACACCCTTGAACCCACTCTCTGTGAGGATGGATATCAAACAGAGAGCATGACAGAAGTAATTTTTCGTGATGAACATTTTTGTCTTTCATGAGGAACTTGGACACAACTTACCCCTGTGGATGGGCTATGGAGAAATCCCTGAATGGGACCTCTGTTAGCAAAAGACCCACTCTTGTTTCTAGGATAATTATAAATTGGTTGACAAGTTTTTGTGATTCCCAAATGATGAGAACATTTTAACATGTTGCAGTTATTTTAGCATGTGCTAAGGTGGAATTGTTTTTGCCCACAGCTGTTTTTCAGCACTTCACAATTACCCCACTGTGCTAAATTGCTTGAAAAGTAATTGGATTTGAATGATTTAATTATGGTGGTTAAGATTTCTGTAAGGTTTGCAAGTCTCTAACATTTCACTTCCAGAAGATTTTGTGACAGTTGCATCTTATGGAAGGAGATTAATAGGTGGTGAGGGGAACCGAGAAGTTCACATCCTATCTTTCCCCAGCCTCTTGCCCCTGGAATGGGAGGGAGAAGAAGATGAGTAGAGGCAGAGGGCCTACTTGGGGCTAACCTGGTCTCTGACTCGGCCAGCTCATGGACTTGGAGATTCTCTCTCACCTGGAGTGGGCTGGCCTAAGGCTCAGCTCCCTTTCAGAAGAAGTTACGTTCTGGGCTCCATTTTCTCTTCAGTCTCTGATACTTATCCTTAAGGAAGAGGAAGGACAAGCCCAAGAAAAGTGCCCCAAGAAACAGAAGGAGCCAAATGCTTATAAGCAAGAGATTCTTGTTCACCTGGAGAAGCCTGTTGAGTCAGACCACAGGACTGCCAGGGTGGTGTGAGCTAACAACAACAACAAAGGAAACAAAAAGTACTACAAGAAAATAATCCCCCTTGCCCCAAAGCTGTGTCTTCATATAAGATCTATTCATAAATACAATGTTGTCCTTAGATTTAGTTTTGGGTAAACAGAAATGATGAAAAGTCAGTCCAAAGTCTTTCGTATTGATAGGCCTTATAGTCTTTGGCCTAAATCTGCTTTATAGGAATCAAATAGTTATATGGTAACATCCAAATGTTGTTTCATAGTTACATTGAAGCAGTGAACATGTGTTACACATGTTTTTACTGTAGCTGCCCGAATCTGCCTGGTCATTGGAAACACCTGGGGAATTTTCAGTTGGGTCCTTAGAATTCTGTATTTTCCAACGTTACCAGGTCTTTGTTGTAACCATGATATACTGCCTCTGTAAATAGGTGTTTTATTTGTCGTTGTAATTTAAGCACTTTTATCTATGTTTTTTGTCTAAATTCCAGATATTCCTTTAAAAATTTTTTTAATGTTTGTTTATTTTTGAGAGAGAGACCACAAGCATGGGAGGTGCAGAGAGAGAGGGAGACACAGAATCAGAAGCAGGCTCCAGCCTTTGGGCTGCCAACACAGAGCCTGATGCAGGGCTAGAACTCAAGAACTGTGAGCTGAAGTTGGACGCTCAAGTGACTGAGCTACCCAAATGCTGCAATCCCAATTATTCTTTAGGCCCAGTTTATGTCTCTTGTCTTTGATGAGACCTTTTATGAATACCTGATTAAGCAAAGTGCTATATTACCTGAATACTTACAGAATCGATTTCCCACCTTTGATAATTTGAGGTCTGTAAATTAAACCTGAGGACTAACAAGTATATAACTTTTTAAGATCTCCAAGAGATTAATGGACACATAAATAAATGCTCAATGTGAATTTGCTACTTTAAAAAAAAACACAATTTCAGACCTAAATTGATTAATATTAATCACTTCAGCCTTGTGCCTCCCTAGAAGTTTGTCTGTTGCTAAAGAGAACATGAAATTACTGTGAAATTGGTGGTCTATATGGCGGTGGGGGGAATTCTTTTGCCAAAGCTGTCTAAACCTAAGGCTTGCTAGCACTAAAGGGGATTGGAGGCTCTCTCTGTGCAGGTCACAAAGGTAAGCTAGTCTTTGGGGTAGCCAAGTGGATTAAGGGGCTGAATGAAAAGGTCCACACTGAGATTCTTACATGAAGTACACAATACAGGTAGTCCCCCTTGCATGGCTCCAATATGCATAAATTTCAGTTACCAAAATTTAGTTAAATAACACCAGTCCCACAAAAATATTTAATGAAGTATCGTAGTGTACTAAGTAGTTGCAAAATAATTTAAGTTCACTCTAGCCAACAAATAACTATGTAAATGACATGCACATCATACATCATGATCAGTAACCAATCATGTCATTTATTTCAAAATCTGCCAGGGACTGATCAGTACACATCTGTTTTTTAGTTTGTACCACCAGCAAAGCAGGTAGTTGTGTTACCTCCTTGCCTCCCAGTGATAAATCCCCATGACATTTTACAAAAATGGATAATCAAGAGGGATTTGGCTAACAAAAATGGAAGTACAACAAAGAAATAAGAGGTGATAACCCTGGCAGTGAAATTTGAATCCAACACAATGAAACCACAGAAGAGTCCTTGACTGTGGGAACGATGACAGTGCTCTTTGAGAGAGTCTAAACAGGCAGCTGGAGGAACTTAGGGAAGGCAAAGCTGTGGATCTAAATTAAGTATTTGCAACATAAAGGATGATGATACCCAAGAGGAAATGGGTATATATGGCAAAAAACTTCACATTAAAGAAACTCTCAGAGGGGCACATGGGTGGCTGAGTCGGTTAAGTGTCCAACTTTGGTTCAGGTCATGATCTCACAGTCTGTGAGTTCAAGTCCTTCGTCTGGCTGTGTGCTCACTGCATAGAACTCGGAGCCTGTTTTGGATTCTGTGTCTCCCTCTCTCTCTGTCCCTCCCCCACTTGCCCTCTGTCTCTCTTGCTCTCAAAAATAAAATTTTAAAAAAATTTCAAAAAAGGAACTCTCAGAAATATTTCATGGCATTGGAAGAGCAAAGGATATAATATCAGAAATAGATCCTACCATAGAAAGGAGTATGACAGTTCATCAACATGTAAATGATGCCTGCTCTATGCCATAAATAACATGAGGAGGAGACAAACACTGTTCAAATTGCCCTTGATAGTTTTTTTATGAACAAATAAAACATTTTAATTTTCAGTGTTCCTGATGTTTTAAACTACAGTATACTAAATATTAGTTTTATTATTTTTTTCATTTTTGTATCTTATAGCCATCAGTAAGAGACTTTTTAATATTTTGATAAATTATTTAAAGTTCCCTGAACAATTGTAATTTTTTCATTGATTACTAAGATTGCTTTGCATGGTTTCAGCTTATATGGTCATTTTTGTAGTCCTGCACTGCCATGCAAAGTGCAAACTACCTGTTTAATTTTATAGTGTTTGTTTATTTTTGAGAGAGATAGAGTGTGCACATGCATGCATGAGTTGGGGAGGGCAGAGAGAGAGGGAGACACAGAATCCAAAGCAGGTTCCAGTCTCTGAGCTGTCAGCACAGAGCCCAGCGTGGGCTCGAACTCACAAATAGTGAGATCATGAGCTGAGCCAAAGTTGGACCGTTAACTGACTGAACCACCCAGAAACCCCAAGAATTACCTGTTTAATTCAAAGTAGACTGCTATAAATTAAGAATTCTTATTGTAGTATCTAGAGTAAACATTAAAAAATAAGTAAAGGGCATGTTAAAAGGTATAGCTATAAAGCTGCTAGAAGAATTCACAGAGATTAGTTTACATTAATTCAAAAAGAGGGAGGAAATGAAAAATAGTGAAACAACATTTTTTTTTAGATAGCAACAAGATGACAAACTTAAAGCCAGCTATATCAATGATTATATCAAGTGTGCCTATCCTAAACATCTTAATTGAGAGATTGTCAGAACAGATAAAAAAATCAAGTTTCAATTATATATTCATTTCAAAAGACACAATTTAACATAACGACACCAAGTGACAAAGGTAAAACATAGGAAAAACAGGTGCATACAAACAGTGTAAGAAAGGTGGTATAGCTTTTTTTTTTTTGAGAGAGAGAGAGAGAGAGTGTGTGTGTGTGTAAAGGGAAGAGAGTAGGGGAGGGGCAGAGAGAGAGGGAGAGAGAGAGAATCGCAAGCAGGCTCCATGCCCAGTCCAGAAGCCCAGGGCTCCATCTCATGACCCTGAGATCATGACCTGAACCAAAATCAAGAGTTATACACTCAACCAACTGAGCCACCCAGGTGCCCTGGTGGTATAGCTTTTTGATATCAAACAAAGTAGGTATCAAGCAAAGAGATCATCAGAGATAATGAGAGACACTTTATAATAAAAAGATTAATTCATCAAGATGACAAAATAATCATGAATATGTATATATTCAATTATTTTATAATACATGAAATAACATGTAATAAAGGGAGAAACAGAAAAATCATCAACCATCATTAGTGATTTAAACACCCCTTTCTCAGTAATTGATAGAATACTTATATCCAGGACAGATCAAAAAAGACTTGAACCACATGCCAACCTGGCATTGCCCAAACACCACCTGAGAATATGCAGTCTTTCCAGTGCACATAAGTAAGGGACTTCCATCACAATAGACCATATGCTGGTACATTACATTTCTAAGGACTGAAATATTATACAGCATATTTTATGACCACAGAGAAAAAATAGCAATAACAATGCTAAATAATATCTTAAAAAATCTTTAAAAAATTAGCATTCTTATAAGCATATTTTGTTTGGGTCCAATCATTTTATTTATCTCTTCATATATATTCTTTAAAACTGCCATAAATAGAGGGTGCCTGGGTGGCTCAGTCGGACAAGAGTTCAACTCTTG
The DNA here is from genome assembly GCF_006229205.1 of Suricata suricatta. NCBI lineage: Eukaryota > Metazoa > Chordata > Mammalia > Carnivora > Herpestidae > Suricata > Suricata suricatta. The sequence goes on along the minus strand of NC_043712.1, from coordinate 49,938,770 downwards.
ATTTTGGCTCAGGTCATGATCTCGGGTTGTGGGATCCCGCCCAGCACTGAGCTCCCTGCCGGGTGCGGATCCTGCTTAAGCGTTTCTCTCTCCCTTTCCCCCTGCCCCATACTCTGCTCATTCTCTCTCTCTCCAAAAAAACAAAACCAGAAACTGTCATAAGTAGGCCTCACCCCATTGCCTTATTTTGGACATTGTAAAACGGCAGCATTAAGCTTATAGGAGCTATGATATTTGATTGAAATAATTAGAAAAGCAGCCAGTGGTGGTTTCGGTGACAGATGACAGTTAGCTATAGAGAAACAATTATGCTAAAGGCTTTGGTTCTGTTTATCCTAATGGCAGGTAAAGATTTTTTTTAATTTCCTCAACTTTTTAAGATACTCCCTGTCTTTGAATTGATGTTTTAGACAAATTATCAGCTACTGTTAGATCTTAAGTTTACCATTTACTTTTCATATTTTGTTCTTTCTGTTTTTAGTTTCTCTGTTTTCTTTTTCCTGCTTTCCTGTGGGTTATTTGAATAATTTTTAGAAATCCATTTTTATTTATCATTTTCACATATTATCTGCAGTGTTATTAAGCGGATCACTTTATATAGTTTTTTTTATTGACTACTTCAGGTATCATATTATCTATGTGTTGATGAATCTATATGACACATAATCTACTGGTGTCAATACTTTGCCCATTAGAATGACAAATGACACTTAAGAACCTTATCTTACTTTACATCCCTTTGTGCTATTCTATTTATAATGTAATTGTCTTAAGTAAATATTAAATTTAAAGTTTCTCTATATATATAGCGAACCAAGTCAGAGAGTGTTTAAATTTTTGCTTCAACTGTCAAGCATAATTTGGAAAACTCAAGAGGGAAAGTAAGGTTTTCTTTACTTGTATCTTTACTCTTCTCAGTGTTCTATCTTCCTTCTTGGTACCCTAAGATTCCTTCTTTCTGTTTAGAGAAGGGAGGCATGATTCGTTGTGGACAGGTGGGTATTGAAGTCTGGGTTCCCTAGTTGACTTCCAGTGACATTCAGTGGGGGGTCACTCCTCTTCATTGCTGCTGAGGTGGGAGCTGGGGACCTCCAGTCTGCCTCCACTTCTAGCACCCAGGTACCTGACATCAGTTCAGAGTTTTCTTTTGTTTCTTTTATAAGTAATGTCCAAGATCTTTAGCCGTACTTAATAAAATACTAGGGGAAAATGTGTCTGCTCCATCTTTGCAGATTTGGAAATCTTAGGCTATATTCTTAATGCAATGATAATGAAAACATATCAAACTTCGGGAGGTGCATCTAAAGTAATATTTAGTGAAAAGTATATAACTCTAAAAACTTAGAAAATGTAAATGATCTAAAGTTGATAATCTAAACCTCCACCTTAGAAAGTTAGAATAAAAAGGAAAAATTTAATCTTAAACAGAAAAAGGAAATAATAAAGGTAAGTGCGCAAGAAATGAGCTAGAGAATAGAATAGAAAAATTCACTGAAACCATCAACAGCTCTTTCTTTGACAAGGTCAGTGAAGTTGATGAGCCCCTAGCTAGACTGAGAAAGAAAAAGAGAGAAGACACAAATTGTCAGTACTGTCAGTTCTAATATAACCCTGGTTTCAAAATGTGATTTATTTTTCCCAATGCAATTGATACCCTAGGGAACACTCGGAGTGTAATGCACCTTCACAGTTACTTCAGGTATTTGCGTGTGATTCTTCCCACAAGAAACGCCACGTAAATGCAGAAAACGGCACCCAGCTGAATGGAGGGATGAAGGAATACATAAAGTGCACAATTGTACACATCTCAAACAGCTACCAGCTACTTCATTTCACCACGTGCGTGAAGCCATGGTGACATAAGCCACACCATCCACATCCGGTGTTGGAGCTTTCTGTCCAATTTTAGATAACTCTCCCACCATTACTTCATGATAACCGCAAGCTACAACCATTCTGATGCCCACTTCTGCAAGCAAGCTTCAGGCCCTTTTCAATGTAAAGTGCCACATGCATTGTAGTGTTTATGTATTTCTTAACCACTCCATATTTGTAAAACTGCTACTGTTTTTAATACATTGCTAACTTATTTTTTGTTGTTATGTGTCACTGACAAAGTTCTTGAAGGTGGTGCCTCATTCCTATTTTCCCCATAAGCCCCAAGTATTTTACAGTGTAATTTTGTATAGCATAGTGGTTTTTGAGATATGTAGCATTATAGAAAAACTGACTTTACTGGGTAATGAAATTTAATGTTCCAGGTAACACAAGTGGACATTCTGTGCCTCCTGTTTTGTTGAAATTATACAGCATCACCTATGAAGACTTCTTACCAGAACTCTTGAACCTAAAACTAATCAAGGCTTTAGATCTAACTTCCAGTGTAAAGAAAAACAGGGGAGAGAGAGAAAACAAAGTTAAGTAATACCATGAGGAAACAATTAGATAAATGCAAAATGTTTACAGTCAGATGGTTGGCTTGGTCTGATTGAATTCTATTTTGAAGAAATCAACTATAAAATACATATTTGATACCACTCGTGTAATTTGTTAGAGACAGGTTATTATATTTTCCGTTATTAATTTTAAGAGTAACAATGTTATTGCCATTAAATCAGAAAATGTTCTTATTTGGGGGCTATAAAAGCTTAAGTATTTAGAAGTGAAGTGTCCTGATGTCTGTAATTCCTTTAAAATACTTCAGAAATTTATATATATGTTTGTATACACATGTATACACATACATATACACATACATATGTGTATGTGGAATATATGCGTTTATGTATATGAAAGTCATATGAAAATATAAAGCGAATATGGCAAAATGGTATGGGTATCATATTAATCTTTTTACTTTTTGCACATTTGATACTTTTGATGTTTTGTAATTTTATAATTTTACAGAATTGACATGTAAGAGGAATTAAAGTATTTTTCACCTACTCTTTTTACAGAAACTTCATGACTTTAGGGATCCCCCTGGGCGTCAAGGTTAATTTATCCTGCCTGCACCAAGTGGACACAATCCATTCTCTCATTGCTCTTGTGTCTTCTGTTATAAAAAGCACCCAGCGAGGCAGCCGATGCCCATCTTTGGAATTCCTTGCATTCCTTCAGGATATAAGATTCCCATTGTATTCCCTTGTCTGGCCCCACAAGAGAAATTCAGCATAACTTTCTCTCTCTTACTTGGACTTTGGACTTTTTTTCCTTCAAAAAAAGGAACAATCAGACCAGAGCAAAATCCGAAAATGTAAATGAAGTAGTGTTTACTAGCCACTGGCAGAAGAGGCAATGTTCTTCTAGAAGCTTGGGATTTAGAGCAAAAGTTCTTTATGCCTGTAGTGAAGACTTTAACCCTGGTAGGTAGCTCAAGGGGGGAGGCAGAACCTGGAGAATGATTCCAAAATGCATGTGCCTGAGTTCTGCTTTCATGCACAATGGGGCACAACTGGTCTCTCCCAACTCCTTGACAACAAGGAGCTGCTGAATCTGAGCCAGGCCTGAAGGAAATAGATACCTGAGCAAACCAGACACAGGGGACGGCTCCTGTGCTTACTATTGCAGATTCTAGAGAAATCTCAGAGATGAAGGGCATGGGGAACAGGGAACCAGAAGAAAATTTAAAGGTATTTAGAAGTGATTACAGAATTTTTTTTGGTATTTTTTTCTCCTTTAACTTTTTGCTAGAGGAGGTGATTAACTGTAGTGCATCCAGAAATAGTTTAAGCTAAACATAGCATAGCTGGCAGAGGTTGTTGTAAAATAGAACTCGGGTGTGGGAGGGATGCCTCTTAGCTGTAATCCTCCTGGGTAATGCGATGTCAATGCCATGAACTCAAATCAAGGTCAACCTTGAGAATCGAGTACAAGATATCATCTGTTTAACTCAAGGGGAAAAGTTCATTCTTATGGGTATGCAAACTAAATTAGAGAGCCCTTTTCTTTAATAACCACATCTTTTTAAGAAGTAGAAGAGACTGCTATTAAGAAGATTCAATTCAGATTCCTGATTTTATGGTGAGAACTATAGACATTATTTACCCAGGCTCATTACTTTACTAGTAAGTAGTAAAGGTTAAGATTATAAATTCAGAGCTCTTCTTACTATGGTACGTGGTTTCTCTCCATTTAGGATTATTTCCCCACTGGATTATGACCAAACACAAACACAAATAGAATGTAATTAGAACTCAGATGAGTTTGTGCATTGGCCTAATCAAAACCTTGTAAAACTTTGGTTGGGTGCTTGGAGGTGGTCGGAGAGACATAATCTGCAAACTAATCAGAGCCTCTAGTTAGAGGTGGGTGTTGTCTTTTAGGTAATCTAATCTAATGGAGTGCTCAGAGAGGATTCCAAGGGTGCTTCTGAAGAAGAGTGTTGAATCTGTGAGGGCCTTTTGTGGAAACAGAGAGCAAGATCTCTTGTATTTATTATAGAGTTACACCAAAGACCATGAGGAATAATAAATGTGGCTCTGGACCCACATTGAAAGTATGAGAGGAAATCTGGTAAGACTAGAAGAAATATTTCTTCACACTAGAAGAACTGTCTCCCAACCTCCAGCCTTACTCTAGTCCATTCTACATGGGATTCCATGCTCCATTTTTTCCCCAGTAGAAACTCATAGATCATTCATCCTTCCTTCCTTCCTTCCTTCCTTCCTTCCTTCCTTCCTTCCTTCCTTCCTTCCTTCATTTCTTTCTTTCTCCTTTTCCTTTTCTCTCTCTCTCTTTCTTTCTTTCTTTCTTTCTTTCTTTCTTTCTTTCTTTCTTTCTTTCTTTCTTTCTTTCTTTCTTTCTTTCTTTTTCCTTTAAAAAAAAAGCCACTTTTATTTTGAAATAATCTCAGATAATGCAGAAGGTTTGCAAAAATAGTGTCAAGAATTTCCTTATAACCTTCACCCAGATTCTCAGTGTGCTAACATTTTACTGATTTATCATTCTCTCTTTTGGAATCATTTGAAAGTACATTGAAGATATAATGCTTCTTCACCCCTAAATTCTAAAACATATGTCTTGAAGCAAGAGTGTTCTTTCACACAATCACAATACTGTTATCAAAACCAGGAAATTAACATTCATACAGCTATTATCTAACGTACAGGCATTCACATTTCATCAGTAAATGTGCACACTAATGTGCTTTACAGCAAAATAAAAATATAGTTTTCTCTTTTAGAACCAATCTAGTTTCACGTGATGCCTTTGCATGTGATGTCTCTCTAGTTTCCTTCAAGTTTCTCCATCTTTTTCATGACCATATACATGTTTGAAGAATAGTGACCAGTTAATTTTTAGAATGTCTTTCATTTTTGGTTTATCTGATGCTTCCCCATGATTAGATTCAGGTTATACCTTTTTGGAAGTAATACTACAAAACAACAACAACCAAAATGATGTGTTTTTCTCTGTATATCATCTCAAAGAAAAAAAGACCTAAAACAGTTATTGCCACATGGTAATTATTTTCAAATCCCATCTTCCCTTCACATTTTTTCCCATAATTTTGTCTGTATCTATTCATTGCCATTCTACTGCAAGGAAGAAATTTCTCTTCTTTCTTATGTATTTATTTTTGTATTTACATAAGTATGACCCCTGGATTCTTACTATATTCTGTGGGTTATAATCTGTACTATCAATTTTTATTTTGAGGCTGAAATTGTCCCAGATTTAGTCCCTTAAGCTGCATCCTTATCTTTTTGACATGTCCCTGTATTCTTTTTGCACACTTCCACTTTCTGATCCAGCAAGATGTTCCAACTTCATGTTGTACTATTCAGCTCCATTCCTGAAATCATTTATTTCTTCAAAAAACACTAATCCTTCTCAGTGGAGAATTGTATTCAGAATTTAAGATCTGGGTGTTAAGTTTGTTTGTACTAGAAAGTCCAGAGTGACACTTTTATAAGCTTTGCTTTTATCATCTCACTTTTAGGAAACTTGCTGGGCTTTTCTGCTAGATACAACTTAGGGTCCATTTTTCTCATTTCATCTCTAGTGCTGCTTATCTTCCAGGAATAAGCCTCCATCTGCTCTTGCTCATTTTCACAGTGCCTCAGTGTCTACAAAGTTGGGTTCAAGCTCCCCAGAGCCAATGAAGGGCTTTCTTTACAGCCAATTCCTACAGCAACCATGTGTTCAGAACCAAAAACTAAGAAATTTCTGGCTTAAAAATGCTTGTGGGTACAATGAATAAGGTAATTGAAATCAGGGAAGTCTTAGAAATTGTATTCATTGACAAGAACGAAATTCTCACTCTTCTTTACATGGGGACACAGACATGAAGGAGCAAGACTGGTAAATATGGGTGAAGCTCAACATTTCCAAACATTGCCCATTTACCTATAGCCTGTTTCTTGGCCTATGTTTCCCAACCATTTTTCTGAGACGGTTTAGGGAAAGTCTCTGCCTCTCATGCCTCTTTAATTCCTAGTAGTAAAGCTTATAAATCCTTCTCTCTTTCTCATCCTGGATATCTCAGGACTGAATTAGGCCCTTGTCAAAGTGTTTGCTCTTCATACAAATTCCTAAATGCTCTATATATCAACCTTCCAGAAAAAGACCAAATACAGTGAGTGATGGTAGATAGGAAAAGTAACTAACATAACAGATATGTTTCATTTTCCCAATATTGAAAGGTTTCCCTGGCCAAGTCTGGCATTTTTATTATGTCTTAAAGTTGTGCTTTGTTATCATTTCATTCCAAAGCATATGTCTTTGTTTAAAAATGGTTGTTAGTTGATGCCAGTTGTATATCCTGAAATGTCTTCTTGGAGTGATAGCAGTTTTTATGAATCTCAGAAACTGTGGCCTTTTCTAATGCAGTGGAAGACGAAGCACAAAGGGGGCTTGTCAGAGCGGACTTCCAGCTCAGGGCTTGGGTTCATTGTATTCGTAGCAGGTCACGCGTCTTGTGTACCATGTCCATTGATGCCTCCAGTTTATGTGGTAACTTTGCCCAGATTAGAAGCAAGTGTTTTGAAGGTCTCAGACTCACAGGTAATTAATTGGTCACTTCCACTCACAACTCATTAGCCAGGATTAGACACGTGACTTTGCCCAAACACAAAGCTGGCAAAGAAGTGTTATTCACCATATACCCAGAAGCAAGGAGAACAGGAAATATTTTGCAATAAGACCAATGCCAACAAAATACCTTACAATTGGTTGTACCTTATAGTTAACCAGCAGTATTTTTCCTTATCAGGTAAAATAGTAATGTTTCTGATGAGATGTGGCCTCTTAGATCTAATGATACATGGTAGCTTTTATGGATAGTACTAGACTATTAACAGGATTTCTTCCTAGCCCTACCATCACAAAGGCATAAAAATCAACGTCTTGGGTCATAAAAACACTCATAGCCAATAAACTAATCCAGCAGCTCACAGGATATCTTTGTGGGAGCTGCTGTACCAAAGCTCTGCCATTTGCATATACATAAAAGGAACTGTGTCCTTGACCATCACCTGTGCCGAATCCTCTCTGTTTGTCTTGTATTCTACCCCCATCTTGTGGCCATTGTAAAGTGTTGCCTGGACCCAGAGTGTCTCTGCCTTTCTGAGTCCTGGTGGTCCTGTGACTCTTGCTGTGATACTGCTTCCATGATACCCAGCCACCTTGTCATGTCCACTGGAGTTAATTAGCCCTATTTTAGGCAGGAAATGAACTACGGCCAAGGCTTGGGAACTGGATACAGCTGAGCATCATCTCAACCTGAGCCCCATTGTTGTTCAGAGGCAGCTCTGTTTGCTGTCAGCAGCCCAAGCTGGTGCTGGTCCCTGAGCCCCTATGGTGGCTTCCCACTTGCCTGATTCCCAACAATGCCACAACTTGACGGCAGAGCCTATTTTACCCTGGCTGCAAATGTCCTCCCTAGCCAGAAAAATGTCCTTTTCCAGAGCATCACATGATGATGTTGAGGAGAATGTGTCTATTAATGAGACTTCGCCCAGAAGTCTCTCCTATGGGAGAAAGCCCATGAGAGAAAGGCTGTTCCTATTGCCTGTGAAGCTTTAAACACTATGCAAGGCTTAGCACTTGCTCTACAAACAAACCACTTACTCTCTCTGCAGACACATGGCAAACATTCCTGTACTTGCACATTACACCCCAGCCACACTAAGCTGTCTAACACTCTCCACTTTCCAATACACCAGGCTCACTCACACCTCAGTTCTTTTTGTGATCTGTTGTTTGGAGAATCTGCTGCATCTTGCTCTATCCAATTTTTATACATTCTTCAATATCAGCCCAAAGGTTCCCCCCTCTTGATACCATTCCTTATTTCTGTAGCCTTTTCCACCGTTCCTTCCTCCAAAACACTGTATTTCAGCCAAACTCATGTCAATCGAATCATTACAGTTGTGTATCTCTGTCTCTTCACTGTGAGCTCATTGAAGGCAGGAGCCGTGCTCTTTGATTTCTGTGTATGTGGTCTGTAGCACAAAGCCTGGGACATTATAAACCTCAGTAAATGTTAAATGGATGCAGGTCTGTGCTCTTGATGAACAGAATGGAAAGTTAGTTCACCAGGCATGCATCCTTGAAGACTCCAATAGGGCCCTCTCTCTGGAAGTAGGAGGTGACCCCCAAACCTAAGACTAAACAAATGAGAGTATGGAAAGGGCAATGTCATCCATTTGAGCTTTCCTCAAGTCTAGTGAGGAGGCAGAGGGACCAGTAGTGATGCCAGGTAGGAAAGATGGGGCTCTTTTCAGGGACCACTGTGCGCTAAGGAAGAGCTGAAGCACTGAAACTGGTAAGACAAAACCTCAGCCTAGAGAAGACACTGAAGGGCCTACCCTGCAGCCACAACTTCACTGTTGAGAACCAACTGCCCCCTCAAAATGTCCTGGAAACCTAGGTTTGGGATGCCCAAAGATGGATTCATCACTTTCTCTTCTACTTCCTTGATAGGGAAGGATGATAAAAGTCTTCCCTGATAGACTTCCCCCACCTCCTTGATACGGTCCTATCACACTCCCAGCTACCTGAGCTGGGAATCTAGGTATTGTTTATATGCCTCACATGCCCTCAGTTCCCACATCAGACCCACCATGAATACCTGCAGTATTTTCACTCAGGTGTCTTTGGAATCTGCTTACCTTAATTCTATCTTTTTTTTTTCCATAATATTTTATTGTCAAATTGTTTTCCATACAACACCCAATGCTCTTCCCCCTAAGTGCCCTCCACCATCACCACCACCTCTTTTCCCCCCTCCCCCTTCCCCCTCAACCCTCAATTCATTCTCAGCATT
>NC_043712.1:49863133-49929399 GCF_006229205.1 Suricata suricatta | reverse complement strand
TAATGACAAAGAAATAAGTACGAAAGTAGTGAAGAAAAAAAACCTTTTTTTTATATATTAAAAAAACAAACAACCAAAAAAAAAAAAAAAAACAGAAAAAAAAAAAACCCCGAAGGAAAAAAAAAAAAAAAAGCAAGCAGCAGCTCCCTCTGGTGGATAGGCTTGGTTTGATGTGGTAGGTCTTGGAGTCTGTTCTCAGAGGCTCCGTCCCTGCCTGAGGTGAAATGAGCAGCAGGAGGTGAAGTGCGCACCTTCACAGACTCAATTGCGGAGTCCCCACCCCCAGTCAGGATTGTGATTGCAATGGGGGAAAGGAAAAAAACAAAAAGCAAAAAACCGTGTCTCTTAGTTTCTGATAGCTTTGCTCAAGACGCTGTGCGCTGCTGGAAATGAGCTGGGAGCTCCTACCGTCTAAGTGCGCACCCGGGCCTCCACCCGCCACCGACTCTTTGTTGGGGGTCCCATCGGTGTGTGCCCTATTTTTTCCCTGTGGGGACCCGGGATTCGTGCAGTCTGTGCAGGGGGCGGAGTGTGCCGTGGAAATGCAGTCCGTGGTCGCGTTCCCAAAACCAAGTTCGAATTGCTCCCGCCTGGCGCAGTCGCCACTCTGGCTGCTTCCTGCCTGGGAGCGCACCTCCCCAGCGCAGCTGCTTCTCACAGACACAGACGCCTCTGATTCCCCGCCGAGATGGCTTAGGGCTGGAAGCTGTTCCTTCTCTTGCACCACCCCGGTTTGGGATTCTGGCTACCTAGCAGTTATCTATGGAGTGGGTTTCTGTCTCCAAGCGCAGCCAAGCGTTCTATACCTCTTCCCCAGAGACAATTCTATGAGCGCGTTCTGACTCTGTCTCTTCCCTTTGTCTCTTGGGCGCTGCGCACTTGCGCCCCGTTGGGCTGGGGATCTTACCTCCCCTGACCGTCCCGGGCTGGCCCATCCTCAGATCTCCCCCATTCGCCCCCACTCACTCAGGTATCCTTGAGGTTCTATTCCTTCTGGAGTTCGTATTTTCTCCTTCCGCTCTCGCAGATGAACGTAATATCCTTCTCAGTTCGAAAAACGGTGCGGACGGAGTTTACAGAGCTCCCTTCCTCCAAAACATTATGTTCAATGCTTTGGTTTGTCCCAAACTCTAAAAGAAGCTGGCACAGTCCAGCCCTTCTTCCACAAGGCCCAAAGAGTAGGAATAGAGCTTTTTCCTGTAGTGAAGGTGTACCTGGGTGGCTCAGTCTGACTCTTGATTTTAGTTCAGGTCTGCATCTCAGAGTCCTGAGTTCAAGTGCCTTGTTGGGCTCTGCACTGTTGTAAAGCCTATAATGCAGCGTCACAAGCAGCTCTTAATCAAGAGGCTTTCTTCCCGAGCCATGAATACATAAAAACATAGGTTCTCTGGTGCCCAGGTCTTCAGACTCAGACTGGAGCAAGATCGTTGTCTCTCCTGGGTCCCAAGCTGGCCATCTCAACTTTAAAAAGCCCTCCAAGAATATTTGTGGCTTTTCCAGGGAGGAGGAGCTTTCTGACATTCAGGTAGACCTCAGGAGAGTAGCACAAGCGGAACTCATCATCATCATATATCAGCGATCTCTCAGTAACTATAGGATGTGGGTAACCTTCTGATTGTCAGTTTTCTCATTCGATCACTGCTTTACTATGAAAGGAAGAGATGCCTAGAGCAGGGAATGCTGAAGCAGTGTGGGGACCTCTCTGCTTCCAGACAGGCCACTCCGGGCATCTCCACACACTCACCAATCCAGCTCTGCTCACCCTAGCCTTCGGGATTTTATCAATTCTGTCTTCTTATCTCTCCGCTTCTGCCACTGCCTTAATAAGGCAACAATCCCTCCCAGACTTCAAACTTCCTGCTACATAATGCTGCTAGGTACTTCTCTCTCTTTTTGAAGAACATTGAAAGCTATTTATTGTTGACAGGATACAATCTTATTTCCTTTACATGAGATATAGTTATCTTCATGATCTGGGCTTTTCCTCAACATCAAGCTTTATCAGCGCAAAAACACTTACATTGTTGATCTCCTAAGTAGCAGACAGACATCTAGAGTTTGTGCAAGATGACTCATTGGAGCACAACAAAAAAGTATTAGAACTTCTTAACAGTAAGAAATCAAAGTTTGCTTATGTTTAAAATAAGCATTGGCAATGGCAGATTCACTTAGTCCTTATGACACACAGAAGCAGTGAAATCTCCCATAGGCATAAGAGCCTCAAAAAAGACAGTTCCCAATTAAGGAAGAATTGACTAAGTCCATCTGGTTCATGTATGCCTGGTTTAGTGAATTTATACTATCTGGGGCAGGGTTGGGGGGAATGGTGAAGATAGTGAGATAATTTTCCTTTTAACTTATTATTAAAGTATGATTTAGAAAACATCATAGGTTAGTTTTACCTTTTACAGAATTTCTATACTAATGGAATTAAATAGATTATACTCTTTTGTGTTTGGCTTTTTTTTTCTTTTGTTTACCATAATACTTTTGAGATTCATGCCTGATGTCATGAATTGGTATATGCTTAACTATTTGTTTTCCAAAATGTTTTTACTATTTTATATTCTCACCAGTAGTCTGTGAGAGTTCAGGTAGCTCCATATCCTTGACAACTTTTGGTGTCAGACTTTTTCACTTTATTCAAGTGAGTTGTTATTCCATTAGGGTTTACATTTGCATTTCTCTGATGACTAATGATATGAAACACCTTTTCATATGCTTATCCTCCTGCATATCTGCTTTTATGAAGCATCTTTTTAAGTATACATTTAAAAAATTTTATTGGCTTTTGTAATTAATTTATAGTTCTTTACATGTATGATATAAAAGGACTTTTTCAGATATTTTTACATAACACTCTAAAATTACAAATTACAAAATTACAAGTTACAAAAAATATTACAAATATTTTCTTCTAGTCTGTGACTTACTTTCACATTCTGTTAGTATTGTCATTGAATAAACAGAAGATTTCTAAAATTTTGGTAAAGCAGAATTAATGTTTTTTTTTGTGAGGTTAATACTTTCATACTCTATCTCAGAAGCTTTTCCCTGATTGTGAAAATACTCACTATGCTTTATTCTATTTTAGAATGAAACTTAAAAGGGAACATAACCTCCTCTTGGTATAATTATGAAATAAGTTTTGAGTTTACAGGCTCCCTGAAAGGGTCCCAGGGACCCTTAGTGGTCGCCAGACCACACTTTGAGACCATAATACTCTATATCTTTACTGACTTTTTTTTATCTACCTCTTCTATCAGGAGTATGAAAACCTACAACTCTGTCAGATTTTATTTCATGCATCTTAAAGCTCATTTTTGTGCATGCAAATTTAATATTTTTATGTTTCCTAATGAATTGGCTCTTTTATATGTTCCTCTTTATCACTGGCAATGCACTTTGTTTTGAAAGCCAATTTGTCTGATATTCATATAGCCACTGCAGCTTTTTAAAATTTCATAAATAACAAATGTCATATCTTTTTACATCCTTTTAATCTATTTGTGACTTCATATTTAAGTGCATTTCTTGTAGACAGCATATAGTTGTTCTTGCCTTTTTTGAACTCTAGTCTGACAATCACTTTCATTTTTTTAAAACTAGGGTGTTTAGCCCATTTACATTTAATGTAATTATTGACATGGTTTGGTTGAAGTTCATTGTCTTGCTATTTATTTTATATGTCCTGTTTTTGGTTTACTTTCCTTCCTTTGTTGATTTCTTTTGGATTACCTGAATATTGTTTAGTGTTCCATTTTATGATCTTAATTGGATTTTAGTTATACCTCTTTGTTTTATTGCTTAGTGGTTGTTTTAGGGATTAAAATGGTCACCCCTAACTAATCACAGTCTACCATGAATTAATGTATATACCACTTCATATACAATTAAGGATCCTTAACAGCATATTTGATGTACCTCCTCTTTCTCTTGTGCTATTGTTCTCTTACATTTTATTTTTACATATGTTATAAACCACACACCACATTGCTTTGATTTGTACTTTATACATATAATTATGTGAGCCTTTTTACCATGCAGACACAGACTCATCTTCAGGCCAGGAATACCTTCTTCTATGACTTATTTAATTATGTTTAATGATGGCCTCAATTCCACCTCTTCTTTTTTCTTCTTCTGAGACTCCTTTGTTTCTTAAGTTCCTCAGTATATTCTCTAAACCTTTTATATTTTACTCATGGCTTTCATCTTTTTGTATTGTAGCTTCATTTTTGAAAATAGTTCTTCCATATGTGTGGCTGGTGATTTGAATCTCAGTGGTTATTCCTTTGTCCATTTATTTTTTGACTAGATTAATCTAAATCATATCTTTTAGTTGTGAGAGCCATCTTTGTGTTGTCCCTAAATCTCTCTAATAACTGCTTTCCCTGTCTAATTTGTTGTTAGCCCCTTCAGGAGCTCTATTTCACTAGAGGCCAGTTCAGAGTGTTCTGCTCATTCTTCTTCCTCTGATTGTCAGATGTCCTTATGTAAAATTGTTATTTGGTTTATTTGATAGTCTGCTCACTTAGGCTCAGTTTCAGCTATTGATGCATTTTAAGTGTGGTTGTCTCATGAGCAATGGAAAGCTTGGTGGTCTCTGCTCCTTTGAGCCAGTAGCAGAACTTTATCATCCTCTACTGAGACATCAACATCAGGAAGAAGCTTTTCTGTTTCTTAGCCAACTTGGGGTCTCCTACCTTAAGAGTATAGAAATAAAAGTGTTTTTTTTTTTTAATCTTCTCCTAAGCATCTCAGGGCAGGGAGTCCAGACACTTATGTGGGCTTATTTGCCCTTCTCTTGGTAGTATTATTGGAATGAGAGATGGGGATACATAACTCTCAGTGGACTAAGTTCTCTTTCTGGATCCATATATTCTAAACTTTGACCTTAAGGTCTCCAACTTTGTTTCTAGGTTCTCATTTGGCTCAGGCAGAGAAAGTCCTGCACACATAGTGATCTCTACCTTTACCATTGTTAAGTGCAGCTTGACTCAGGAGAAATAGCTGGATTGGAATGGAGTCAGGACATATTCAAACAGCCATCCTTCCTGAATTTTCTAGTCTAGAGACTTGATTTTTTTAACTAATTTATTTTTTCTCTAAGTAGGCTCCACACCAAATGAGAGGCTCAGACTCACAACCTCAATGTTACAAGTCACATGCTCTACCAACTGAGCCAGCCAGGCATCCCTCTAAAGACTATTGTTAAGGAAAAGAAAACTGACCACAGGGATTATCAAGGTAATCATTATGTTCTCCATTGAGTGGTGTATGAAACAGTGTGGTATGGTATTAAGGTCATCCAGCCCTAGGTTGGAATCCCAGCTCTGCTACATACTTACAATAGACAAGTTATTTAGGGTCTGTTAGCCTCATTTTCCCCTTCTATGAAATAAAAACGATGAGAACTCTTATAGAATTGATGCTTTTAAATTAACTAATACATGTAAAGCTTCTATCACTTAGAGTTAGGTGTAGGGACCTCTTAAGTTTCTTTCTTTTTCCTTAAACCTCTTACTGCCAACGTTCTCTGTTTTCATGCCTCATTTGCCAGCTCATAGACATGTCTTATAGCCTAGAACAAGGCTACACACAGGATCTCAGCTTCAGCCCGAGTTTTCCTCTTTCAACATTTTCCCAGTTGTGTGGCTATGTAACTCTATCACATGTTCTTGCAATGTAAACAGAAGTGCACCCCACCCAGGATGTCCTGAAACAGGAAGAGTTGATGTTTTATGTAAGAAGCATGATTTGAAATAGAGAAAGAATATTTCCTAAAGTCCATGTAGCCTGGGTAAGGAACACGTAAAAAAGAAAAATTGGGAGAGGGACTAAAAGAGTGAAGGCAAATGAAAGATGAATTAGACTTGTAAAAGGACAGAGACAAGGATAGGGATAGAGAGAGGGAGGAACTGGAATCAAGGAAGGAAGTGCGGGGCCGAGCTGCCTTCCTTTTGACAAGCTCTTTAGTCCATGCCTGTGCTTCACAGAGAGAAAGGGTACAGCACCTGCCCCCAGTGCCCAAAGGCTGCCAGCTAATGGCAGCTTTATTGCAACCTCTAAGCCCACCAGACCGCTGATGTGCCCTGCATGCCTGGAGGACCCCGAAAGTCAAACTGCAAACCAATTGAAAGTATGCTCCACTCAGAGCCTCATCATATTGTCCCAAATATTCATATTCTGGCCCGGTTCTCATCTTTAACTAGTCACCGCTGCTCCTGCTGGCCTGCTCCTGACCATGATCCTCCTGGGTTTCCATGGCTTGGCTCTAACGCTTGCTGAGAAGGCGTAAAAATCATCTCTCCCTTTAGCTCCTGGTGGCAACCCCATCCCAGCTTTAGCACTTGCTCTTAGAATGGAGGTTGACTTATCAGTCGGGCCACTAAACTAAGCCTTCCTTTCTAGTGTACCTGATTATATCTCCTCTGTCCTTCCATGATTTGAAAGTGTCCTTGTGTCAAAGTCTAATATTTCCAAGAGGTAGTTCTTTATTGTCTACACAAACACCACTATGATAAAGATTACTTTAGCAGCTACTATCTATTGATCACTTATATGTACTATTCATTATTTATAGCACTTAGAAAATCTAATATTCTGTACAATCAGCAGCAGTTATTTGGCCAGATTACACAGTGTGAGTGAATGACAAGAAGTCAGGATGTAGATGGGAAATGAAAAAGAAGTTGCAAGAAAAGGCTGACAATTCATGTCTTTAGGGAAGCCAGGGTTATTAGGTAAGAAAACTGGCTAGAAGGTCACCACAGCTGTTTCTTTTACATAACATTTTTTTTAGGGAAGGAAAAAAAGAGCTGAGGGAAAGCTCTTCTTTTACCTTTTTTTTTTGTTTATTAATATACAAACAATTTTTCTAGCTAAGAGGATAGGTTGACTCCAAGTTGTTCAAAATATAATTTGTCTTAAAATCAACTTGTGTCCCCCAAATTAATAACCTAACCTTCCACCTTAAGAAACTAGGGGAAAAAAAAGTAAATTAAACCCAAAACATAGAAAGTAGGGAGTTAAAGATTCCAACATATCAATGAAATAAAAAAACAAACAAAATAGATAAAGTCAGTGAAAACAAAGGTTGATTTTTTTCCAAAAAATCAAGAAAATTAAGACTTCATCTAGACCAGTGGTTCTAACCTAGGGATAATTTTTTCTCCTCAGGGGACACTTTTCAGTGTCTGGAGAAATTTTTCATTGTAGTGCCTTGGTGTCTGTCCATATGTGTGTGTTATTGGCACCTAGTGGGTAGAGGCCAGATATGCTGCTAAACATTCTATAATGCATGACAGTCCTCTCCATAATGAAAATTGGACCCAAATATCAATAGGGCTGAGGCTGAGAAACCAAAAAAAAAAAAAAAAAAAAAAAAAAAAGGGCACAAACTAACAAAATCAGGAATGAAAGAGGAGACTGATTATAAAGGCATCCTATGAAAAATTTTATGGTAACAAATCAATTTAGAATAGGAAGACTTACAGAAAGACAAAAATTAATGAAACTGACTGGAGAAGAAATAGAAAATTTGAGCAGACCCATAGATCGGTAATTAAATAAGTAGATCGGTAATTAAAATTCTTTTCTCAAAGAAAAGCCTAGGCCAAGATGTCTTTATTAGTGAATTCTATAAAATATTAAAAAAATGCCAATTCTTCAAAAAACTTTTCCATACCTGATAAGAAAGAATACTTCCCAACTAATTCCATGATGCTAGTATTACCCCAATGCCAAAGCCAGAAAAAGATATCATGTGAAAATTACAGATCAATATTCCTCATAGTCTAGATGCAAAACTCCTCAATACTAAAATGAATCTGTCTACACATAAAATACATTATACACCATAACCAAGTAGGATTTCTCCCAGAAACAAAAGGTTGGTTTAATACCTCAAAATCAATATAATATCATATTAATTAAATAATATGCATAAGGACAAAACCCATACAATCACCTCAATAGATGCACAAAAAAACATTTAATAAAATCTAACACCCATTCATGGTAAAAACTTTTAACAAATTAGAAATAGAAAAAACATGTTCTCAACTTGGTAAAGGATTCTATAAAATATCATATTTACTGGTGAAAGACTGACTGCTTTCCCCTCTAAAACTGGGGAAAAGACCACATATTGTATGATCACATTTCTACAAAATGTCTAGGGAAGTGAATCTATAGGGGCACAAAGTAGATTAATGTTTGCCCCTGGTAGGAATAGGGAATGACTACCAATGGGGTGATGAAAATGTTCCAAAATTGAACTGTGGTAATCGTTTCATAAATCTGTAAATTTACTAAAAATCAGTGAATTGTACAATTAATGTGCATGGATTTTATGGTATTTAAGTTATAGTCAACAAAACTCTAAAAATATTACCATATGGAGGGGCACCTGAGTGGTTCAGTCGGGTAAGCATCAACTTCAACTCAAGTTATGATGTCACAGTTTGTGAGTTGGAGCCCCATGTCGGGCTCTGTGCTGACAGCTCAGAGCCTGGAGATTTGTGCCCTCCTCTCTTTCTTCCCTTCCCCACGCTTGTTCTGTTTCTCTCTCTCTCTCTCTCTCTGTCTCTCTCTCTCTCTCTCTCTCTGTCTCTCTCAAAAATAAATAAACATTAAAAAATAATAAAAGTATCACCATGTGGGTGTGGTGTATATGCGTACATGAGAGTGAGAATGAGCGCCTGCATTTCTGAGGGTTTGGGCCCTAATCTTGGGCTGATAACTAATTAGCTGTCTCTCCTTGGAAAAATTATCACTCCAGATCTCAGTTTCTTCATCCATAAACTGGAGGGACAAGTATATTTGATTTCTAAGGTTTCTTCCATTTCTAACATCGTAAGCATCTATGTGCTTTTGTATGAATCCTGGCTCGTAGGCCAGGTAACCGATGAGTAGATGCTCGGCTTCAGAGAAAGGTACTGCTCTGTGCTTTAGAGAGTAGGAGGCTATTCAGGAGGGAGGACCTCTTGGAGCTCAACTGGGGCTAGGCTGTAAGTTCGCCATGTGAGCAAAAACAGAGGAAGGGATTTGTTCATACCCAACCAGCTACAGCTAGGATGAGAATCCACTTAACTGTTCCGTAAGTCAACGTCCTTTCCCAAAGAGAGGCTGTCCTTTCATATTTCTTTTACTAGGAGTTTGGAGAGGGCAATCTTGGAGGGTTAGAGGCAAGAGAGAACTCTTAGGTAACTGTATATGCAGTTTATGTCTTCATGCAGGTGGATGGGAGGCTGGGTCTGAGGGTGATGGGAAGGGCATTGCTCTAAATATGTTCAGTGCCTTCCTGGCACAACTGTAAATACCCGCCCTTTTCTACCATCTTTTTCCATTTGTCTCTCTGCCACTGAGTAAAGTCATCATAAGCATCAGCTTCCAGGACAACCCCTGTTTATTATACAACAGATATTTTATTCCTATAAAAGTCAAACAAAAAAGTAATCATATAAAAGTCAGAGAATAATAAACTGCCTGGAAATTCATGGCCTGATTTCACGGGCCCCACCCTGCTTTGTTTCTGGTTGTGAGCAAGTGGGTCCAGGTTCAGTTCTCTGTCCCCTCACACGGTTTACTGCTTTCTCATTGCTCCTTTACCTCCAAGCTAGATCCCAGAGCATGACTTAGGGTTCCAATCTGTCTGCCACCTTGTGGTTATGTCGTAGGTTAAGTTCCTTGAATCTAGAGAATTTGGAAAGTTTACATTGGGCTATCAGGGTAATAAAAACCCCAGTACTCATGACTAATGGTAAGCATAGCTGCCAGTTACTAAGCACTATACGTGAAGCAGAATGTGAAGCTCTCTATACGCTCTAATGCATTTTCTTCCCAAAATAACCTCACGGGACAGGCACTGTTATCTCCTTTTCTTTCTTTTTTTCTTTTATTTTTTTAGGGTTTGTTTGTTTTGGAGAGAGAGAGAGAGAGAGAGAGAGTGCAAGCAGGAAAGAAGCAGAAGAAGAGGGAGACACAGAATCTGAAGTAGGCTCCAGGCTCTGTGCTGTCAGCACAGACCCCGAGGTAGAGCTCTAACCCATAGACCGTGAGATCATGACCTGAGCTGAAGTCAGACACCCCACAGACCGAGGCACCCAGGACCCCTGTTATCTCCATTTCTTGATAAAGCAATTGAAGCTCAGAGAAGTTAAGTAGAGTGTTCAGAATTGTATGAAATAAGAGATTGAGGCCCCCAAATCCGTCTCCTTCTAAAGCTGAGCTCTGAATATAACCAGTGCACCATCCTGTGTCTGAATTCCACCCCATCCCAGTCCAGCGTTACCCGGTGTTCAAACCCCTCTTCCATACCAGTGGTTACAGACCATCCATCTAAGCCATGGCAACGAACTCACTACCACCGGGGCCCCCATTCCACACTTGAGTGACTTTCTGTAGCTCATACCCAGTGTTTGTTGTGAACTTTTACACAAACATATCAAGATCACATGATTTCCTTTGAAATTGAAAGCAAACAAAAAGCAAACAAAGCATGTGTCCCTTTGCCCCTTGAGTGCCCCTCCCCCCAAATGGTTCCTGTTCTTAAAAAGTCTCTAGTGACAGGGCTTTGCATCTCCCTACTACCCAGGTTTCTCTCTTTTGGACATGGCCCAGGCTATCACTACTCCCTCTTAAAGTGTAAAGTAGAACTTAAAGAAAGAAATAATATCATCACTTCCTCTTCCTAGTTCCAATACTTCTTTCAATGCTGCCTAAGCCTTGGTTAGTGTTTGGTGGTCACATCATTTGGTTAATAACTTCAGGAAATCCATTTTGATTTCTACATGTCAAGTAAAATAGATCTAGAAATCACAGCCAAGTACTTGGTTCAGGCTTCGAGAAATACTTGTTAAATGGCTGTATGTGTCCACTTCATCTAATATCAGACTAATTCTCTACTTCCACTTAAACTTCCTGATAATTTTATTCCTTGATATCATAATCTAAATTTTGCCAAAGGTTTTTTTTTTTTTCTGATTCTTTTAAAAAACTGCCTTTCCCTTAGAGGGCAAGGAAACAAATGGACCCTTCTTGCTGTGAAAAGCCCGGCTGACCCGTGTGGCTGACACATCCTCTGTGCTCATTCGTCTCCTGACTGATTGCCAAGCTGCATATCTGACCACAGAAAATATCGAGGAACTCTGCCCACTCCAAGTTTAGCCTTGATCTTGTTGGGTGGCAAAAATGTCTCTGTGTCAATGGCTAAAATTACCTGGTCAGGCTCTCTCTACCCCTGGCCTGCATTTTCCATCATCTGTTTATTTGCAGTGGGAAGAGATCATCTTCCAAAGTGGGTCAAAGCAGATAGATTCAATCCTACCCCCTGTTGAGGCATAATAGTTTTCTAACTCTGCCTGGGGATTCAAATTAGTTCTGGACGCTTTCCTGTCTCTTGGGTGGATGGCTGGTCCCTCGCATTAATATTGATGAAGATAGAAATTATTGCTGCCTATCCAGTTTTTAACTGGCTCTTCAAGCTGAGTTTTAAGGCCCCACAAAGATTTAAAAAAAAAAAAAACAAGACGAAACAAAATGCTTGCCAATTTCTGTAGTCCTTGAAGCACTCAAGCAGTAGGGTCTCTGTGATGCCCTTAACTCGTAGGAACATTTCCCCAGCCAGGCCCCTGTCCTGTAATTCTACCTGAAAGCAATTTAATCTGTTTGAGGTTGTTGCCTTCTTCCTAAGGACCTACGCAGAAGGTGATTCAGTGCGATGAAATCCGAGCCGGGCCTGGCATGCCTGATTTTTAACACATGTCTAAAGCATGTATTTAGCTGTCACGGAGAGATCTGACAGTTTATGGGCGAGGTGCTGTGTACAAAGGACCAGCAGTGGGCATTCCTGGCACACACCCGCTCAGAACATGCCGTGATCTGAGCTTCTCCTCTCCCCAGAGCCAAACATAACCTCTGGAATAAAAAACAACTCCATTAACAAGGCACCACAATAAGCCACAACCGTGGTTTTCTTTTGGGGACTCCCTGCAAGGACATTGATGCATGTAGAAACAAGTAACCATAAGCAAGTTTGCTCATCGAAAGGATGTTTTTCCTTCTTGGATTAAAAGAGTGCAGGGAATGTTTAGTTCTAGTCATTGCCAGAAATCTTGGTACCAACTGAATTTCATCGCACTAGGATTTCTCATGTGCGGGGAGGCTTCTAGGAGTGGCCCCTAAGATACTTCCTCTGTCACTGTCAAACACTTCACAAGCATTGTACTCTAAACTCAGGGCATTGTACTTCATTAGCTTGTTTAGTATTCACAAATACCCTGCAAGGTACAAATTTTTACCCTCTTTTAGTGATGGCAAAAATAAAGCTCAGAGAAGACAATTATGATCCAAAGTCACACAACTAGTGGGTTGGAGAGCTGACAAAGTGGCAGAAAGGTCAGTAGAGCCCACAGTTTTCTTTCTTTTTTTAATGTTTAGTTTGAGAGAGAGAGAAAGAGTGCATGCACACACATGTTCTTGTGCAAGAGTGGGTGAGGGGCAGAGAGAGAGGGAGACAGAAAATCCCAAGCAGGCCCTGTGCAGTCGGCACAGAGCCAGATGCAAGACTCCATCCCACAAGAACCGTGAGATCATGACCTGAGCCAATATCAAGAGTCAGACACTCAACCAACTGAGCCATCTAGGTGCCCCTAAAGCCCATCTTCTTGACCACTATGCCCTAATGCCTCCATTGGACCTTTTCAGGCCTGCCTCACCCGTGTTTCTTCCAAATTATGTATTCCAGTTATTCTCAATCATCTACTGCTTCCTCCAGGAAAATGAAATGTCAAGCTTAAAAAGAAATTCTACCATTTTGACTGAGAAAGGAGAAGTCCCATTGGGTGAGAGGTGCTCGCCCAGTCACCAGCCACCCCACCTGGGTTCTAGCCCGTCTTCAGAGGACCCCAGCCTCAGCCTGCCGTCTGACCACAATTGCCTGGAGAGTGAGCACTGCTCATCTGAGTCCATCAACCCCAGAACCATGAGAAAGAAAATCTAATTGTTGTTCTAAGCCACACAGTGTTGGGAAGTTTGTTATGTAGCAACTATTGTAACAATACTATTGTTAGTAAGTTAATATTCTCACTAATTCACTCAATATCTCCTAGTACCTAGTGCTAATATATATCCAACCCCCCCCCCCATACACCAAAATAAATCCAAAAAGTTTCCAAACTCAGAGAGGATCAGGGGCCGCTCAATTAAATTTGGTTGTCATGAGGAGAAAGGGCAGGGATTGGAGCTTTTAAAATAATTCCTTATCAGCATTTTACTCCTATGTTGTGACATAATGCCACAGAACAGGTCTTACCAGGGAGAGAGGGGAGTGAGGATTGTCAAAGCTCACTTATTGTTCATGTAATTCATTACATGACATTTATACTCCTGATTTGCCCAACATGCCTGTGAATTTGAATTTTCAAGTGATTTACTGGGACTCCTAGAGAATACTTCACACCATGAAGACTGGCAGGGTATACATTTTCTGAATGGCCAGAAGGTCACTAATATATAGAAATGTGAGCAGGGGAATCTTATTTTATAAATGCTTCCTATGTTCCAGGACTATCTCATTCAAACACTTAAGGGAGTTGCATTTCTGCCAATTTTATAGATGAGAAAACTGACTCCGAGAGGTTGCACTTTGAAAGTAGCTGGAAGAGCCAGGACTTGAACCTCAGTCCAATTCCAGTCTTTGTACTCCTTTCACCCATTAGAGTCAGATACACACAGCCACCCAACGTGACCTCACTGCAGATGCCAAAGTGCTGTGAGCAGGATCTTTATACCTCCCTCTCCCCGCTTCTGTGAGGCAGGGGCCATATTTTGACTGCTCTCCAGGACTGTGTGGCCATTGCTGAGTCAAATGTCTGTTGCCTGTGCTACACACTGTTCCCCCTTCTATCCGGGCCCAGAACACCAAGTTCCTGCCCAGTATGGGGGACGGGGGACACTAGCAGGCAGTACCTGTAGTCCTGATGGTGCCTGGGTGGACATCAGTAAGGGTTACTGGCTGTTGGGTCAGCCTCGTGTTTCTAGTGGTCTGGTCGGTTACAAAGAAAATAGAGGCCTTTGCCCACGAATGTCTTGGTTTGTATGGTGCTGCTAATCTCTGTCCCCTCCTACCCCACCACACATTTACTCATCAGAGAAGAAAAGTCCTAATCACAGCTTACAAGTACAGTAGGATATTTGCCATTATTTACTACCCTATAACTGGACTAGAATTTCTCGTGGCTCCCCCCACCCCTTTTTCCCTGTGGTGACGTACACTTCTTTTGCTAATTATAGATAACTCAGTCACTTATAGTTTTAAATATGGTCAATCCTGAATTTAACTCTCTCAATTCAATTTAAATTCTTGGTAGCTTTCCTGGGTGGGGGGTAGGTACAGCTGTCCTTGTGCTGTCCTTCATTCTTTACTGGCCATGCTTGGCCTTCCCATGCCCCCAGGCCATGGCTACTGCCACTGTACTTTCTGCACCCTCTGCTGAAGCATCCGTGGCTGGTGTAATGTGTGGATCTCCTCCCAGACCACAACTCCTCCTCTGCTCTGTAACACTGTCCACCCTGAGATTCACTGTTTCCTTCATCAGCTGCTCATGACTGCTGAGCCCCCCAGTGTTCTGGCTGGTACAATGCTGCCTTTCACCAAGGAAGATGTGGCAATCTTAGTGCTGCTCACCAAATATCTCTGAATTACACTTTCTGCCACCCCTCCCCGCCTCCCCGCCATGAGTGTTTGGAGCCTGTGTGGTTCATTTGACCAACTAGCAAAAATGAGGTGAGTCAAGGTAAACATTTAAATGCCTGGGCAAGAGCCTCTAGAATACTCTTCCCTCTGGCAGACCAAACAACAGTATCAAAGATGGCTATTATGCCATCACCCTGGGCCCTGTGGGGGCAAAGATGAGCTGACCTCCCCACCACCTAGTGACAGGTGTGTAGTGTGCTCAAAAATATACATATTGGAGGGGTGCCTGGCTGGCTCAGTCAGTAGAGCATGCCACTCGTGATTTCAGGGTTGGAAGTTTGAGCCCCATGCTAGGGTTAGAGTTTACTTAAGAAAATATTTTCTTTTATGTTTTTTATTTATTTTTGAGAGACAGAGACAGCACAAGCAGGAGAGGGTCAGAGAGAGAGAAGGAGATACAGAATCTGAAGCAGGCTCTAGGCTCTGAGCTAGCTGTCAGCACAAAGCCCAAGGTGGGGCTTGAACCCAGGAACCGTGAGATCATGACCTGAGCTGAAGCCAGACGCTGAACCGACTGAGCCACCCCGGCACCCCAAGAAAATATTTTTAAAAATATAAAAATTTGTTAGGTGTATTAAATTTCAAGGCTGTTTGTTACAGAATTTTTTTTCACATATTTTTCCATGCTCTACTGGAGGCCAGGAATACTTGGGGGTGGGAGGAGGGGAGCCATTTCAGGCCTTCCCTGCCTACTATGCCATTGTTGTTGCCACATTTTCTCTACTCTGGGGTCCCATGGTGACAGAGGCACCCTGTGAAATGCTGTAGTTCCCTAAGCCTTTCTGGGTATTTCTGTGCTGTCTCTACCCACCTGCTAGTTTCGACCCTGAGGGGTGAAGCACAGAGAAGGCCCACCTTTGCGCTCTGCTCTCTTAATCTTTCTCAGGTTTCCTCTCAGCCAAGAAAAGATTTTCAGTTCCTTCCTGGGTGATGTGCAAATTAACTTTGACATCATATTCCACCCTCTTCCCATGGCCTCCTCCGGCCACCCTATGGCTGACTTTGTAGGCCTGTCCTCTCATCTGCCAGGCCTGCCTTGCATCTTTCAGCCCTGGCTTTCTTCTTTCAACAAGCCCCAGCCCTTACAAATCAAAAACATTCAGCTTTTAGACATGCCTTACCATGAACTTGAGGAACTCTGTTTTGAAACTGAAAGTTGAGGGTTTTCCTTTTAATCCACTGAGGACTATGGGTATAGAAAGCCATCTATAGGCAGGTAGAGGAAGAGAAATAAAACATACATTTAAGAGATAAATCATTATTTGACACTGCAGCTTCTTGCCCCCGCGTCTGCACACTCACACCTGGTTTTCTTTCCATATCATCAGAACGCTAGTCCCCATCTGGCCTTGCCTCTCATTCTCTTCCTAGATTGGAAATGTTTCCCTTTTACTGGCTCTGTATTCTCAACATTTAACCATTTTTATGTTTTCCCTGTTAAATTAATGAAACAAAGAGCCCATTGACTGAGGTGCTTCTAATGCGTTAGTGTCCTACTTCAGCAAACCAAACCTAAGCCTTGTAACGCCTGAAGATTAAGAAATCAAAACCTAAAGACAACTCCTCACAAACAGCCAAGAAGTCTTTCCCAAATAAGGCACGTGTTTAAGCGATAGCCAACCAAATAATTTCCCTGCTTTGCTTCCGTGTCTTCTCTAGAAAAGTCTTGCCTCTAGCTCCTGCCAGTGGAGTACTCCTACCCACTTCTGTCTTGTCTGTGCTCAGACTGAATAGAGTTTTACTCAAATAAACTCTTAAAAGTTTTAATATACTTCAGTTGATCTTTTAACCTCCCCATCAAAACAAACTGATGAATGAAAACTCAACAAAACTCCTGCCTAATTGTATGTCCATTTCTATCTCTCTCCTCCATTATGATTTTGAAATAGAAGCATACTCATCATCTATTACTCCCAAAGCCTTCCATGTTGGCTTTTGAATCCAACATATCAGTCTCATGTCCCTTGATTCCCCAGCAGGATTTGCTCTCCTTGACTTGTGGCCTCTTAAAGCTCTCTCGTCCCCTGGCCCAGGTCCTCCTGGTCTTCCTTCTACTTCTCTGACCACTTCTTAGCTTCCCTAATGAGCTTCTTCACCTCTGGACATGCTTTTGAGGCTGCTGTTACGTGGGTTCTACCTGTGGCTCTATTTACTACTTGCATCCTCCTCCAAGGCCTAGAGACCACCAGACATGCCCTTTGCACCTGCCTTCCAGCCCTTTAGAATTCCTTCTTTGCTGTCCTAGAAACTGGTGCTTAGACACATGCCTCTTTAGCCTTCTGATTGAAAGTGGTTTCAGGGAGGGAGCTCCTTGTCTGCGATTGCTCTGCCTCTCTTTGATCTTAAATGATGATGGTGGGTTCTGGTGGCCTGGGTTCTCCGTGCTCGTGCTTGGGAGATCTCTCTTCATCCACACACGTCTTTGACTCTATCTTTCCCATGCCACAGTTTCTTGCAGGAGTCAATGTAGAGTCTCTTTCATTGCTCATTCCCAGATGGGAACAAACCTGCTGCTTCCCGTAACTTGAGAGTTCTCTAGTCCAAGAAGCACATGATTTTTTGCTCTGAGGTCTCAAGTGTTTCAGAGAGAATTGCAGTACTTGCCTGGGGGTATGGGAGTAGGGACAGAATACAGCCTCCATGAAGACTTGTCACAGCAACTGCATTTGGGATGGCAGCCTCTGTGTTGGGTAAGGATTGTTCCTAACAGCATCTGCCCTATCCCAAAACCTTTGCACTAGCAGTTCCTCTGCCAGGACCACTTTTTCTCTTCCCTTCTCTATTTTCTGAAGGTCTCTCCTCAGATCTTCTCTTGTCAGACCACCTTGCATTACCCTAACACCCCTCCATCACTGTCCGGCCCCTTATCTGGCAATGAAACCCCCACCCCTGCCACTTTTTCCTTAGCCAATATCACCATCCGACCCATTTTAATATATGTCTATTATCTTTCTCTCTCTACTGGAATGTAACCTCCACCAGGGCAGAGTTTTACAGCTTTGTTCAGTGCTGTGTCCCCAGCATCTCAGGGCCTGGCACACTCAGTTCATGTGTGTTGAATAGATAAATGAAAGAAGGCATGCGTGGACGAATCATGACATCTCTTCCCATCAGAACAGGTAATTCCAGGCTGTAGATTTTAAACTGCCCTAGATGAACCAAGCTGGAAACCTGGGATGCATCCTCGTCTTTCCTTTCCCCAACATTCTCACTTAGTATTACTCACTTAGTTCTTCCTACTGGATGTCTATGAATGCAGTCCCCAGATCTCTGTCCTGACCCCTGGTCTGGATCCACATCATCCTTCATCAGGGCACAGTCACAGCCTTCTGCTTGTTTTCCCTGACTTAAGGTCCTCACTCTCCAAATCACTCTTCCCACTGGAGCCAGAGGGTGTTGCCAACACACAAAGACTTCAAAGTCTTCTCATTTCCTCCAGGGTCAGCCCAATTTCTTTTGTGCAGAACACACAGCTCTTGAGATCTGGCTTCCACTGAACGTTGCAGCCTTATCTCTAATAGTTTCTCCCCTGGACTCAGGGCTCTACCCACCCAACCCCCTTCACCTGGTTCCTTAACCAACACATCAGGATGAAGAGGGGAGCAGGCATGCGAAGGGCCCTTCTGACCTGAGAGCATTCATGGACTCCAAGCACATGAACAAATCACACAGCTGCTTCTTCTCACCTCATCCCCTTCTGTATTCAGAGGGCCCTCTGTTTCCCTTTGCCAATTATGTAATTATAACACTTCATTTTATTTGTCTGCTTGTTAGTCTTTCTCAACTATCAGACTGTGAGTTCTTGTAGACAAGGTCTTTTTATGTTTGTATGCTCAGTCTCAGAGCGGGGCTTGCACAGAGGAAAGGCTGGCTGAAAAAGATAACGAACAAATATAATTTTGACAAAAACATTCATTTTGTTTATATCAATTGAACGGGAAATGCAGTGATCTTCTAAAATGAAGGAACTCCAGGTTATTTTTAGAAAACTCATCTTCCTAATTAAACAATTTCGTATTTTGCATTCCACTTCTCCAGAGTATGTGATGTTATTGAAAGTATTATTTCATATTTGGGTACACACCTACCTTTAAAAGTGAATATTTTCAGTACAGAGTGCAGAAAAATGAAACTGGCCATCCTGGAAGAAAACATTAGAATAATGCACAAACATTTACATTTAGAGCTTTGAAAGCTGAAATCTATTTGGTGTGTTTCTGGTGCAGGTGCAGGGCCAGTGGGGCAGCCCTTTCTCTGGGCCACCTCCCCAAACCCCTCCTTCCTGCCCCAGGGTTGAAGGCACTTAGAAACGGAAGTGGTAATACAGTCTCCAAGGTCTATTTAATCTTTGGCCTAGTTTTTGAATTTGCTAAAAAAAGGAGGCCAATTAGTTCCAGGTGTGATTCTGCGGTCTCTGATGTGGAACTTCCCTATCGGGAAGTTGGCTCACACCTGCCTACAAATGGCTCCAACATCATTAGCAAGCCTCTTTCTTGCCTATGGGCTGGGAAGGGAATTCTGTTCACTGGTTTTATTTCAGAGTCAGTGTCCCATATCTCCTGGAGAATCAAGTATGCATTTGGTAATGTTCCTTTCATAATGTGAGAATTCAGTGGTCTATAGGTCCTACAAGTTATAAGCAAGAAATGACCCTTCGAAAGATTAGATCTCAAAGCACACTTTTATTGAAGAAAAGCTTTTCCCTCTAACTAGTTAAAAAAAAAAAAAGACATCTGTGTTGATAAAGTCATCCTTGCCCCCTCATGCATAGTGTGGCTCTTTGTGCCCAAATGGATGATTTGTCCCCAGAGGGAATGATGTAACAGTTTCTTTCTCCATGAAGGAGCATAAAGTAAAAACCATGCTGAATTTCATGTGCTGTAAAACCCCTTGCTTAACACTTTCCAGTGCAGAATGCTCATCTTATACACCCATGCAATGTTCTTTAATTATGGCGTTCCTTTTTCCAGCCCCTGGGAAAAACAATTTTACTGTGAGTCGTACACACTTGTGGATCCATGTTTTCATTCTCAACCAAGAGTCATGGCAAATTCTCAGCAGCTGATGTATATATGGGGAACTAATTTTGTTCATTCTTTAAAAACTCCCCGTAATATTGAATGTAACATGAAAATCATAGGGGCAAGAAGGCAGTCTCAACTCCCTAAATGCCTGTGGCTCATTCTGTTCATTTTCCCAACTCCTGCCAGGCCTTCAGTCCCTATGGTTTAAAACCAGGCCTGTGACCTCAGACTAGAACTTTGGGGAGATTGTCCCCACCCAGAAATAGGGAGCATCTATGAGTGAAACTTGAGAATTTGATTAGGAAATGTGTTCAGGAGATTGGACAGCTACATATGAAGAAATATACTCTCATTCTTATGTATTGTATAAAACCAGTGAACAATTTAGGGTTGATTAAGAAATATTGGCATCATAGAGCATATGCTATGAACTCTTCAAAATGGAAGCAAGGGAAACACCATATTTGTAGCACTAGAGTCTAACTTAGCAATCAGATGCATTTAGAGCAGAATCATGGAGCAGTGTCTTTTCTGCTCCATAAGGATCACAATTGTAAACAGGTACCACTTTTTCATAAATGTTGAGATGAACTCCAAAGGCCATATCCTTATGGGAGCTCTAGTAAAACTGGAATATTTTAATAGCATCAAAAAGGAACAATGTAACTATTAAACCACATTCTTATATTCTCCCTAGGGTATTTATGTTGGGCATCAAATTTTCTAAAATTCCCTAAGATCATTATATGAACCATACTTCTAATAAAGTAACTCCTAACCATTAGAATGGGGGATAATATAAAGCATAAAACCAGAAGGCAATGTTTGTGAAAAAAAAGTGCCCCCTTTAGATAATAGATTTTTTTAAAGGTAGCCAATAATATTAGTGATAATTTGCTAAGTAAAATATATGAGCTCCTGGTTCAAGATCGAATTTACTTAGGAAAGTTTGCATTTGGTCCTTTGTAAATGTTAGATGACACTAGTCCTAAGTGATACACTGAAGTTCTTTTGCCTGAAAACTACTGAGAGATTAAAGGCATTTGACAAAAATTATCAATGTAGCTCCCAATTTATAGGAAGTGCTGGGAAGAAATGGATCAGAAATACTGGGGAGACCGTTGCTATGCCATTATTCTTCCGAAAGCTTTCAAAATCTTAGCTTCTTTTACTCTTCATACATAATCTAGTCACTCACCATTTGATAATTGATGTTCAGAAAAGGCTTTGTATCAGTGATAAGGTACATTTCAACAATCTTCCGTCTGACAACAGAAGGCCTTCGTTTCAATTAGCAGTGGCTAGTGATTTGGGAAACTTGACCTCTGGCTATGAATATTGAGGAAAAGAGTAAGACCTATATCATGGGAGGCTGCCAATGTTGATGTCACAAATATTTAATTGCACTTATCACATGCATCAGATTCTTTTGGAATGAGGTGGAGCACTGACACAATTTAATAAAATGCTCAGGCATAATGGAACAAAGATTCTTGTTTTAAAAATAAAATTAGTTTTCAGAAAACCTCTGACGATGTTTCTAGATTTCTACTTATTAGTAAGTTTTGTTTACTTATGAAATTTTTTTATTTTATAATTTTTCCTACTTTTAATTCCTACTGAATTAGAAATGGCATTACTTGTCTGGGAAAGGTGATATGCCATAGTGACTCCCTGTAGGAATACAGAAAATGTCCCCAGTAATTAAGCAGGAAGATGTATCATCTGGGGTATATATGCCCTCCATGGATGATTTTGGACACTCATGCATTTGAGCAGATGTTTCTTCATTTTAAATGATCTTATGACTAATGTTCCAGTGGAATTAGCAAAGGTGTTTTCACAATTTTATACACATTGGATGAGTCATCCTGCACACATCATGTACGTATATCTTTAAGGCTTAGCAAAGACCTGGAAATTATTTGATTGATCCTGCATTATGTACCCTTGTTAGTCCAGGAGGATTTCCTCAAGTTCAGTTCAGACCTGTAACTGCCTTTTTAAATTTCTTTCCTCTATATTAACACATTTTCTTTTTCCCTTTTGCTTATTGGTCTCTTTTTCTTCCTTTTGCCTTCTCTCTAAATGAGAGTCTGTCTGGCTGTGGTATCCCACCAGCCACAAATCCTGTTGTTGGCCTACTTGAATATCCTCCTCCCTCCCCTCTCCAATATTTCAGATTTCCTGGCATTCTCTTGGTCTGCAAGCACTTGGCTTGTTGGGAGACAAAGACAAAATGTGCTTGTCTTCATTTTGGAGTTAAACTGAAGATAGTCTTCCAGAAAGCCAGATTCATTCTCAACCTCTTCCTCACCAACTGTGAACATTTCTTTTCCAAAAGCAAATATAACAGTGTGTAACCTGGCAGGTAAGCTACCTTCTACGTTGAGGTCACAGAGTTTTTGAATTCAGTGTTAGTGAAGGAAAGCGGTAGGTTTAAGTTATTAAAGGAAGGTTTTCTCCAATCTTCCTTTAGATAAATTTTCCTCCTTTCCCTCACTTCCACTCAGCAAGCAGATAGCTTTGGAGGAGAGATGCAGTGGGTCTAGAAGCTTTCCTGGCTTTGCAATCCAAACACTTGATCACATTAACCAGTTGATGCTAGATGCCTCTAAGAAAGAAGAAGAGCATTATTCAGGAGTCTTGGATGGTAACTTTACTTATACCTGCCTCAAGAAAGAGCAGCTTCCCTCCTCCTGGTGTCCCTAGATAAGAAAATATTGCCAAGAATTAGCCAGAGACAGAGGGATGCCTGCGCTCTGAAGTTTTCTGATCTATGCTCAGGTGTGGGAGCAAGAGGGAACTCAGCCCTCACATTATTGTTTGCCTGTGTTTAGCTTCGTGTCTTTCTCAGGGCATGCTGGGAAATCTCCATAGGCCTACCTGGCCTGGTTTCCTGCTTCTGTAATATAGTCTCTGGGAGCTGCCAAGACATCAGGGAGGGAATTGTTTCTTGATGATTTTAGACAAGTAACCCCATGGTCAGTCTTACTGATGGCTGTGTGCCCCAAATGTGGAGTGGGAGAAGAGGAGAAAGCCACCAGACTCTGTGGACCATGTGGATGTGAACATAGGCTGCTCAGGACAACCAGCGTGGAGAGATGAGTGGAGGATCAGATGTTCCTTCTACTTTCCCGTTACAAATACCTCCCCTATTATGTTGGCACATGTTCCTGAAACAATGGGAGCCTGGGAAATACATTAAATTATGTTTTCCAAACGTTTAAAAACTTTTAAAGGAATTTCCATATAGTAGATGAGATATATACTTACTATGTTCATGTTTGGCATTTTGTTGCAATCTTACCACAGTACTAGACCTTTATGTTAAAAAAAAAATAATACACAAAGAAAAAAAGAAAAAAAAAAACATCCCATAGAGATAATCTACACTGACAGTGGTGAACCTCATTCTAGGTATATCTCTTTAGATAATCACAGATAAAAAGTTGAATAGATAGAAATTATTTTATTAAAATGGGATCATATGATATATTCTGTATATAAATAAGAAGGATTGTACTTAATTTTACTGGAATATAATACAGAAAAAATGATAGTAAAGCAAAACTAAATGAATCGCTGTACTTCACATAAATGTTTCTTTACCACATGAGATACTAGTTCATATAAGATTCCTTGAAAATTTAGGGGGAAAACATGAAGATGTTTAAATCATGATGTTTTGTTTATAACAACACCTTTTGATTTCGTAAAGTATCAGTTGGCTTCCTGATAGAAAAGATTGAATTGGTGTTTTTGCATTTCCTCCTACTCCATCTACCCCACAGTTAGCTGAAATCCATTCTCAGTGACTTTGGCTTGGCCACGTGACCTGCTTTGACCAATAAATTGTGATGGAACAGGCCGTTTTCCTCTTCTAAGCCAAAGGTTTTAATATGAATGTATCCTTTGGCTTGAGGCATTTTGCTTTAGCCCTCTCTAATGCAAATGGCATGTGTTAAAGAGGGGCTGTCCATCCGTTGGGTTTCAGCAAGGAGGAAACTGTGGAGATGCACCCAGCAGAGCCGCAAGTGAGTCCTGGCTCTTACCTAAAGCAAGGGAAATAAAAAGGATTGTTATTGTAAGGCATAGGATATGGAGTCTATTCTGTTTCTCTCTCAAAAAAAAAAAAAGAATAAACATTAAAAACAATTCAAAAAGAAGAATCCATGATCACCATATTTTGTGAGTATTTTTTCAAGTTTGCAGATGCTTATGGCACTTCTTCACTTGTATACCAACTTAGCTGGGTATAATATTCTCATATTATAATTTCTTGAGAGTTTGGACAGTAATGTCAAAATAATTAGAACAGTAAGTTAAACAATGCTATAAAAGCATACCAAGGACAGGCAGACATTTGTTTCCATATAACTAACTTGTTTGTTTATTCATTAATTTGAAGTTCAGTTAAAAAAACCTGGAAGAGTCTCTATACAGATCATTATATATGAGGGTTCTTAGATTCCCATTTCTAGGTTTTTCATTTTATGGGAACTCTTTTATTATAGCCTAAATATTTTTTTTCTGTTTGATTTGTTGGATTCTCTGCTTCAAGGATACCAAATTATCTATGTAATGGATCATTGCTTTTTTTTAAGTTTTGATTTTTAAAAATTGTGGTAAATATGCAGGACATAAAATTGATCCTTGTATTCCACCAACAATTCACAGTGAGTTCAATTCTCCATATCCTTGTCAACACTTATTATTCTCTGATTTTTTTTGCTTATTTTTTATAATATGAAGTGATGAATCTTTTCTTGGTCTATTATTTCTATATAGGATATCTTTTTTATTTGCTGTAAACTCTTTGTCATTCTCATCTACAGTTCTTACCATTACTTCAGATCTTCCTTTCAAGTTAAGGAATTCAGCCACATCTATTTTTTCCTTTGCTCTTATGTTACGCTCCTGTTTTGGTAAGCTGTTAATCTCCTTAGCTTGACAGCATGCATTTACAACACATTCTGTAGTTTTACAGTTTTCCTTTATCGAATTCAGATATTTTTTAAAATGTTAAAAATTTTAACATATTTTCCTGGAGTACCATTCTGTTTTTAGGGGCAGATATTCTTTGAGTCTAAGTCTATCATCTGTCTTTTGCCTGCTATGTTCCTTGTTCTTTTTCTTTTTCTTTTTTTCTTTAAGTGTGTGTATAGTTGCCATGACACTTTTCTTCTTGTTTACATTGAATGCATAATGTAGGTATCTCTAATCAGTTTTCTTTTTGCATTGAAAGATTATGAGTACCTACTCCTCACCACCCTCATTTCTTTTTCTAAGCCTAATTTTTATTCCTCTCTCAGCTGCAGTTTGAGAGATAAGTATAGATTTCTGTTCATTTTTCTGCAGCCTGAAGCATTGTGGGAGGGAGGTGGGAGGGAGGAATTAGCTGGATGCCATCTTTGTCAAAGGACTTGAATTCTCTGTTGTAAGAGTCCATGAAGTGCCATATAAAGGACCTATTTCTTTCAGAATATACCCCACTCCCATTGCTTTTTGGTTGCTCCCTTGATCAGCCCAGATCCCTAGCAGACCTTCGGTTGGGATTAGATCTTCAAACCTGTAGGAGTTTCTCCTCTTTAAGTCTTTTCCTTGATGTCCCATGAGCTGCTCCCTCTCTCCCACACCCTGTCTCTGTTCAAATTGGGAGATACTTACAAGAAATACAGAATTTTGCAATCCTTCTTTCTTTAGTATAATTTCTGGAAGGATGGAGTTAGAAAGCAAGCCATGGGGGCACCTCTGTGGCTCAGTCCCTTAAGTGTCCAATTCTTGATATTGATATCAGCTCAGGGCATGATTTCACTGTTAGTCTAGTGAGTTTGAGGGACTCCTAGGGCTGTCCATTAACAAAAGGGAGGGAGCCTGTTTGCGATTCTGTTTCCCTCTCTGCTTCTCCCCCAACTCATATGCTCATGCTCTCTCAAAAATAAGTAAATAAACTAATAAAAAGAAAGAAAAGAAAACCTCAAAAGGGTCTTTCATTGTCTGTCTTTGCCTGACTTTTTTCTTTAACATTCATGTCATACAGCTTAACCTCCTTTCCTTTTTTAGCTGTTTTTGTTTGTTTATTAATTTCCATGCATTTTGTTAGATACCAGAAGAAGAAGATTTTGTAATTAAGAATTTTTCTGTTGCCTGTTCCTGAAATCTAATACATCTTTGGATTTCTACTCCAGAGCCGGAAGAGCCTTACCTTCCTTCTAAGGAGAAGCAAGCTGCGGCTTTTTAGCACCAAGGGATTGCTTGTTAGGACTTGTGTCGGGGACACTCACCTTACATTGCTTTATAGCTATGAATTTCAGAGAACCTTACATCCTCCCTACCAGTGGATCAGGAGAGGGGCCTGACATTTTCATTTCAAATGCTGATCTCTCCCCTGCTGCTTGATGTGGACTTTGAGAGGGCCTTTTTTCCCCACTGATATCTGAAACCCCAATTTTCTCTTGACTTCTGTTGAGCTGGAGACTTGAAGAGAAGGTGAGGACAGGATGAAGTTTAGCCTCAAGAGTTAGGCAATTATCTAGCTGGCTGAGGCAAGGGGCAGCTGCCCCTGCAAGGCTAGACAGCATGGAAGGAGCTGTGACAGCGAATGCATCAGGCTTCAGCATGGGAGGCAATGGGGACAAGCTAGGTTCTTTGCTGGCCCTTGTTCTGTTTTCTTTACCCAACTGCCTTCTCCTCCTCTCATAACTACCTCTGCTGCTTTTGCCCCTCTCTACCCGCAATTCTAGAATCTTCAATTCTGTTCAGCCCAGGTCCAATTCCATGAGAAATTGTAAAGCAGTATATACACAGCTGAACTAGAATAGATCTCTTTTGGACATCATTGCACTATTTCATTTGTATGTGAGTATATACCCATTTTTATCAATTGTTTTAACCACTTGACAGGACTTGTCCTAGTCTCTTAAACAATCCTTGATATTTGGATCTATGTGTCTTATAAATAAGAAAATAAGAAAGTGTTTTTGACTCCTAGAAAAGCTTATTCATTTATAACTAAAATATCACAAATGCCAAAGAGCACCAACATTTCCACAATGATCCAGAGTACAATGTTAAAAATCTTTCCTGAGATGTGGGAAAAATTATACTGTACCTGGGTGATCCACCATGTCGGAACTATCTCCACCATCAAGGATCATAAACCATTAAATCTAGAAAATGCTAGAAAAGAGTCAAGAGTCCTAAAGGTTCACATAGAGCTCTGGGAAAGGAAACAGTCTCAGATCCCACATGGCTTTCTCTGCGGGCACGGTGTGGGGGTTGCCGGACCCGTACCTATCAGACCTGGCCTTCTGGGATTGCCTTTCACAGATCGCTTCATCACTTCATGTGGCTGCAGTTTGAGACTTTCCGTTGGTTGACCTGGATGACTGACTGCACAGGCAATACTGTGTTACTTTTACCCCTGAAGACTGATTCTGCTGAGAACTTGAATTTCAGTGGCCTTTTCTATCTTTCTGTGACCGGGGCCTAGAGGTCCCTGATTGGTGTTTGGGGCCAGTAAGGAAAAGGGCTTTGGATATTTAGCCACTCACCTGTCCCCTATGATTTTTGACAATTCACTCAGACAGATCTGGTGACCTGATCAGGTTTTCATGGACCACCTAGTCACATAACATCATTTTGTGTCTAAGGCCCCTTTCTGTTAAATGGTAGTTTTATGCCATGCCGGGTACCATCAGCAAAATGATGACTTAGGGTCAATGATTCCTGAAAAAATTCCAAGTTCTCTTGGTGTCATCAGTTAGTGAGTAGCTTATTCCATCATGGGTAATATTTCCAGGCAAATGTGTTTTATGTGAGGGAACAGAGAAGGAATAGGTCAAGGTCTGAGGTCTGGACTCATTCTCCCTTTGATACTAATAATAATTAGTAGTATAATAAAGCAACCCAAATCCCAAGCCAGAATTTCAAACTGATGAGTGGGGTTATGCAAGGATTAATTTAAAATAATGTATGCAAAATATATAACATAGTTTCTGGCACATACTAAATGTTCAGTAATAAAAATAAGTGAGGATTTTCAGAAAGTTACTATGCTAAGCGGATGTGTCTGTATGCTCAGTGATTTTAACCACTTGAATAAGTTAATCAAAATCAGACATGTGTAAAACATTTCCTAAACCAACACTGTAGGCTTGCATTTTCAACAGTTTAAGGGAAATAAATATAATAACATTATATATGGGATTAAGTATGTCATTAAATATATTATGTTATATTAAGTAATATATCATCGTATACTCATGTGTTAAAATATAGCATATTAGTATATAAATGAAAACAGTCATTATAATCATTTAAATTACTCTGGGTGGTTTATGCAGCTCTGTCTGTACTGGTATTTCACAAAGCACTTTGCAAGTGTGAACTCATTGAATCTTACAACACAGTAGGTGCTATTACTATTCTTGCTTTATAGAGGAGGCAGGATGCTGTGTGTGTGACTCTGTGTGTGTGTGTGTGTGTGTGTGTGTGTGTGTGTGTGTGTGTGTATGTGGGGGGGGGCCTTAAATATCTCCCCTGAACTCACATTGCCACTAATCAAATAAGCCAAGATTTGAACTCAAATGTGTCAGAGTCCAAAACCAGTGTTGTGATTCTCTAAGTACCACTGGCAGACTAGTTATTTATTTGCTGGGCGATTCCCCCAGCTGCCAGTCACAGGTTCTCCACCCCTCCAAGGGGTTTTGATGTTGACTATAACCCTAAGTGCTTATTTACTTCGTCTTACTTAGTCCTCTCAACAACTTTGCAAGGTAACTACTAATATTCTGATTTTACAGTCAAAGAAACAGGTTCAGGGAAATTATATCACACTACTCTTACATGGCAGACCAGAGCTGACCAGGAGCATAACTCCAAAGTCCTTCGTCTTCTTTCCACCTCACCACACCCGGGCCAATGCAACCATCACGCACCCACCAACTTGGAAACCTTTCCCTGTGGGGCAGGACAGCCACCCCGGGGAGGGCACCCCAACAGCCCCAGCTTCCTGGTCATGCATGTGCTGGAGTCTAATTGAAGGGGAAGAGGACCAACCGGTGAGTCAGTGGTTTGGCTCCGTCAGGAAGCTTGCCTTTGACCCTCTGCTCCAGCCCAGCCCTTCTGAGATTAGGAGGCCTGACAGCCTCACAGAGGGAGGTGGGGCTGGCCCGCAGTGGTCTGATGGATGATATTTGTTGCAGTTCTAACAGTGGGTGTTATTGTTTTAGCACTTCATCTATTTCTCCTTAGATGGCTGGTGCTTAAGATTTTTATCCTTGTCTTTCGGTTAACCTCGAACAAAGCAAGCACCAAACATGTTTGGAAGAATTTCAACCCAGTTAAGTGTGTACTGTAGCATGCGGGAGAGGCATAATCAGGAATTCAGAATAAATCATATCTAACGTGAAACCAGCAACTAAATTTAGAATGTGTAGTTGCCCACGCAGGAGCACAGCTATTCTGCAGATTCTCCCGGTCTGCTTGTGCTGCTTGACTCTCCTGATGTTCTCTGACATCCCAGAAGTCTTCTCCTCTAGAACCATGAAAGTGGGAATCACGATCTGTGTTCCTCTTCCTCCTTTTTTTGCTAAGAGAATTGTTATAAGGTGCTGCTGTCTGTTCCCTTGGTAAAAAATGTGCCACCTGGATACAAAACAAATCCTGTCATGGCATACGGTCTTTTCCCCCTGGGCCTGGGGGAACACACACAGGTCTCGGGGCACCTGAGGCCTCATTTAAAGAGCTGCGTGTCAATTCTAGTTGCCCTGTTTACACATCAAGCTGTTTCTTACATTCTCCATTCCCTGCCGTGAGCCTTTATGTAACATTCACCGGAGGGAATGGCAAACTCAGCAGCTACTGCAGAGTCCCTCTGTCTGCTGGTCATTCCTGCTGAATGACCTGGCAGCTGGGAGGCTCCGTCAGCTCTGTCAGCATTATTCTAGACCGCTCTCTCACATATTCAACAAATACGCATTGAACTTTTATTATGTGATACTGTCTTAAACTATTTAATTGTTGGTAACTCTCAACTTTTTCTTTACTTCCAATACGGATTGAAATTCTGCTATTTATTGTTCACTTTCTTGACAGTGTCCCTCTCACCTACTTGCCACACATTTCCTCTCATTTGTTGGCTTATCACTTCAGCCAGCTTTCAATGAGTGTTTGGCTTCTCTCTGTCTTCTTACTAAGGATGAGAGATCATTTTCTAAAATTTCCTTCTGGTTGCTCTAATCCTTTTCAAATTATGGTTCATCCTGTAAATCTTGAGAACTAGGACTGCCCCCTCTCCACCCGCCATCTTTTTTGGTCTGGCATGTGTATAGGCCCGATGGTAGTATTTGTTCCTCTTATTTTTAAAGAAGGAGAGATGCAACCTTTTCCAAAAACAAAGTTTGTGGTTTGTCTTTACCTAGTTCTTCAAATGAGCAGCCGAGAAGCATGTTAACATGCACAGCTTCTAATCCCTCTCAAGGCTGAGGAATCTCAAGTCTTCCTGTTACGTTGACTTTTCCTCACACCTCATTCCTGCCACCTGACACTGGCCCTGATGGAAATCCTAAAATACGGTAATTCCCAGTGTGTGCTGCTGTGGAGGCTACTGCTGGGAAGCAACCTCACCTCCTGTGAATTGCTTTGGGGCACTGCATCATTCGTGCATTCTCTGGGGTTTCCCTCTGTGTCTGGGGATAGGAGCCAGGGTGAAAGGTGGACAGAGGATGGCCCCAGGCCTCTGAGAGCATCCCTCACATTGAGAGACTGCGTCCATCATCCAGTTAGAACATAGCTTGCATTTCTGAGGCAGGGATGGGGTATTGAGAAGGAGCAGGGACTTCTTACCTACCTCCATCTGCCTTCAGCGTGGGAGGGGAGAGAAAGCTCTACTTCCAATGGTCATCATACGGGGAATCATGAATTGCTTTTAATCCCATTTTGCCAGTCTTGCTGTTAATGGAGATGGATCCAAGACTCTGAAAAGAGGTTGTTTAGTTGCGGTTTTGGTGATGGCCTGAATTAGCATTTTTTTTCTATGTTAAAGACACAAGTATTTTGTTGAATTGTTGGGAGAGGCTGAATAAAGGCCTTTAAGCCAAATGCCATTTTAAACCAGACTTTCCCCATCTTCATTTCTTCCAGGTAAAAAAAAGCCCTTTAGTCCAAAATATGGTTATGTTGATATCCTTGTAGATAACACCTCACGTACCTGACAGGAAAGAAAGGTCTATTCAGCAGGGAGACTTCTAATTGAGGAATAGGTTTCCTGTAACAAAGTTTCTCATTGTCTGGGGAGATGGCATTGACAGAAAGACTACATTGACGAAACCATCTGATCTTTTAACCCATTCACCTTATGTGGAGAGATTCTGTAAATTATAATGATCTAATAGCAGAGCTTAGAAACACCTGAATGAGAAAGCCACACAACCCTGAGAGCAGATTGTGTTCTCCCCGCTCAGGGGTCAGTTACTGTGGGATGTGGACCAATTTCCCTGTCTCCCCTGAGGATCCGCACTTCGGACCGTTTCAAGCATGTGCGTCCAGCCCTCTATGACTTCATTACCAGGGGACACTTCCCACATGTGGGATGGGAGGAGGAGCGCCTTCCTCCAGTCACAGGGATGTTGACAGAGCTGAGTCTGCTGCATGGGAACAGCGTGTGGACAAATGTTTGGCACTGGAACGGGGCTTAGGCTCCAACACTAAAACTGCTGGAGCCCTGCAAAGTCTTGGAGCCAAAACTGCAGAATCCTAACAGCTTGCTTTACAAAACCTGAATTTAACAAGTGTCAGTCTAGACTGTTTGATGGACTGCCCTGCACACTGGTGATTTCTCTTAAGTGCCTTAGGATGCGTTCGCTTGGGTGGAAGGGAAAGATAGTGTGTGAGTGTGTTTGCTCTCTTGCCCTGATTCTTTATTACCAGAACTCAAGGGCTCTGAAACTGGTCGTCTGTAGTTTTAGTAAAACAGCATGATTGAGAGGCAGGATCAAATAAAAAATATAAAATATATTTAAAGTCTTTTTGCTGAGGCTGTAGACTGAATTGTGAATGCATTCATTAGGCATTGGGGTGCATTAATGAGAAGTTGGTGATCATCTGTCTGTTCATGGGTACTCGGTGATCTATATGACTCTCAGCAGAGAATCACCTATGAGAGAATGCTAACTGACCTTGTCAGGGCATTGAGATTGTATGGCCAATAACTAAAGCAATGTTCTCACAGAAATGATTGGTTGGAGCAAAAATATGGATGCGTGTTGCTGTGTGTGTATGTGGATTCTAAAAATACAACATGCTCTCAGGTTTTCAGAGTCCAGTTGTCAGCTTTGCGAACTGCCTACGAGCCTGTCATTGTCCTGTATTTTCCTGTCTTGTAGCCATTGTGCTTTCCTCCTCCGCTGTGAGAAAAGGAAGAGAAGGGGAAACCCACAACTGAATTCCTGAGTTGATTTCTACCAACGGCTAGCTCAGCAAGAGCTAAGTCCTCAAGTGATATTTAGCCTCCTACCATCTCCCTGGAGGATGAGCCCTGTGCGAACAGGATGAGAAAACGAGAGGCCAAGAATCCTGTCTTATACACGTTATTCCTGGTTGGAAACAACCAGGTACGTGAGGTTGGTTCTAGAATTTTCTCTGATGTTATTTGAATTTCTCTGGTGAGACTTAGACTTTTGGTTGATTTCAAAATCTTGAGGCCATGTGTGACTAAACTATCAGAAGTAAGGGTTTTCTGTGGCAACAACCACAAAATCTTGATTACTTACTACAATAAATATCCGCTTCTTTCTTACAGTTCTGCACGTCAGCTGCAGCTTTGCTGGTTTGAGTGGGCTCAGCAGGAGTGGCGTCCAGGCTGCAGATTGGGTCCCTATATGCTCCATATAGCTTCTCATTCTACGGTCCAGGCTGCCTGGGGCAGCTACTCTCTGTGGCGTGTTGTCCTTATGGAGCAGAGCAGAAAATCAGGAGTGAGATCAAACACTCCTTCTAGAAGCTTCTGTTCCAACCTGTCACCTAGACACTGCCATTCACATTCACTGGTCAAAGCACAAAGTCAATTCATAAGGCCAACTCCAAGGTCAATGGGGTGGAGGTCTATATTCTGCCTACTCAGAAATATGGGCAAGTCATATGAAAAATGAATATTATGTTATTACAAGGGCTTAACAAAAGGTTGAAAACAATAATTCTGTCCTACCACACCAACCACATAAGGACCTGAAAAAGAAATTCACAGTTCACACCAAGTTTACTAGATGCCCTCAGTTGATAGGTAATATACTAACAGTAGTGCGCCCATCTCAATCATGGCTTTATTTAGCATAATTTTGCTAAAGAGCTAGAAGCATTCTTCTATTATTCCTCACCATCCTCACTTCTCTATTAGATCATGGATGTGCACTAGAAGACCTATTCATTAGATTACAGAAGACTTATCATCTCTCTTATCAGTAGAGTGTGTAGTGGAAGTAGTTGGCATCTGTGTTCATAAAAAACACGGATTTAAACCACCTTAGGAACTAAATAGATGAGAGTGGTCTTGGGCAGTTTATCAAGCTTCTCCAGTCTTCATTTCTCTCTTATGAGAGCACAGTAACTTCTTCACAGAATTGCTCCATAGATTAAATGAAATGGCATATAAATTACTTATGTCTCTCCTAAAGATTCATTTCCTTTCCTTTCTCCTAAATTGCATCCACCATTCAAGGTAAATTTCAAACCCCAATGCCTTCCCTAAACCCCTTTAGATTCCTCTGAATTAAATGAGCTCCTTTTCCTCTACACATCTGTCGTTCTTAGGGCAGTGATCCAGAAACTACTCCTGCATTCAGGAATGGATTTCAGGAAGTTCATGGATCATCATCCTCTCCTTTGGAATTAGTGTGAAATCATGTGTATATGATCTACATACATATTTCTGGGGAGAAACTGATTAGCCTTTACCTGAACTTCAAAGCGATGCTGGACCCAGAGGAGGTTCTGAGCCATCGATACTAGATGAACTGGGTAACTCAGCCATCATGATATATCATCTTGTCTGCTGGCTATTACTTCATGCCATTAGCCCACTTTCACTATCTTAATTATGAGCTTCTTGAGGGGGAGCAAACAAACTTTCCGTGGCTTATGTATCTTCTACAACTTCCAGTACAAGCCGAACACTTGATGAGAAATATTTTTTG
The DNA here is from genome assembly GCF_006229205.1 of Suricata suricatta. Lineage (NCBI taxonomy): Eukaryota > Metazoa > Chordata > Mammalia > Carnivora > Herpestidae > Suricata > Suricata suricatta. The sequence goes on along the minus strand of NC_043712.1, from coordinate 49,895,419 downwards.
CTTAATTACTTAGTAAGGGTTTTCGAAAATACCACCACCACCACAATTAGCAGGGCGAGTCCAAAATTTCAAACATTTAACAACAGGGCTGAAAGCATGTAGAGAAAAAAAAATCATTAAAAACAAAAGCAAACAAAAAACTCTTGGGGTAGCAGAATTTATCTATGAACTCATTCTGCCACGTGAAACATTGCAGCAGATGTGATTGAAAAACATCTTCCTGAGTAAGACATCTTTCCTTCCTTCATTTCCTGGAAGAAATGTGGAATATCTTAGTAGTTATGAGGGTGGCTCCAGGTTATTGCTATAGAGGGAGGCCATTGGAGAAGTGACATGTTGGCAGTATGTTGGGATGTAACAAGTCCTGTTAGAAAACTCTTAGCTCTCTTTGCAAAAGGAGTTTCTCCCAATCTGTAGGTTGATGTTTGGGTCCAAATATGAAACGAAAGGAACAAAAGAAGAAATATGGAAAAATGGACTTGCTGAGCTTTTCCTTCCTTGCCAGGGAAGCAAAACAAATATAGGATTGAGATCATTAACCAGAAACATAAACACTATCCAAAGATATTTCTCCAAAAGTGAATTTCTAAACATTGAAGAACTTTTACCCCATTGAATGTACTGGGTAGGCTTGAGGGAGAGAGAAAGATCAGGAAATTCTTCATGGAAGAAGCACATTATCAAAAGTCAAGGAGCTCTTGCTGGCCCTCTGGTTTCTCTTTTTTGGTTATGACTTCACCAATTCAAGTCTTTGATTCCCCAAGATTTGTACAATAATTTTAGGGGACATCATTGTCAAGTGCAGCATGGCCATAGAATTCACAAGGCACACTCCCTACATAAAAATTCACAAGCATACATTTTCACAAGTCAATCCTGTAACACTTTCAGAGGGCCAGATTTCGTATGCCTAGCAACAATTCTATTTTTTTGTGTGTTTTATCCTTCTTCTCAGCTTCCTTGCTAGGCTTTAGGGAATTAGCAGGACTTACCACCAATTGGATTGCAGAGCTTTTTGGCCCACAGTTAGGCTTGCTATCATCAGGTATGTAAAATCTTGCCCAGTGTAGTCAGAAGTTAAAACCAAACCATCATAAACCTGCAGGACTTATGACCCTGAAAGCCCTGGAGGACTTTTCTGGACCAGACCTCAATGGAACTTTGCCCAAAACCCCAAGTGGGAAATATATATGAACTGACTCTGTGCAGTGTGAAGGCCGAGGCAGCAGCAGAATGCTTTTATAGACTGATACAATGATAGATTAGTACACATTTAATCTTAGGCTAGGGGTTTAGAGGAGTCAGTCTTCCTCAGCTCCTCCTCCCTTTCTGTTAATGTTAATGGCCTTGAGTATGGGTTTAATGGTGATGGGCATTTTTCTTTTGTGACACAATTATTCTATATTTAAGCCAATTAGAAAGTCATTCCATTAGGAAAAGAAGTGTCAGTAGGACACCATTGTGCAGTATGGCTGAGACAGGCTATTGAATTGTATTTTTCTAGTTTAATTGGGATTGGAGGAAAAACAAGAGATGAAGTTGTGAGTAACTTAATAGCTATTTGGTAATAAAAATAACTCACTTTTTTAAAAAGTTTATTTATTTATTTTGAGAGAGAGAGTGCATGCATGAACAGGGGAGGGCCAGAGAGAGAAATGGAGAGAGAGAATCTCAAGCAGGCTTCATGCTGTCCACTCAGAGTCCAAGACATGGGGCTCAAACTCAAGAAATGTGAGATCATGACCTGAGCCAAAATCAAGAGTCAGACACTTAACTGACTCACCCAGGCGCCCCATATCTATATACTTTACAATGTAAAAGTTTGGGGCACCTGGGTGGCTCATCCAGTTAAGCTTCTGACTTCAGCTCAGGTCATGCTCTCATGGTTTGTGAGTTCAAGCCCCTCGTCAGGCTCCATGCTGAGAGCTCAGAGCCTGAAACCTGCTTCAGATTCTGTTTCCTTCTCTCTGTCCCTCCCCCACTTGCTCTCTCTCTCTCTCTCTCTCTCAAAAATAAATAAAAATCTTTTAAAAAGTATATAGATATCACTAACTTTAGGAAAACCTGCTTACATCCAAGCTTACAGTACCAATGAATTAGGGGCTATTTTTCACATTACAAAATTTCTTTGCTTTTTTTCTTAGGTTTCCATAAAGGGTAAGTTTCCTGATTACATTTAATGCTTGTCTGATTTGCAAACACCTAAACAGTATGTTGCTTTTCAGTAGTCACCATATCGTGAAAAGGAAGATACTTTGCAAAAGTATTAGTAAAGAAAGACGCCATGTTGGAAAATAGGATATAAACACAAAGTTCTTGGCTACAGTTTGCAAATGAGATAGGAATTATAGGCTGTCTTCAGAAAAGCTGGAGAAACAGACTCATGTGGTTGGGTCTGTCAATCTGACGTCTGGTGTGTATATACATAATGAGCTATTTTGATCATTAAAATGACGTAATTGCACATCCTAAACAGAAAATCCAGATGACCCCAAAGCTGGGGGGGTTTAGCCCTCTTTGTTAGATTCCATATCAGATTCTACATTCCATTTTAACTTAAGCAAAAAATGTAAGCAAAAAATTTTTAAATTACAAGTCCCAAAGGAATATTAGAAACTTCCTTTAGGTAAAGAATTTGTAACAATGAAGAGTTCCTTGCAGTTTGACATCTTTAAGATATCTAACACACCCTTACCTTGACTTCCAGATATTTTAAGTTACCTGACTTGTCAGAGGCTCTGAAGAAGAGCAGTTGTAGATTTATCCATTCTCTTCTCATGCTAATGGAATGGGAAGTGAACATATTTACATGTATAGTGGTTCTGCCAGGAGAACACCGCCAGAAGCAATGGAAGTTTCTCCCCAAGGTACTGGGAAACTGCCCAGGGATTTCTTTTAATAGAGGGAGGCTGGCCGCCTTGATACCTGCAATTTACCTGATTTTCTCTTCTGGGACTTTACTTCTCATCTTTGAGAAATGCCTGGAAGGTATTAAGGAGAATGGCAAACAAACAAATCCCAAACACTCAGGATTTGGTACCGTGCTATTAGAGTGACAGGGACAATTCAAGATGCCCTATTTACTTCACAGTGCAGATCCAGATTTCAGCTGCCTCTGGCTGTGTCCAAGACCTCCAATTGCTTGGGCTGCTTTGCCCTGTGAGATATAGGTACAAATGGTTGGAACCCCGTGAAATATACAGTGGTATATCTGGTGTGATTCCTAACATATCTGGACATTCCTGATAGTGGTAATGGTAAATGATGATGGTGGTGGTGAATAGGCTTTGTGTGTCTGTGCTCACTCACATGTGTGTGTGTGTGTGGCAGGGGGAGGATCCTGGCAGTGAGTTTTTCTTTTAAAAAGCTCTGACTCTGAATTTGCATGTGCAGTGAAGTCTTTGGGTCATCTAGGATTTTTCCTACTGTTCCTTCACAGCACTGTATCATCACACAAGACACATTCCTATTCCCTGCTTATCTGAAGTGTCCCAATTTTGGGGCACCTGGGTGGTTCAGTTGGTTAAGCATCCAACTTTGGCTCTGGTCATCATCTCATGGTTCGTGCGTTCAAACCCCGCATTGGGGTCCATGCTGACAGCTCAGAGCCTGGAGCCTGCTTCGGATTCTGTGTCTCCCTTTGTCTCTGTTCTCTCTCTCTCTCAAAAATAAACAAACATTAAAAAAATTTTTTTTTAAAGTGCAACAACTCAAGACTATGCATGGCAGTTTTCACTGAAGGTTTGGGACTAGGAATACAATATAAAAATCCAAAATGGAAACTTGACATTCTTCTACTTAAAAGTATTTTGGTGATTGCTTAAACCAGGAATTTCCTTCTCTCATGTTGCTCTCTGTCTCCAATTCAATCATTTTTTTCAATGTTTATTTATTTTTGAGAGAGAGAGAGAGAGTTGGGGAGGGGCAGATAGAGGGAGACACAGAATCTGAAGCAGGCTCCAGGCTCCATGCTGTTAGCACAGAGCACAGCACGGGGCTCGAACTCATGAACTGTGAGATCATGACCTCAGCCAAAGTCTGATGCTTAACTGACTGAGCCACCTAGGCACCCCTCCAATTCAATCATTATAATTCCCTTTCCTCTCCAGCTCATTTATTCATTCCCTTCCTCTTAAATTCCTGTTCATGTTTATATAGAGATCAGTTTAACTCACACCATGTCTCAGTTACCATCTTAGTTTGTTCTGAACTTCATTTCCAAATAAATCTATTAAGCCTAAGCCAAGTTGGTTCTTTCCCTCAAAGGAATTCTCTTACTTAGCAAGAGTTAAATAGCTATGTTTTGTGAATTTTCATTTCATTTCAGTGCTTCAATGCACACCTATCATTCAGTCAATAAAAGTACCTTTTGAGCACTTTAAACTCTGCTTCACTCCCTCTGTGGGAATGTAAGACCAATGGCTGTTTTTCATTGAAACATATCAGATTTGGAAATGGAATCATGGAGGACTTGGAAGTTTTCCTCTGCCAACTCACTCTCCTTTTCTGCTAAAGGGTAGACTTCAGAAGAATACATAGGCCCTTCATTTCAACTCTTTCCCTAAAATCTCATTTTGGTTTCAGGAGACTCCAACTCTGCTGTCCTTTTAGCTCACCATTCCCTCTGCCTCGACACTGCCCAGACTGGCCAAATACTCTGCTTAGAACTTCCTCTTGTTCTCATCCCAGTTGGGACTGACATCTCATTGCAGTGGACAATCCTCATGATGACACCTTTATAAGAGCACCACAAGATAGCTTTAAGCCATTCTAAACACCTCTACTTTCACATGAGTAGGCTTTAAAAGTCTATTATAAGTCCGTTTGTTCCTAAGTCCTTCATGGTTAAGGGTTTAACCTTTAAAACTAGGCATATTATTTTCTTTTGTGTTGATATGTGTTCTTTTTGGCTCTATTTGAAAAAGTAAACTACTTTTAACCATAGTGAAATTCTACTGAAGCATGACTACCTTCCATTTACACCCAATCTCACCTTACCCCATGACCTCTGCAAGTGATGTCAGGAATACCTAAGGAACTGCAGTGTTCACACGGCCAGCCTTATCAACACTCACTCAGATGTTGTGCAGACTTGAACAGGCCTGGAAACAATGGAATCATAAATATTGAAACAAAAAAGTTTCTGCAGCAGACTTCCACAGTTAAATTCTTCAACACTCTCCTGGCCTGCTCCTGAATTAATGTTAGGTTAACAGACTTTTGATGTTAAGGCTAAATATTCCATTTCACTGATTACTTTTACTAGTCTCTTGCTGACTACTGTCCTTTGCTAATACCCAGAGGTTTTCATTTGGCATGATTTACTCTTCGTTCTTCAAAATTGTTCCTGTGGATGAATGACTCATCCTACGAATCTCTAGACATTTGCCATCTTCTTGCCACTTTCAATTCTTTTTGTTTCCATTGTCATCATAACCTTTTGTTAGTGGCAGTTTCAAAGTTCTCACTGCCTTTCATACTCATCAGAAATTAAGTGCTTATCAGCAATAATGGAAATAGAAGAAATCACCATGTGGACTGACAAACCCAAAGATAGCTGGACCTAAAATGACCAACAACGAATGACCAAGGACAGCATCTGTGGTGGCAGGCAGAGTTCATAGTCCTTTATTTTAGTGCATCACTTTGTTTCTGCTTTGGAAGCAGAATATGTCTGTTTGTCTCTCCTTCTACTGAGAAGTCCATGTTAGCTTCCCTAGTGTCTGGGTAATAGTGCCTGCCAGCCTGGGATACATAGTTACCATGTCAGTTTCATCTCTATTCTGAGATGGACCCAATAATCCTATGCCTCAGTGCCGCCACTCTGTTTCGCAAGGACTCTCCCTCAGGAGTTGGCAAAGATTTACTCTGCCTTTCTTTGTTCAAGGGTCTTTACCATTATGGAGAAGACTCTTCCTCCTTCTTTCTTCAGAGTGGGGAGTGAGGAGAGGAGGTGGAATGAGCATTACCAATGTTTCTGAAGTTCTCTTTACTGTCCTTCCAGGAGGTCTAGATGCCTTCATATACACAACTTTCCTGGTGACCAAACTCCAGGGCCCAGTTTCCTGTGTAAGATTTCCAGATTAAGTTCTTCATCATGGTCCTTGCTAAAGTAACATGAATAAATATCAGGATGTGCAAATGCAGTTTTCCCTCTATTCCTCTCTATACTCATCAGCCCCTAGTGGTGAAAAATAACTTGAAGGTTCAGTGGATCTTTGCTACTCCACCGCCTCTCCATTCCAGGGAAATCACAAAGAGGGTGGAGAGTGTGGGAATAGACAAGCTAGATGTGGTCCTAGAGCCAAACCTTGGCTTGGGCTGCTTGATCCACTCAAAGACCTCAAAGGAGCTCTGCTCCACTAATTTTATAGGATTTTGCCCTATAACTTAACCCAAAAGATGCCAAGACTTTACAATAAATGGTTACCCTGGCAACTCAGGGAAACCCAGGATAAACCCAAAGTATGAAATCATTGTTTAGAATGTCCCTGGCCTACTCTTTTAATTCTTGGTTAACGCTTTTTGGACAGGCTGTCTGTTGCTGAGGAGGAGTCCTGAAACTATACATGCTCCATAAACAGATGAGAACTCAAACAGTTTCAGAGGGCACCCAGCCTAATAGATCTCCATCAACATGCCTCACTTTCCTTGAATTCCATACCAAATCACATGTAATCCTCGACCTGTCTCTCTTATGTACTCTAAGTCTGACACCAAATAGCATTATCTGTTCCTCAGCTTTAAAGGTGTCACATGCCCATTTGTTAGACCCATTTTGTTCTAGGAGTTAGTGCACAGAGGCACCTCAAATAGTAAATAAGAAAGAACATACAATAAGCTGTTTGCTGTCATAGTCATGAGTCATGTTTCTATGGTGTGTATTTTCCATCCTGTTATATTAAGATTTATCACTTGTAGGCAATACACAGTTGTCCTTGCTTTTTTATTCATTATGAAAATCTCTGTTTTTATTGCTGTTTGCATTGTTCACAATTAAGGTGATTATTGGTGTGGCTGTATTTAAGTTAACCATTTTGCTATTTTTTAAAATGCATCACATTTGTTCTTACTTCTTGTTTTCTTTTTTCTTTCCTTTTTTTTTTTTGGACTAATTGAGAATTTTTCATGATATCATTGTATGGCCAATATGGGCTTAAAAGCTTAATTAAATAGACCTTATTGGTTTAGTTTTTAGTGGTTGCTCTCAGTTTACAGTACTTCTTAACTTTTCACCTTCTATTTAAAATTATTATAGCATTTCTTGAAATGAAATAATGAAAGAAACTTACAACAATCCATATTCATTTCTATCATCCTGTCCCTTTTGGCCATTATGTTCATATATGTCATAAATGCACAATACACTGCAGTTGTTTTTGCTCTATACATATGTTATCAATTCCATAATACATTGTTACTAGTTCTTCCTTATCTCTGAAATAAAACAATAATGGGAAACTTAAATATTTATCTACATTTTTTTTTACCACTGCTGGTGTGCTTCATTTCTTTGTGAAGATCCCAATTTATATCTCTTTCATTTTCCTTGTTCTTGACGAATTTTAACAAATCATGTATGCTGAAATGTAGTGCTCTCTGAATTTTTGTTTCTCTGAAAAAATGGATTTTCCCTTCATTTTTGAAAGGTATTTTTGCTGGATTTAGAATTTTAGGTTGATAGGCTCTCCTGTCCCCAATCCACTGTTAGCACTTGAAAGATGTTCCATTGTTTTCTGGCTAAACACAGTTAAAAGACAAGAAATCTTTTTCTCAGCCTAGTTGCACTTAAGTAATGTGTCTTCAGAAATTTGATTACCGTGTGCCTTGATGAGAGGATTTTTTCCATCTCTTTTTAAAAATCCTTATGTGGGTTAATTGAAATTGTGTATCATCAAATTCAGAAAAATCTCAGTAGTTATATCTTCTAATATTTTTATTCTGTCACTTCTGTCCTCTCTGGGACTCCAAATAAGCATATGTTAGACCACTTGCTATTGTTTCACAGATCACTGAAATATTTATTTACTGGTCTGTTTCTAAAGAAGAAGTTGTATCTTGGTTATGGGTATATTTTCCAGCATCTTAGAATGTCTAATAACTTTTTGTTATATTGCTGGACTTTGGAATCATATCATCAAGGGTCTGGATTTCATTGTCATCCTTCAAAGAGTGTTAGCTTTTCTTCTAGTGTTTAGTTCAGTTTGCTGTTCATTTTTATTCTCTTGAGACTTTTAAAAACTTTTCTTAAGGCAATTCTAGAGTATCCTATAATATAGGAATATTTCAACCTCTTCTAAGATGTAGCCTTTCTGGGGTTTCTACTGAGAACTTAAGGTGAGAGACAAGACCTTGTATGATTAGAAATAGAGCACCTCCCAGCCCTGTGAGCTCTGAACCACTCAGTTTATAGCACTTGAGACGCTGCCTTCCTAAATGCCTGAATTTTTACCCTAGGCATGCAGATCATAGTATTCATCAGAGACTCACATGTACCCATATGATTTCTGAAGCTGTTTTTCTGCTCCTAGAACTTTGCCCTGCAGCTTCCCATCATCTCCATCTTCCAGAGGTTGGGCCTCTGTTTTGCTCATTTAGCAAGCCTGCCATGCTCTCCTTGGGACCTCTACCCTCCTGTGGACTGCAGTATGCCTATTGGCAGAAAGCAAGCAAAATTGTAGGGATCATCTCTTTTGTTTCTCATCTCTCAGGGATCACAGTCCTGATATGCACATTGGCCACTGAGTGAAAACAGCTGTTTCATTCCTCACCCATCACCCTCACCTTCTTTTCTAGTTGTCTATTTGGGAAAAATAAATCAAATCTTTGCTACTTCTTCATGGTTATATGTAGACCTTCTCAAGTCTTTGAACAGTTAGTTTATTTGAATCAGGACCTTAAAAAGGTTCACATTTTACATATAGAGATTTCGTCTATAAAAATCTCTTGCTCTATAACTCATCCCCTCCCCCACTTTTATGCCATTTATTTCTTATATAAACTGGACAGTTGTACTTTGAAATTCTGGATTTGGCTAATTTCTTCCTAGTGTTCTCATTTAACTTGTCTCTTTTTCTGGAGAACTGTAGTTAGATATAGAGATTCAATGATCCAGGTAAAAGATTTTAGGCAATAATGCTTCATAGGTACTAATGGCACTCCTAATACATTGCATCATGAAGCAAATATCATCTGGCTTTCCAACTTTCAGTAATGCTAAGATTGATCATTGTGTTCAGATATGACCAGAGTAGTCCCTTTTATAAATTCTACCAAAAATTTCCCTTTTAACTAAGTTTTGGCACTTGGCATTTGTGATATTTGACATTATTTCATTAGGATCATAAACCATAATTTTTTAAATTCTATCATTTGCTCTCCATTTAATTAGCTAGAATTCTACTTTATAGTCGGTACTTCTCAGTGAAATGTCTAAGTGGTGTTCTGCCACTTTAAAGAGCATCAGGTTGGAATTTGTCAAGGGGAATTTGTAGAAAAAGGCACATATGGTGTTATATAAACCAAACCATTGTTTTTGAATTTTAATAACATGTTTGTAGTTAGGAAGGACTTGGAGCAGCCGTATTGAAAGGAAATAATGTAATTTTTTCATTTCTGCTTGTACCACCTGTGATAACTTTAATGACTCTGAAGATAACCTTGGAGGCAATACCAACATACAGTTTCATGGTTTAAAAGTCTGTGTAATAGTATAAAAAGAATGTTTCCTCAAACTGATAGAGACCGCAGAGATTGCCTACTTTCCTCCTCCGTTTATGTTGATGAACAAAATGAAGCTTAGAGAAGTTAAGTGAAATAGTCAAAAACAAAGTAGTGGCAAAACACAGGCTCTGAGATCATTCCAGACCTGTGTTTGTTCCTTGACTCCACAATTGACTACTCATGTGACCTTAGTGAAGTTACTCAACCTCTCAAGGTTTTAGCTTCTTCATTTGCTTTAGAAGGAATAGGCATGAAAAGTAGCCAAACAAAGTCTTGAAATCTTAGACAACTATATCAACAAAACTATCATTTAAAATGTATTTAACAGACACCTTTTTTTTTTAACAGACACTTGAGAGCTTGTGTTGCGTCAAGCACTATGTTCCATAATAGAGATAAAATTTTGGGGTGAGGTAGAAAGATGGCCTTGAAGATGTCCACATCCTAATCCTCAGAACCTGTGAATCTGTTACCTTACATGGCCAAAGAGATTTGGCAGCTGTGATTGAGCCCAGGGTGTTGAGATGGAACACGTACCCTGGGTTATCCAGGTGGGCTCAGTGTAGGCCCAGGTGTCTATTACAAGTGTAAGATGAAGGTAAGAGAGTTGAAGTCAGAGAGAGAGTTGTGATAATGGAAGCAGACGTTGGAGTGTTATGATCATGAGCAAAGGAATGCAGGCAACTTCTAGAAGCTGGAAAAGACAAGGAACTGATTCTCCCCTAGAACCAACAGAAGGAATATAGCTCTCCCAACACCATGATTTTAGCCCTGTAAGATCTATTTCTGATTCTGACTTCTGGAACTGTAAGATAATAGATTTGTATTGCTGTAAGCCACTGAGTTTGTGGTTATTTGTATAACAGCAATAGAAAACTAATAGAACTTTAAAGATACAGTCCCCATCTTCAGGGACACTATTATTACTGCTTAACCGTCTCAATTGGCTGATGTAAATCATTCTCAGTTCAGTGTTCTTTGTGCTACCTTGTTATTTCCCAATTACCAGGTATCTGTACATCATTGTCATCACTTTTTACTATATAATGTCATATCACTTGACACCACACCTGTAATTTTGGGGGTTAGCATAAGGTGAATTACCATGTTGCTACTGGCTTCAACCTCTTCCTGAGCCAATATGTTTGTAAAAGTCACAAGTTTGATATACTAACTATGTTTTCAAATATGCATTAGAAGAAGACCATATCCACTAAAATTATTCTTCCACATACTTTGTACCCCTAACTTACTCTGCAAGCCATCAATGATGCCCATCAGTATTTTGGGACCCCTAGCTGTACTCAATTCAGCATTTAGGAAACTTTTCAGTTGGGGACTGTTAAATGCTTCAATGAGCCAGGGGTTAAGCAGCATAACCACTAACCAGCATAGCAGCAATGGTGGAAAGATTCCAGAAACTTTGTTCCTTGCTGATCTATGATGTTATTAGCCATCAGTCTTTAATAAAGTCTCCCGAGAGCTTGTAGATATGTGTAATTTGGAAAAGGAGCATAGTTGCTTAAACTATTTTGAATACTCCCTCTCAGTCACTGCTTGCTAATACTTTTCTTGAATGAAGAACATTAAAAACATAATACCCGCCCCCCTTTTTTAAAAAGAAATCTTATGTCAGCATTCAAACTCCTGGAATTTGGTGTTGATTTAGGTAAATTTGCCAAATTCTTGCGTGTCCTAAGTTAAATGACGAGCTAGAGACTGAGGAAGACACAGCCCAATTCGACGTATGACATGCATCATCTCCAAATTTTCTGCACTTACAGGAGTGAGCTGGAACAGTGTACGAAGGCTCTCAACTGCAGCCTCAGCGAGCACACAGCTGATCAGACCAGGCCAAACTGAATGTGGCTTGGCTTTGAGCTGCAGTTTTCGTATTTTTTTCCCCTCCATTTGGAGTAAGACATTCTCTCCACTGCATACGCCATACTCATTTTTCCACCTCAGAAACTCAGGCCTTTCTTCTCCCTCTATGCCTTCCATAGAGACATCAGTGGGGCAGACATAATGTGGCCCCATCCAGTCCTTCTTGGTCTAGTTTAGCAGAAAGAAGATAAGAGCCATAACATCTGGATCATATGCATACTCACTATGACACCTTGAACAAGACCCTAAACTATCGTGAGTCTTTTTTTCCTTATCTGTACAATGGCAATAACAATACCTTAAAATGTTAGCAGTTCAAGTAAAATGATCCTATGGACAGAGGACAAATCATGTGAAAGCGATTTTGTAAATTTTAAAGTGCCAGTCTCTGCTGCATTGTTGCCTTGAAACACACGGTGTTTGAGCATATCTTTAGACAAATATCCTACTCGGTCATTCCTCCCCTATCACAAATGGAGGGAAGAGGGGAGAAATATCATATCCTGCTCCTCCCATCCTAAAAGAAAGAATTTCACAGTTCACTTTGCATCAATGTCATCTGGTCACTGCATACCTCTGTAACTTTATTTCCATTTGGCTTATCCCATTTTAGCCACACTGGCTTCTGAGGTTTTCCTGGATGTACCAAGGCCATTTCCATCTTATAAATCCAGAGTTGTATGCTGGCTCTGGCTGGAACTCTCTTCTTCCTGTAGAGCGGTCCCTGGCTTCTTCATAGCACTGAGCTTAGACCTCATATTTGCAGATACCTTTTCTCAAATACTGTATCTAAAGGGATCCTCTTGTTTCATAATTCTTTATTATAATAGTCTCTCTATTTCCTTCATATAGTTCATCATAAACTATAATTAATCTGCATGTCAATTGGATGACCAGTTCATTATCTCTTGTCAGTAAAATAGAAGCTCCATGAGGGAAGGGGCCATTTCCTAGTTAGACACGAAGAATATAGCTCAACAAAACAGACCTTTCTTCTGGCAAAAACCATGCCGGTGCTTTGTTCATGGCCATCAGGCCATGGTGGGGTCAGCTGAGCAAGAGGTTTGAATCCTCGTCTGGGCTTCTGTTCAGGAGGCTATGGTCCTCTAGGAAATGAAGCTAATATTTTATTCTTTCTCAGCATCCTCAGCATCTAGCAAGAGCCTGGCACAAAGTTAAGCCTTGGTATGTCTTGGTTTGGACAGCATGAAACCTGCTTCTGTTTTCTGAAATGGACCGCCGCTGGGACATATGGCTGCTGCCTTGACCCAAGAGAGCCGGCATCACATGTTAACCTCTCTTCCCACTTCAGCAACTCACCCTTTAATGACATGACATTCCCAGGACTGCCTTCCTCTTCCTCTCGTCCACCAGCTTGGACAGAATCCTTCTGAGTCTGTCGATAGAAGGGACTTTTCAACTTCTATACTACTTGCTAATAAAAATTAATATGAAGTAAAGCATATAGTATAACATACACTAGACATTATTCTAAGGGTTTTACATATTAATATTTTTATATTAACTTATTTAATCCTTGCAATAACCCCATGAGGTTATACTTATTTCCTCCATTTTATAGCTGAGAAAAATGAGATTTGAGGGGCTGAGGAACTTGTCACTGACAGAGCTGGCACACGAGCCTAGTCTGTCTGGCTTGAGGGACTATGTGCTTAGCCATTTAGCTGTAAACAGTGCAATCCTTAAAGACAAATCCCCTGGGCCTATCATTAACTTTTTCTAGGTCAGATGATATATAGCCTCTGATTAGCTGTTTAATGTTTATTACGTAAATAATGCATGAAATAAATGTCTCTAAAGTAGTTAATTAATTCAAAGACAGTAAAAGTCCCTCTTAGACCTCATTTTATAACTCTGAACTATTTTTCCTATCTTCAGAGGTAACTATTCTATTCAATTTTGTGTCTATTCTTCCATCCATTAATATCTCTGCCTCCCATGGGCCAGTCTTCTCATACACAACTACTAATATAGTTTCTCCATTCCTGGGGGTAGCAATATATGATTTTTTCAGCTAATGTGTGCAGAGGTCATGTCACAGGCCAAGGTTCTTGTAATCCATTATCTTCTGGTGATGTTTATTCCTGAGTACAAATTAACATTGATAGATGATTGGCTGGTGATCAATTTAACCACCATATATAAAAATAAAAGAATAATGTAGAAATGTTAAATGCATAGTCAATCTTTGTCTACGTTAGCAGCAAACAGATGTATAGGTAAAGGTTAAAGGCCCTATCTCTGTAACTAGTTATATGTCTCTGGCTGGTATTTTGGGTTTAAAGGAAATTGTACATTAAAAGAAAATTCTAGAAGGCAGCCCTTAGAAACTTTTCAGGTTTATAATGAAAATATTGAGCAATCAATTGCTTTTTCACAGGAGTTAACTTTTTTCTTTCAAAGTACTTTAATATCCTCCTTGAACTTGTTTTAGCTTAGTCTCTCTTGGAAAGTTCTATAATTTGGATTCTAAAGCATAATTCTCCCTGGGTTAATAGCTTGGAGAGTCATTAATCTTTAACTATCTTAGGAGCAGATCAACAAAACCTCAATAATTGTTCTAGAGAATCTGTGGTTTATTTTAGATATTCACACAGAAAGAAGGGAGAATTGACCTGACATAGGAGGGCTCTACCTCCCCTAACATGTGGGTAGACTAAGGACTTGAGCTTCATGTCTATAGGGCTACTAAATCAAAGGAGGGAGTGGGAGGAACACTTAATAAAGACAGAACATACAAGGTTGAAGGACTTTCTAACTATAAATGAAAATGTGGGAGAATGACTCAAGCTGGCTGAAATAGACAGTTGAATGGAATTATTTTATTCATTACCCATAGCTATTTGAATATGATACCATATATTTATAAGATAAATACTCAGACTTAAGAAAGATTACAATTCAAGCATCACAATTCTGGACTTCAAGTTATATTACAAACCTATAATAATCAAAACAGTATGGTATTGGCACAAAAATAGACACTCGATCAATGGAACTGAATATAATATCCAGAAATAAACCCATAATTCCATGGTCAATTAATCTTTAACAACGTAAGAAAGAATATCCAATTGGAAAAATACAGTTTCTCCACAAATGATGTTGGGAAAACCAGACAGCAACATACAAAAAAATGAAACTGGACCATTTTCTTAAACCATATACAAAAATAAATTCAAAATGGATCAAAGGCCTAAAGTGAGACCTGAAGCCATAAAAATCCTAGAGGAGAACACAGGCAGTAACTTCTCTGATATCAGCCATAGAAACTTCTTTCTAGATATATCATCTGAGGCAAGGGAAACAAAAACAAAAAATAAACTATTGGGACTACATCAAAATAAAACGCTCTTGCAGTGTGAAGGAAACAATCGACAAAACTAAAGGCAACTTATGGAATGGGAGAAGAGATTTGCAAATGACATATCTGATAGGGACACTTTGGTAGCTCAGTAGGTTGGGTGTCCAGCTTTGGCCCAGGTCATGATCCCATGCTTTGTGGGTTTGAGCCCCATGTCAGGCTCTGTGCTGACAGCTCAGAGCCTGGAGCCTGGCTTCAGATTCTGTGTCTCCCTCTCTCTCTGCCCCTCCTCTACTTTCACTCTGTCTATTTCCCCAAAATAAATAAATATTTAAAAAATGACATATCTGATAAAGGGTTAGTATCTAAAACATATAAAGAACTTATACAATCCAACATCCAAAACACAAATAATACAATTAAAAATGGGCAGAAGATGTGAACAGACATTTCTCTAAAGAAGACATCTAGATGACTAACAGACACATGACTCCTCATTATGAGTCCTCAACATCACTCCTCATTAGGGAAATACAAATCAAAACTAGGAGGAGATACCACCTCACACCTGTCAGAATGTCTAAAATTAACAACACAAGAAACAACAGGGGTTGGTGAGGATGCAGAGAAAAAGGAAACCCTCTTGCAACTGTTGATGGGAAAGCCACCTGGTACAGCCACCATGGAAAACTATATGGAGGTTTCTCAAAAAGTTAAAAATAGAACTACCCAATGATCCAGGAATCACACTACTGGGTATTTACATACACACAAAAATACAAAAATACTAATTCAAAGAGATATATGCACTCCTAAATTTATAGCAGCACTACTTATAATAACCAAGATGTGGAAACAGCCCAGCGTCAACTGATGAAAGGGTAAAGAAGATGTTGTGTAGGGGCGCCTAGGTGGCTCAGTCGGTTAAGCGTCCAGCTTCAGCTCAGGTCATGATCTCACAGTTCGTGGGTTTGAGCCCCGCGTCGGGCTCTGTGCTGACAGCTAGCTCAGAGCCTGGAGCCTGCTTCAGATTCTGTGTCTCCCTCTCTCTCTGACCCTCCCCTGCTCCCGCTATCTCTCTGTGTCTCTCAAACATAAATAAAAATCATTAAAAAATTTAAAAAAGAGGATGTTGTTTGTGTGTGTATATACACATACATACACATAAACACAATAGAATATTATTCAAACATATAAAAGAATGAAATCTTGCCATTTGCAACAGCATGGATGGAGCTAGAGAGTATTATGCTGAGTGAAGTCAGTCAGAGAAAGACAAATACCATATGATTTCACTCATATGTGAAATTAAGAAATAAAACCAGTGAACAAAGGGGAAAAAACAGAGGCAAACCAAGAAACAGGAGAGAACAAACCAGAGGTGAGGTGGGTGGGGATGGTGAAATAGATAATGGGCATTATGGAGTGTGCCTGTGATGAACACTGGGTGATTAAAATAAAAACTTTAAAAATAAATGGGGGTACCTGAATGGCTCTGTTGGTTAAGCCTCTGACTCAATACCGGCTCAGGTCATGATCTCATAGTTGTGAGCCCCGTGTGCTGCTCTGCACTGAGAGGAGAGCCTGCGTGGGATTCTCTCTTTCCCTCCCTCTCTGCCCCTCTCTCCCTCACTCATGCTTGCTTACTCTCTCTCTCTCACAAAATAAATAAACATTAAAAAAACAGATAAATAATTTAAAAAATTATAATCCAATAGTCTGTGGAATCTGCAACTTAAGCAAAAAAACAGGGATAGCATTTGAATATAATTTTTAAAATGTACTCAGATCATTTTCTATTCTGCTCCAGAACTGTTTATATATACACAATAACATGTTACAACAACCAAAAAAATTCCAGAGTGTCCCCCAACACAGATGGTGCCACATAGCTCTGTAATGATGAAGGCTAATGTTGTAGGATAAAGTCCTAGTGGAAATACTCTTGTTTGTTTTCCCATGAGGACAGCATGGATATGGAATGTATGTAACGTTATTATAAGACCACATGTGCTGCAGTGACTTGGCACAAGGCAGCTGGCTTACAGGTGCTCTGGCAAGTTATGCTGGGAAGGCTTTTTTCCCTTTTGTATTTTTTTAAATCCTTTTGTATTTCCAATATCATGTGCAAAAAATGAAATGATTTTAATGTGGTTGTGTGTGTTGTGTGTGTGTGTGTGTGTGTGTGTGTGCACCCTTGCGCCTACTGGGGCAGATACTGAAGGCATTCCCTTGGGCTGAGTAGTTTATCTTTGAATGGGGTTTCTGAAAACAGGTGACAGTGCTATTTTCTTTCTTAACAGGATCTTTTGTTGTAAGTCAAGTCAGGGACTGTTAGTTGGAGCAGCTCTCTTTTCCTTTCCATCAAAATTGAGAAAAGGACACTTAAAGACAAAATGGACCAAACAATTACCTTCAAAAAGCCAGCCTCAGGGGTCCCTGGGTGACTCAGTCAGTTAAGCATCCTACTTCATCTCAGGTCATGATCTCCCAGTTTGTGGGTTTGAGCCCCGCATCGGGCTCTGTGCTGACAGCTCAGAGCCTCGAGCCTGCTTTGGATTCTGTGTCTCCCTCTCTCTCTCTCTGCCCTCCCCTATTCATGCTCTGTTCCTCTCTGTCTCAATAATAAATAAAAACATAAAAATTTTTTTTAGAAAAAATGAAACAAAAGCCAGCCTCAGTAATGGAGCGCTAGTAAGATCATTTGGACCAAGGGCCATAAAAGATTAGCAAAAACTTTTATGAACAAAGAGCCAACGATACACATTCCTCATCACCTTTAATCCAGAAGTGTCCCAGTGTTTGTCTTTGAATCAGAGGTACGCAACTTTTGCTGCTCAGATGCAATCAGCCTGCAGCAAAGTGGATGGTCCTGTAAGGAGAGGGTCCTACTTGCGAATGTAGGGGAGGGCATATGCCTTACCTAGATGACTCACTGCTTTGTCGGGAATATATCTGCTTGGAACACGGCCCTCTAAAGGCTGCTCTATTAGCTCATGACAGAAAGACAGGAGGGAGTAAAAAAATAGCCACCCATACAAATGTGCTGAAATAAAACTGTTCTTCGTTAGATTCTGACCATTCCCCATTGTGCATTCTCGCTGGATGATGTAAAGTCGTTCGGGTGTGGGAAGCCATACCATGAAGCACAGGAAATGGTTTAAATCTTTGGAAATATTTCTAAGGTTAAATAAATGGGGAAATGACTATAGTTAAAGATGCCAACCACTTTAGAGTAATTTTTACTGGCAGATATTTGTTGATTGTCAGTGTTCCTCTGAAAACATACACAACCAAGTTGTACTGAAATGGTCTGCTCCCTGGGTATAGGATATGCTTTTTAAAGAGCCTGTGGTCAGTTCATTGATTTCTCTCAGACTCAATTCAGACTTGGGCAGGCCTTCTGGAAGTCAGTCAGTGAAATAGGTACATCCTACTGATCTCGTAGTATGGCTGGGATTTCTAGATGGACGATGATAAGCAGATGAGTGATATAGGAGTTTTTGGTAAATAACTATTGTTGCGTTCAATAAAACCAATATATACATACCTAAGCTGCTTTGGTGGGAATGTTACACTGATTCCATCAGCTGCTAGGTATGATGACTACCAGGAAATCATGGGATGTGGATCTTGATGAGAAAATATGAATTTAAATCAAGACGAAAGTGAAACTCACTGGCTAAAAATGCCTATTCTGTAAGGTAAAAGAAATAGTTAATGTGCTTATTTGGCATAAAACAGCAGGGTGTATACAAGCCTCATGACCACCATGAGGATCTTGGAAAACCAGGTTTGTTGGCTTCTTTCTCTTCTGTCTCTGCAGTTTCCTGACATTTGACTGTTTGATCTCCAAAGAGTAAGGCAAAGGAATGCTAACCTTTTGTCATAGGTGAGGATCTAGTATTCTCTACATGTGATTATTGTGGTTTATGGCACATATCATATACAATTATAATTACATATCAGTATTTATTTTTTAAATTTTTTAATGTTTTATTTATTTTTGAGAGAAAGAGAGAGAGAGACAGCATGAGCAGGGGAGGGTCAGAGAGAGAGGGAGACACAGAATCCAACAAGGGCTCCAACTCTGAGCCGTCAGCACAGAGCCCAACGTGGGGCTCAAACCCACAAATCATGAGATCATGACCTGACCTGAAGCCAGAAGCTCAACCAGCTGAGCCACCAGGAGCCCTACATGTCAGTGTTTATGTTAGCCCTGCTAATGTATGAATTCCTGAGGGCCCTGTATCATGTTTAACTTTCTAGTCCCAGTACCTAGAAGATTGCTTATAAATAGCTGGCTCTTAATTCATCATAGTTGAATAACTAAATGAGTAATAAAAAGTCTTATAATATTTAAAATATGGCTGAATAATTTAGTCAACCCATTACTATGTCTAAATATGCTCTAAAAATAGCTTTATTGAGATACAATTTGTATAAAATAAAATTTACTTCTTAAAAGTAATTCAGTGGTTTTTAATATGTTCACAATGTTGTACAACTATTACTACTCTCTAAATTTAGAGTATTTTAATCATCTCAAAAATGGAGCACCTGGGTGGCTCAGTCGGTTGGGCATCTGACTTCAGCTTAGGTCATGATCTCAGGGTTCATGGGTTCAAGCCCCGCATTGGGCTCTGTGCTGAAAGCCCATAGCCTGGATCCTGTTTTGGATTCTGTGTCTCCCTCTCTCTCTCTGCTCCTTCCCTACTCAT
The DNA here is from genome assembly GCF_006229205.1 of Suricata suricatta. Taxonomy (NCBI): domain Eukaryota; kingdom Metazoa; phylum Chordata; class Mammalia; order Carnivora; family Herpestidae; genus Suricata; species Suricata suricatta. The sequence continues at coordinate 49,875,766 of NC_043712.1, read as the reverse complement.
GCTCTGTCTCTCTTTGTCTCAAAAGTAAATAAAACATTTAAAAATTAAAAAATAGAAGTCCTGTACTTGTCCTGTATTTGTCTTCCATACCCACCTCCCTTTAGTCCCTAGCAAACACTGGTTTTCTTTCTGTCCATATGGTGATTTACCTATTTTAGATAGTTTATATATTTAGAATCATATGATATATGGTCCTTTTTGTCTTGTTCCTTCCAGTTAACATAATGTTTCAAGGTTTATCCATGTTGTACCATGAATCGATACTTCTTTCCTTTTTTATGGCTGAATAATATACTATTGTGTTCATCAGTTCATGGATACTTTGGTTGTTTTTACTCTGTGGCCATTTGAATAATACTGCTATAACCATTCATGCACAAGTTTTTGTATGGACATATGTTTTCAGTTATCTTGGGTATATACCTTGGAGTGGAATTACTGGGTCAAATGGTAGCTCTATCTTTAACTTTTTGAGGAATTGCCAAACTGCTTTCCAAAGTAGCTGCACCATTTACAATCCCACAATGTATAAAGGTTCAAATTTTTCTCCATCCTCACCGATACTTGTTATTATCTTTTTTATTTTAGTCACTGTACTATGTATATGGCTTTTCCATGGTGACTAATGATGTTGAGCATCTTTTTATGTATTGACTTTTTATGTATCTTCTTTGGAGAAATGTCTGCTCAAATCTTTTGCCCATTTTTAAATTGGGTTATTTGTCCTTTTATTGTTTAGTTTTAAGAGTTCTTTAGATAGTCTGGATATAGGTTCTTTATGACATAAGTGATTTTACATTATTTTTTCCAAACCTTTGGGTTTCCTTTTCACTCTTTTGATGGTGCCCTTTGAACTACAGAAGTTCCTAATTTTGATGAAGTACAATGTATCTGGTTTTTCTTTTGGCTGTATATGCTTTGGTCATATTTAAGAAGCTGAAGCTGTTAATCTAACTCAAGGTAATAATGGTCACATATGATTTCTCCTAAGACTTGTATAGTTTCGTCTCTTAGGTTCAGGTTTTAATCCATTTTGAGTTAATTTTTGCATATGGCCTGAGATAGAGGTCTAACTCCATTCTTTTGCATATGGCTATCCAGTTGTCCAAGTATATACTTTTAACATTTAGTGAATGTATGAGCAGAAATTGTGTTGTGTTTGAGTACATAATGAAACCTCAATAACTCAGACTATGCTACACTTAAAAGTGATGATAATTTGGATTTTGACTTTTTGTAATGATAAAGAAAGGCTTTACCAAGAAAGTTATTATTAAACAGAATTTCACAGACAAATGTTAGTATACTTAAGAAATCCTACCGAAAATCCATAACTATCCATTCACTTTCAAATGTTATCTATAATATTTTTATTAATTTATTTTTAAAATAGAACACTTTGGTTTAGTTGAGCTCTTTGAATTGCAAAGAACAGAAATATTTACCCTTAACCAAAAGAAATAAAAAAAGAAAGAAAGACAAGAAAGAAAAAGTTTGGTAGGATGAATCTACAAAGCTATCAGAATCCAAGTTTGGTAGCTATATTTTTAAGAGGGCTCTTTGTTACATAGTTCAAGTTTGGGAAGGAAGGGAAACCTTTCAGTACAATGAAGAAAGGAGATTAGCTCTCCTTGGGGGAGTGTCTTATTTTTCTTCAGATATCCCGTTCTGAGACCATAGTGCCTTAATGGCTTTCCTCTTCACTCCATCTTTGGGAATTAAAGCAATACCATTCCAGCCCAGAGGGTAAGCAGAACTTACAGCTTTGAAGGTGTGGGAAGGATAAGTGTTGAAAAAGATCAAAGGTTATGAAGAGGATGCAAGGGAGAGGCTCTCTACCCTCTTTGGGGAGTGGCCATGTGGAATATCCTGAGAAGATGGATGTAGGGTCCCCCGTTGTAGAAAGAATAGGAGCATCAGATCTCACTTCTTCCTACTTTCCCAGCTCTGTATAGGTTCAATTTTATCATTTGATGCTGGAGTAAGAAATCACTAGTATAGATTTGGTTGGGCATGGGGGTGGTGGGTGTTGTGTGTGTGTGCCTGTCCTGTTTTTTCATGCATACAAAGACATGGGAAGGGGTCAGTAGGGTGAGAGGTTATGTACTTTCCCTCTCTGATCAGATTGGATGCTTAACTTCCATCAGTGCAGCATGCAAAGAGGGTCATTAGTTAACCAATTAGTCAGGCTTTTTTTTCCCTCCTGATTGTTCTTCCTCCCCTCCCTACTCCTTATCTCTGAGTTAACTATGCCTGATTACACTAAGACATACGGGGAACTGACCACATTTCCTTGTGACTTGCATGTCTGTTTCTTACTAAACTGCTTCAGTTTCTTCTTGCTTCTGACTTTGCCTCCTTACTTTCTCAATACAATTTCTTTCACAGATTCTGCATACTTACGGTTATTAATTCTCATAACACCTGTCGCCCTTGACTCTGCTTCATAGTCCCTATGCTTTCTTTCAACTGCAGTTCCCAAGGCTTACTTCCAATTCCTGCAAAAGGGAATTGGATTGGACCAGCTTGGTCTTTCACATCAGATGACTTTATGTGTGTCTGACCAGCTTTTAGATTGTTTGTCTTTGGCTCTCTACCTGACCCTATGATGGCTGAATGTTATGGCTGACTTGTGTGGCTTACAGTTGGCCATCTAAAGGCCAGAGGGGAGGATTAGCCATCTAGGATAACCTGTGAACATGGAAAGCCCTGTGATTTTTAAATCTAATAATTGCTTACTGTGGTATGGAAATCAAATACATTTAACTTATGGGTAGGTCTATATAAATAAATGTAGACATGTTCTGTTCTTTTAAAATAATAATTAAAGGGACACATGGGTGGCTCAGTTGGTTAAGCATCTGACTTTGGCTCAGGTCATGATCTCATGGTCCATGAGTTCAAGCCTCGCTTTGGGTTCTGTACTGACAGGTCAGAACCTGGAGCCTTCCTCAGATTGTGTGTCTCCCTCTCTCTCTGCCCCTCCCCTGCTTTCTCTCTCTCTCTCTCAAAAATAAATAAAACATTAAAAATTTTCTAATAAGAACTAAAGAAAAAGTCCATTAACATGCTCATTCAAATTCAAATATTTCACAAATTCTCCCATGACTACAGATTAGTAGGATTTTTATATTTTTAAGAACTTAGTTTTTTAATCAACCATATTCTTTTAAAATGTGTTTTTATTTATTTTATTTATTATTTTTAATTTATTACTTTTAATTTATTATTGAAGTTTATTTATTTATTTTGAGAGAGAGAGAGAGAGAGAGAACAGTGGAGGAGGGGCAGAGGGAGAGAGAAAGAGAGAACCCCAAGCAAGCTCCACACCCAGTATGGATCCTGACATGGGGCTTAACCTCATGACCTTGAGATCATCACCTGAGCTGAAATCAAGAGTCAGATACTTAAGCAACTGAGCCACCCAGGTGCACCTTTTAACCAATCATATTCTTTAATATTATAGGAGAATGAGGCCTCTGTGCTTTTGCTCTTTTCTCTAATGTTCCTGTACAAGAACTATATAATGTTCTGATACCCCCTTCCATGTTATGAAGTTCTTTTTGGGGTCAAAGAATGTTATAGCTGCATTGTGTCCCCTATCCCCAAATTCACATGTTGGGGGTGTTCGTACTGTCACATACAATATGACTATTTGGAGATAGAACCTTTAGGGAGTTATTAGGATTATATAAAGTCTTATGAGTGTAGATCTAATATGATAGACTGGTGCCCTTATTAGAAAAGGAAGAGACTCAGAGCTCTCTTTATTTCCCTACACACACACAGAAGAGAGACTGTGTGAGGACGTGGCAAGGAGCTAAGTCATCCACAAGCCAGGAAGAGCAGTCTCATCAGAAACCGACTCTGAGGGCATCTTGATCGTGGACCTCCCACAGCCTCCAGAATTGTGAGAGGGTGAATTTCTATTGTTCGAAGCCAACCAGTCTGTGGTATCTTGTGACGGCCCTTGCTGACTAAACAAAGAATGCAGCAAATGTTGATGGGGTGAATCCTAATTATCTCTAATGCTGAACTCAGTTTTATTTTTATGCAAGTGCTATATGAAACGACATTATGTAAGCATGTGTTTACATGGTTGGTGCAATCCCCTTGCCGCTTTTATAATATAAACTCCACAGGGAGAGGACTTGACTATCTTGCTCACTGCTGTACTCATAGGCACTTGGTAACCAAATACATATTTACTGAGTGAATGACTCGATGATGAACTCATTTTGGTACACCTTTATGAATGAGAACCTGGGATATTTTCCCCAGATATTAATATTTTGACACATATGATTATTCTTTCATTCTCATGATGCTTTTCTACATCTGGCTTTTAGGAGACCATGTGCATCTGATTTAACCTTTCACCTTAATGGCAACTCCATCACTGCCTCCTCTACGAGCTCCTCTTACTTCTGGGTATAAACGTTGGAGCTTCAGGTCTCAGCTTGGTTCCCCATCTCTTCTGACGGAAGATGCAATATCGAATACTGATTAAGTATACAGATTTTTGAACCAGATCGCTTGGGTTCTGGCTCCACTTTTTAAATAGCAGCATGGGTTTGGACAAGTGAGTTAAGCTCTCGGTGTCTCAGCATCCTTATTTGTGAAATGGGGATTATAGGTACCTCAAAGCATTGCCATGAGGGTTAAGTGAGTAATATGTAAAGCACTTAGAATGGTGCCTGGCACATAGAAAGCACTTGGCAAATATTAGATATAGTTATTTCTTGTATTGATATCCTTTTTCTCATCTGTAATCTCTCTGTAGGTGATTTTGTTCAATCCCGTGGCTTTACTAGCCCTGAACTGTCTCTCAGCTCCAAAATCGTATAACCATCATAGATCCAACTGTAAAGGCAGGATTCTAAGATGGCCTCTAAGATTTCTGTCCCATCGTATATACACATTGTATATTCTCCTCCACTTGCATATGGGTAGATCCTGTAAATATGATCTGATATCACTCCTGTTATTAGGATACTAATCAGTTGACTTTGAAATAATCAAAAGAGAGATTATCTTGAGTGGGCCAGACCTAATCAGGTGAGCCTTTAAAGGAAGGTGAGGTATCAGAAAGATACCCTCCTGCTGGCCTGGAAGAAAGCAAACAGCTATTGTGTGGACCGCCCATGGGAGCTACACAGTAAGGAACTGAAAGCAGCCACTAGTTGCTAAGAGCAGTCCCTGTCTGACAGCCAGCAAGAAAGCGGGGACCTCAGTCATACAGCTGCAAGGAAATGAATTCTGCCAACAACCAGTGAGCTTGGAAGACGATCCCAAAGCTCAGATGAGAATCACAGGCCTGGCCGACACCTTTATTTCACCCTGATTGAGACCATGAGCAAATGTCCCAGCGAACCCGTAATTAGAACTCTGATTTACAGAAACTGAGAGATAATAAATGTGTGTTGTTTGAAGCTGCTAACTGGGTGGTAATTTGTTACACAGCAATAGAAAGCACACACGTACACCAGCTGCCAAGTTTACTTCTCTATGTCCATGTAAAGGAAGAATCTTACACTTCACATATCCAAAAAGAACTTTTGACTTCTTCCCACCATCCTACATTTTCCTTTTCTTCCCTCGGTCAGTTGCTCAGGCCTAAAAATGAGAATGATTCTTGATGCTTCTCCTTCCCTCAGACTGTACATGCCGTTCATTAGCAAATCCTACAGGTTCTGTCATCAAAATATGACCTGCAATGGACCACTTCTCCCTGCCTTCCCTGCAGCCATCTTGGTCTAAGCCACCTCCATCTTCTGCCTGGACCTCTCAAGTAGCATCGGCAGCTTCCTCATTCCATGCAGGTGACTCTGTCACTGTAGCTACAGTGAGTGTTTTAATGCCAATCATTCCATGTCACTTCTGTGTGAGATGCACCTGCAGACTCGTCATGACACTTGGAATTAAATCCAGATTCCTCACCATGAGCTGAAGGCCCTGAGTGATTGGTGCCTGGCTACCTCTCTGATCTCATTCCCCACCAATACGCTCTTCCTCCATTATGCTCCAGCTACATTGGCCTTTTTGCTTTTCCATTATGATGCCAAGAAGGTTGCATTCCAGGACCTTTCTAATTGCTTTTCCCTTTGCCTGGAACATTCTGCCCCATATCTTCCATGACTCCTTCCCTTACTTCATTAAGGTTTCTGCCCAAATGTTACCTCCTCTGGCAGCCTTCCCTGATTGTTCTATTTAAAATAGCCAACCACGCCCCCTCCTATCACTGCCAATTGGTCTTCATTCCACTTAGCACTCCTGACATAGTTATATGTGGTGTGTTCTCCATTTGTCCGCTTATTTGTTTATTGCCTGTCTCCAGTGTTAGGATATAAGTTTTATCAGATCAAGGACTTTGACTTGATCACCATTCAATCCTCAGGCCTTATAACAGTGTATGGCCTACATAAGTAGGCACTCACATAACCATTATTGAATTGAAACCATAGAGAGACATTTAATACGTTTACACTGAAAGCAGAATTGAAACTTTTGTAAGAAAGTCCTGATCATGACAGCAATATTTGCATTATCAAATTATATGGTGTTTTAGAGAAGTTTGATGCTATTGAAACAATACTAATGATATGGCTGATGCCATGTTTGCAGATGCAAGGTTATGGGGGTTGAACTCTGAGAGATAATGTTCTCTTGATGTCTTTTTTTTGGCAAAGAAGAGCTGATTTTGGTAACCCAAATACTGAAATCGAAATTCTAGCCCTGATCAAGACAGACATGAAAATGGGGCTCTGATGAGACCATGTCCTAGGTCAAATACAAACCGCCTTACTAATCAATGGCAAACAGAGCTAGAAAATATCCAAAATATATGTGACATGGAAAATGGAGCTATTCAGAGCTCATCTCATATTTTAGATAGCTGGATGGATCGCAAGTTCAAAGTTTCAGCACAACAAATAGATGCCATTACAATGAAGTTTGAGATGTTGGAAAGTATTTCCCAGTATAAAAAGGACTTAAGTGATCCAAGATGTATCAGTTTTTAAGGCCAAATTTTCAGGTTTGCAATTATCAGTTCCCATGTAGAGACATATTCATCCCCTTTCTTCCCTCTCACGATAGAGCTTATTTTAAAGTTTATTGGTGAAGTCTCCACAGGCTAATAGTGAGTTAGCTTCTCTGCAATATAGACTATGGCACACTGATTACAGAGAAAGCAGTGCAATTTGGTGTTCTCTTTTCCATCTGATATCTTAGGTTTCCACTCTTTCAAAGCTATTGTATATGCTCAAATAGTGCACTTGTTTCTTTTTCTCTAGCAGGCCATCTTCTTGCCAGTTTGAGACTCTTTAAACAATGTAAACATCTCTTAATTTAGAAAAGAACAGTTTATTGTGACTTAGAATGGTTTCGTCAAGCAAATCAAATGCAACATCCTTCTAAATTATCTTCAAAAGAAAGTAAATAAATGCAATTGTTCCTTAAAGCTTTGAAATAGATATGAAAATATTTACTATTTACTAAAAAGTCCTTTTTTTGAACTCTAGTCAAGTATGAAATTATGCTGCGAATTAAAAATCTGATCTGATAAAATGATACATAAATATTTCAGCAGGAATTTTGGTCCTAATGCCCAGGAGATGGCTGTAAATCTGCCTGCAATGTGAAGTCCTCTTGGGTCTGACAACTTCAGAGAGCCAACTATTTGGGTATTAAAAACTCCTGCCCAGATTACTGTTAATGCTAATCCTGATGGAATTACTTAATAAGTATGATTTTTATCCCTTTTATAATGTCATAGCTGTATGACTGTTATATTGTATGTCTTCACTTTGACTGAATTCTGGCTTTTTCCACTGTGCACATGGTTAGAAATTATGGTCCGTTTCTCATGAAGGTGGTTTAGTTCTAGTGGAATGAATATTGTCAAAGAATTATTTCTTTTAGTGAATGTCAGTGCTGTGCCCATTACCTTAGAAAACACCCTAAATTTTATTTAGATACAGAGACAGGGTGATATTTTTAAGATTAAAAAAAAATCCATGTTCCAGAAACAGTTCAAAGAATCAACGCTTCAGTCAACAAAATGGTTAACAGACAGGGGTATCTAAGAACTTTCTTTTTTTTTTTTTGGATGTTCAGTTTTATTAAATATCTTTTTTTATCATGAAAGATGAATAATTTATCATACTTTTGGCTATCGTTTTTTTCGTTGAAATTATTTTATTTTATTTTTAAATAACAGTTTATTGTCAAACTGGTTTCCATATAACACCCAGTACTTCTAACTGGCACTCATGTCACACAATAGCAGTTGCCTCAGGAGAGGTGAAAGGGAGTCAGACTTGTAGGAGCTAACAGGCTGAGCTGAAATGTTCACAGATAGACCAATAGAGACGAACAATGACTCTCCCCTTGTCACTCCTCCTCCTCATTTCACGGATGAATGAAGAGCTGTTCTTCATTCTGTCTATTTGTAACAACATACGCCTTTTTAGGTCACAGGTGAATAATCACATTAAAATACATGATATGATGAGCTACCAAAATAGTAACCACGGTGTTTAATGGAATCATTGAATTAAATGCCTCAGAACTTTAGAGCTTCCCTACTATTTTCTTATTAATTTTCATTACTATTCCTGTGTTGGAGGTGGGCAGAAGCTATGATATCCAGTTGACAAATAAAGACACCGGTGCAAGGATAGAGCAGAATGTCATGAAAAAAGGGCAGGTGGGAAAAGGGCAGCAGAATCCAGATTTAAGACTCCCTGAATATTACTAGATCTGCGATTGCACAATCCATTGAACTTTGCATTAAAACAAATATCCTGGGGCACCTGGGTGGCTCAGTCATCTGAGCATCCAACTCTGGCGCAGGTCATGATCTCATGGTTCATGAATTCAAGCCCCACACAGGCTTTCTGCTGTCAGCACAGAGCCCACTTTGGACCCTCTGCTCCCCTCTCTCTCAGCCCCTCCCCTAATGGTTCTCTTTCTCTCTCTCTCAAAATAAATAAATAAACTTAAACAACAACAACAACAACAAAACCCTTTCTCTGAATAGAAACAGAACAGGCAAGCTGGGCTTATGTTGGCCTTTTTTATGAGAAAAAACTTTTTTTCTCTATTTTTCACAGGGAACCTGAAAAGCCTCCATTTTGGAGTTTGCTTTTTAAGTATGTAGAATGTTCATTTTTAGAATTGAAATTTGCACAGTTGGGCACCTTAGCAGGCGGTGGAGGATGTTAAAGTGGCACTATATGCCCTTGTGGTTAGCCAGGCCCTCATCCTCACACCTGCTGACCAGTTCCACTGACCTCAGCACACAAAGCTTTCACCATTTTTCCAGTAGTTCCTCTTAAATTATTTCTGAACACAAGACCTTTCATTGATGGTCGATGGCCATGTCTTTTTTTTTATTCTTTTAATGTTTTATTTATTTTTGATACAGAGACAGAGCATGAGAGGGGGAGGGGCAGAGAGAGAAGGAGACACAGAACTGGAAGCAGGCTCCAGGCTCTGAGCTAGCTGTCAGCACAGAGCCTGACGTGGGGCTCGAACCCACGAACATGAGATCTGACCTGAGCTGAAGTCGGAGGCTTAACCGACTGAGCCACCCAGGCGCCCCAAGCCATGTCTTAACTAACAAAATTAGCCATCAAGACTCTCCACTAACTCTTCTTTTTAACTCTTTGATTTCATTCATTCATTCATTCATTCAATGAATAATCATAAATTATCCATGTATAGGAGGTAATACTTTAGCCTCCTGTTATCCAAACCATCATCTTTCATCCCAAGAGGAACTCATATTTGGTAAAGGGAGACTAAACAATTATAGAACAATGAACCAAGTAAAATAATGTACTGAGGGCATAATGGGAAGACTATGTTTATATAAGGAAAAAAATGAACAATGTAGATAATTATATTGAAATAGGTTTTTAATACTGAGGGGAAAGGGATTTGGAAAAAGAGTTAGCTCTAAGGCCATTCGCCATAGGCTTATTTACCATAGAAAATAATTTAAAAATATCACATGCAACTCTCCTCAAATAGTAAATGGTTAAATAATTACGGCACACTCACAGGTTGGAATATTAGGCCGTTTGAACTGGAATGCTCCCAAGCTCTCCACAGTCTCTCTGGGAGTGAGACAGAGTCTTCTTCCACCACTACTGCCTGATTCTCCACAGGAACGATGCATGGGGCATGTGACCATGGACTTGTATGGGAGCTTTTTCTGGCAGAGCCTTTCACAATGTTTCTTTCTCCTTCCTGCCCCTGATCTTATGAGGAGTGTAGTCTTTGGTTGGGAGAGTTGTACTTCTGGGGAATCAAACATAGACTATTATTCTCCTCCCACAAAAACACACACACACACACACACACACACACACACACACACACACAAAACCAGCCACTTGGAACAAGGATGGTCCCTCCATGTTGTGTGTGGACTAGACTTTAGAGTGGTCTGACAGTGAAAAACAGAAAGAGAGATTCTCTTACTGAGGCTCAGGTAGGCACAGCACAGTATTCTTCCATCTAGCTCCATCCATCTCAGAAGTGGAAATTATTTTGGAAGAGCTTGACTGATAGTACTGTTTTTCACCATGGCTATTAGTTTTCATCTTTTTTTCCCCCTTCTGAATCATTGTAGGTATTTTGGAGAAAAAGTCAAGGATACATGCCAGGAGTATTTAAAACCCACTATTTTATTTGGCTTGTACAAGTTTTAAAAGTTCCTTCAGGCTGGACATTGATTCTCCACTTTGCCATAGGTTCTACCACTTCCGACTATCTTAAAATGGCTTATTCACTTATTTTTTTTTTATAAAGATTTAATGTTTATTTATATTTGAGAGAAACACAGAGCATGAATCGGGGAGGAACAGAGAGAGAAAAACACAGAATCTGAAGCAGGCTCCAAGCACTGTGCTGACAGAGCCTGACATGGGGCTTGAACCTTTGAGCTGTGAGATCATGACCTGAGCCAAAGTCAGATGCTCAACCAACTGAGTCACCCAGGTGCCCCACTTATTATTAAAATTACTTTCCTGGCCTTCGAAGCTGTCAGTGTTTGCTATTCTGGTTTTTATAGGCATAACACAAGTAGAAAAAAAAATCACCTGGATAGGTATTACGCTACTATCAGGGATTTATAACATTTCCAACTTAGAAATCAGTAGGAACCAACAAGTTCATACAAGGAACCCCTAAGAAATCCTAGAATTTTTTAATCATTCCTATATAAAGGGAGGGAACTTCTTTTGTAGACCTGTAAAGTCTGTCTTTAGTCCTTGAATGAGAGAAAGGAATGTGAAGCCTAACAAAGTTGATGTATAAGAAAGGACTAGGAAATGCAAGCTATAAGGAATGACATGTAATGGGAATTTTGCCAAGTAATAATGCAATTGCCTTTCAAGCCAGGCACCGGGCCCAGATCAACTAGCTGAATCCTTCATGGTTCAGATCCTCTTCATTTTCTCCCTAACTCTCCATCTTGCTAGTCAGCTCTGATGTTTTCCAAACATTGAGAGACAGGAATGTAATCCCAGAAAGTGAGGGATTTCCTCTGGGCAGCCACCCTGATCTTGGAAAGAAACAAGACTTCAGATTCCACACCCTCTTCCTGGAAAGCCCATTTCATATTCCTTTCTTATAAGCCTCGGGGAATATAGATGACATTAGGGAAGACCTAAACCTTCCCATCATTCACTGGAATCCCAAACAGTGAAACCTGCTGGTCTTATTTGGGGGAATTCATCTTAGATTGAAATATTTGGGGAGGTATAGCAGTGTCTATGATCTCTGTTGATCAGATAATCCATTTTTTCTCAATTTGTTAATCTCTTTTGTTTCAAAAGTATTAAAACACAGAAGGGTGAATCTGTGACCTGAGAATATGCATTTTACCAGGCACCTCAGGTGATTCTGATGCAGATAGTCCACAGACCACAGCTTGAGAACTAAGACTTTATTCACATCTGAAATGTATCTGCAAACTGTCCACTGTGAACTTTCCATTATTCTTGATTACAAGGGCCCTAGGTAATATAAATCTCCTAATAATTCAGAACTCTCTTTTTAGGCAGAGATTCCAGCATCTTCCCAAATCTCCACATGCTGATAGAAAGAATTTCTTCACTTGAACAAGGAAGCAAATGGATCTTCCATTGCCTCAACTGGATAATAAATCCAAGTTCACTATTGAGATCACGTTAGAGTTCTTTGGCTATTAAAGTTTCAAGGGCACAAAAATTCAAAAAGGAAAAATCAGTTTATTGAAACATGACTTAATTCATGGTTTCATCAATGGAAAAAGAACACAAAAAAGTAATTGGGAATATGAGTTTATTAGAAGAACAACAAAGAAATATATTACCTCTGATGAAATTTAAGGGATATAGTGAATTATGTAAAAATCACTTACAGCAGTGTAAACTTAAAGTTGGCAAATTGGGCATAGTATTTCAAGATCAGGTATTTATACTTCTTTGAAGCTTGTATCAGTCATGCTACATAAAACTACATCCTAAATATATGTAAATAAAGTAGTATAAAAATTGCCCTTATCAAGCTCAATGAAGGTAGGAGTTTTTTTTTTTTTGTTTGTTTGTTTTTTCTGGGGTTTATTTATTTATTTATTTA